>NC_057794.1:108441795-108743417 GCF_018294505.1 Triticum aestivum | reverse complement strand
AAAGAGTGAGGTGTCTATATTTGAGGGACTTTAGCATAATTGAGATATTGTGCACTCAGGGTTGATCAATTTGTTTCATAGTTTGTACTATGAGATAACGATACTTTTGAACATGCGTGATATACCTTGATGTACCAGAATTACAAACCTAAGATTGGAATTTTGGAATTCAACTCCATCATTAGCTTGTGTAATTCATTTAAACGGAGATACATTTTTTAAGCCGGGATTTCGTGATTTCAAATTCATATATCAAACCTAGAGATATACACATACGTGCATGTTCAAACTTTATAATCATCCACTTTATTCATACACATACACATTTTTGCTTTTGTCATCATATTTAGGATAAACACATTTGGAATTTCATTTGAATTGGACCGTATGATGGTATTTGCTTGTAGTAGCTCAATGATCCATATTTTCATTGAATGGACAATCTAAGTTTCGAGTTGGAGACATTGATTTTCAAAACTTGCACATTTTTCGCGTGCAAAACAAACAAATTGTCAGCCATGATATCATAGTCGGCCGTATGAGAGCAGAATACTTATAATTTTAGGCGCCAAAAGCTTTCAAACTTCCAGCTCACATCGAAATATCACAAATATCACGCGCCCGAAAGTTTAGCCCTACGATATTCCTGTTTTACCCCTGCCACATGAACGGAAAAGGGCTGCTTTGGTAACTCCATTGTTTTCCCCTCTTTTCCCCCAACATTCTTCCCCAGAGCCCCTCCCCTTCCCCTCCCTGAACCCCCAACCACGGCAAGCTGCCGAATCTAGTCCTGCGCCGCAGCGGTGGACCTCACACCCCGCCGGATCTACCTTCTGCACCTTGGAACCCTCAACTGCCAACTCACCACTTCACCGGAGCCGCTTCAGCGACTGGCTTGTCCACCGCTCCAGATCTCCTTGACCGCCATCATGGTCCACCGCACCGGATCTGCTTAACCGGCGCCCTCGTCCACCATGGCGTAGGCCCTTCACTGACTCCCTCGTCCTCCCCTTCGCTGGCCCTTCATACAAGCCCTCATCCGCCGCAACAGACCCGCCTCACCGAAAGCACTATACAACGTGCCCGCCGAAGCCTTCGTCCACTGCACCGGACCTGCTCCACAGACGCCATATTGAACTCCACCGGCCCTGCTTCACCGACACCATAGCCTCATCAGATTATTTCGATTTGTACTCCTTCGGTTTTCCTCTTTATCGTGCAACTGTTCACTTACCAAAGATGAGCTTTCTTGTATGTCGACAGGCGCCGCAACCGTAGCACCGGAGCCGCTTCAGCGACGATGACAGGGCCCAAACTCAACCGCAATACGAGCACCATCGACGATCCTTAGCTATCAAGTATGACAACGATACACATACGCCGCCGAGAATCAGGTACTATTATTCAACGGCCGGCACCTACGTTCACTTTCCTAGCATAAGCACTGCACCTTTGAATTTCTTCAGGGCATCATTAAGTTTTTCATGAGACGCGTTATTCTGCTTGCACCTGTAGGGCCATACTTCTGGCAGTGAACATGTTACATGTGCTAAATTACATACCAGTGCACATATAGTTAATATGCTTTAGTTTTGTTCTGATGCCACCTGTTGGTTCCAGCAGACTGCTTAATGTTCTCTATGCTTAATTACACATCAGCAAACTAGCATGTGGTTCCACTGCTTTCTGTTCGTTTTACCCTACATTTTCTTATGCTAGCTATTACATCACTGCTCCAAGCCTCTGTTCATTACTTGTTTGTGTGTTCTTGATCTTCCCAAGTTGCATGACTAATTTGATGCTTCTATTAATTATGGAGCTACCAACCCCATCAAGCAAAATATTTGTTCTTTTGGGGCTGGCACCTCGAACAAGCATAAAAATAGACGGAAGCGGATATATTGTCGTGTATGCACACACCCTTCTTTCATTAGTTTAGATGAACCATTGATGATCAGTTCGGACCAATGCATGCGATTAAAATTAATTTTACCTAAATAGATGGTGCAGAATAAACTACAACAACTAGATTTGCAACCACGGGATGCTGACGATATCTTCAAAGAACATTGCAATAGTAGCTAGGCTTCACAGCAACATATGGTAAGCCAGTGTGTTTTAGTACATGTGAAATGTAATGCGAGTGGGCTGCTTTCTTGGCTTGTGCCCTCAACGTGTAATCCTACCGAATTACAAATAGTTCAGTTGTCTGCTTTGCTATATTGCTTGATTCGAATGCTTATTTGTTGTTACGCTATACCTGAGTTGGCCAATATGTTAGCAGTGCCTGCTGTACTATCGTTAAGAAATGCATGCCTATTTCATTTGAGTCCTTAACTTCTCCTCTCAACTTCATCACAAGACTGTCTTCGTAGTTTATATGAGGCCACACTGTTAAGTGCTTTCTTAGATTATTTCAACTGCTTAGATGCCTTGGCAACTTAAATATAGCGGTTGTACACTCCCTTTAAACTAGGGATGTCAACTGGGTCCCGTTTAATCCCGATTAAAGTCCACTAGTGGTATGATAGTTCAAAAGAGTTTTTGTTTTTGAGGAAAATGAACTAGGGAGGTAGCAAAAACTAACTAGATGGTGTCGGGTTTCGGGTTCCGGCAGACCCTTGAGGTTCGAACACTGGGGTGCGCGCGAAGATCTCCCCCCTACCGATCTACGTCCGATCCTCTCGTGCGAACTAAGATGAAAATGATGAACAACACAAGAGACATGATGTTTATACTGGTTCGGGCCACCGTTGTGGTGTAATACCCTACTCTAGTGTGTGGTGTGGTGGATTGCCTCTGGGGCTGATGATGGACAGTACAAGGGAAGAACAGCCTCGCGAGAGGTGTTCTTGAGCTGGTGCGATGAACTGCTAGGGTGAGTTCACTCGCCTCTCTCTCTCTCTCTGCTGGGGTTCTACCAGATCTCTCCGGGGGTCTGTCTAGATGTCTCTACTCTGTGGTGGCTAGCTCTATTTATAGAGGCCCTGGGCCTCTCCCAAATAATGAGCGGGAAGGGCGCCAACAATTGGCCATTTCAAAGGGGAACATCTAGTACAAGTTATCCTGACCAAAGGTGGTCTTCGGCTGCCAAAAGCACTGGCGATGACGCCGTCTTGGGCTCCACGGTGACCTCCGTCCTGCCGTACGGCTGGTCTTGCTCTCGTTGCACCGGAATGGTAACCTTTGCCTGATGCCTTGGCCTGTGCTTGCCCCCTTTGCACCAAAGGGGAAACAAGGACACTGCACAGGCCGGCGCCCGCCTGGCGCCCGCCTGGTCTCGATCGTCATGGCTTGCGTCACGGGTTCCTAGCGAGGTACCCCTGCCTTGATCTCTCCGCCTCCTCGCGAGCCTGCTCGATGAGGCTGCCTCTGAGGAAGCTTCCTGTCGTCCGCCCTGCGAGGCTTGGCCCCTCACGAGGGTCTTGAGCTGACGAAGATAGGCCACGCTGGGCCCCTGCTTGAGCCACGCCGCAGGCCGCAGGCAGGCAAGTCTGGGGACCCCCGTTCCCAGAACGCTGACAGTAGCCCCCTGGCCCAAGGCGCACGTGGGCTTGGCTTAGCAGAGAAGCGAAGGGGCAAGCATGAAGCGTCGCGGGCCCTAACAGCCTGCAGCCTTGGGCGCCGTGTGGCGGTTGATTGGGCGTGGGCGTCTGCACTTCCCACAACGCCTCGGCAACTGCACGACTTGATAAGTCCATGCATGCAAAGATATGGGTCATAATTACCTGAGGTAATGATGCCCGGCGGCTGGCCTTCCCTGGCTATAAGTACGGGGCTGCGTGAGCTTCGCCGGTTCACCTCTTTCCGTCACTTCTCCTCTTCTTCTTCCTTATCCTTGCTTCCTCTTGCGCCAATTGCACCGATCTGCCAGTTTTTAGCTGAGGGGAAGGGAAAGGCCCCCAGAGAGGGTCCTGACCCCCTCTCGCCAAAGAAGCGGACAATCCTTTGTCACCGGGACGAAGGCGCCTGGCAGGTGGTGTCGAGGCCATGGTTTGAGTGGCCGCCGCCTGGGTTTCCGCTGCCCTTGCATGCCCGCGTCGTAGGCCCCAGGGGGGAGGGCGCCGAGCAACACCGACAGCGTCACCACCGACGCCGGCGAGTCACAGTGGTGCGCGTCGTCCCCCCTGGAGTCCACGCGGAGCGCTCCTCTCGCGAGCTTGTGCTTCACGCCGCTATGCCTCTAACTTCGTGGATCCGCCTTCCTCCCTCCTTCGCCTTCGAGGTGCCGTCGAGCGGGGCCCTGGAGCTCTGGCTACAGCACGCCGACTATGGCACCCCTGCAACTGGAGCGGAGGTCGCGGTCGTCGCTCCGGGCAAGGTCTTCATGACCCGGGGCTGGGGTGAGATTGGCCGGGTCTGTCGCGCGGACGCCGCCTTGGTGATCCATCTTGAATACGACGGCGCCTCCTTGATGTTCTTCAAGGTCTTTGATGCAGAAAGACACTGGCTGGAATGCTGCCCTATGGGAAGCGGTAGTGGTGACGAACTGGCGAGGACCAACCCCGCCCGTTGGTCCTCCTGCAGCTCCTCAGGTAGTAGCGGAGGGACTGCGGGCTTCAGCGGCTCCCTCGAACTCCTCGCGACCCCGGAGACGAGCGACGACATCTACGAGCCTCCAAGCTCACGCCGTGCTCAGAGTGAGGCAGCTGCATCGGGCCGCCGACGCCACTGATCTGGATGGGATTGGCGCCGGCACTGGGTAGCCTACTGTTGATGATGGCGTCGCCTGGGGAGGTGCTAGCAAGTAGCGTTCCTTACGGTTAGCACCTTTTGTTCCCTGCAAGGAATTAAAGCAACACCCCGCGGGGGGTATGTAAGGCGTCTGACGTGCTTTTGTAATTACTATATCCTTAATATGAATTGGTGTGAGGTGTCCATTCTGTTCCGGCTAAGCTCCTCATTTCTATCCTCACGAGGACTTGGCGCTCTACGCTGATAGGTCCCAGTCCCTAGGCAAGCTTCAGCCGTCGCTGGTATGCCAGGTCGCGATGCCGTGGTCAAGGCCAGGAGGTGAGTGGCCCGAGGTCCAGTAAGAGCCCCCGAGTCGCGATGCTCGGGAGGTCCCCTTTAGCGCTCAAGCAATCCTTGCTGGGCGAGAAAGGAAGGTAGCGTCGCCGTGACAGAGTTGCACTGGGCGGGGATTTAGCGCTGTGTTGGTCTAGCTTTTGCGACGGCACGACTTATCTTGTGTGTCTGACATAGTTCCTTGGAGAGGCGCCTGGCCCGAGAGGTGGTGGTCGAGGCACTGCTGGGTTAGGCCCTGCTGAGCTTCCTCCCACTCCCCCGCACTTTCCTTAGCGCTCTACGTCCTTAGGTCCCAGCCCTCGAGCGAGCTCAGCCGCCGCTGGTATGACAGGTCGCGATGCCGTGGGTTAAGGCCAGGGGGTGAGGGCTGGAGAGCTAGTAGGAGCCCATGAGTCGTGATGCTCAGGTACCCCCTTTTAACGTGCAAGCGGTTCGTGCCGAAGAGAGGGAGAGAGAGCTCACAATGCCCCCAACGTTGCTCCTGGAGTAGGTCCTGCACACCAATCATGAGGAGAAACAAGGCCTATCGTTATGGTCGCCGGCCAACCTATGGTCACTCCGAGGGAGCGGTTAGGGCATTGAGGGCCTGGTGAGGTGGCGCCGTGCGGGGCTACCGCGGCCAGAGCTCGACCACTCAGGTTTATCAATGCTGCAGGGATGGACCCGTGCGCACACGTCGTGCCAGAGGGAGCGGCTCTTCAAATAGGCGTCGATCGAGCAGGTGATTAGGTCAGGTATGTTAAGCACATAGGAGGAAATCCAATTTCAAGCAAGCGCAGGTAAAAGCAACCGCCGCTGGGTCGGGCCCGAGCGGCGTGTGGATGATGCAGCCCGAGGGGCACCCCCAACAAGGTAAATAAAGAGCATAAACAAAATGGATACATGCCGCGGGGACAGACCCACGTGGCCTGTGAATGGTGCAGCCCTATGGGCACTCCCAGCTAAAAGTAGAACTCTGAAAGATGTCACCTGGTGCTGTTGAAGATGAAGTCATGCTGAGGAAGTGAGCGATGCGCGGTGAAGATGTCGTCCCTCATGAGCCCCCCGGCCCAGGGGCCTCGGGAGGCTCTGGTGGCACGTGCAGGTCTTCGAGGACCATCGCCACCTCCGCCAGGACCGCGCGATGCTTGACCTCCCGAGCCTCTAGAATGCTCCTCAACAGGCGCTGATGTGCGGCGACCGTGCTCGGCAGGCTGAAGGGCATGCGAACGTAGCTGTGGGGTGGTCCCACGCAGCGCCCTATGGCCGAAGGCCATAGGCGCTCCTAGGACGCAGCTCGGTTGAGCCCTGGTACATCAACACAGACGCGCAATCCTCCATCCTCGCCTGGATGTGGGGCCACGGCAGGTAAGCGGCGGCTGCTGCACATGACTCTGGACTCTTGTAGCTCTTGGGTGTTCCTTGCGATGAACTCCTAAGGGTTTGGTCTCCTTTGACTTGTACCTTTCTGAGGGAAGCATGCCTGAAAGCACCCCTCCAAGTGGTGCCCGAGCGCCTCCCCCGCGACCTTGGCAAGGTCGGTGGCTCTCCAAGAGAGAGCCCCTGAGCCCTGCCTGAGGAGGGCGCCGGGCGCGCCTTCCTATGCGCGAGAGGGCGGCTCCCTGATCGGGCACGAATCCTGACGCAATACCTCCGGAGGTGCCTGCTTCCTTGTGGCTCTGGCCAGGTGAGGTCTTCTTCTTCTTCTTGAGGGTCGCCTCGGGAGGCCTCCCGCTCCTGCAATCTGGGTCTTCGATTGCTGTAGCTTGGAACGCACGCTCGAGCGATCTCACTGCGTCCCTTTCTTCACAGCGTACGGTGATGACTCCACCGCTTCCTGGCATCTTGAGGACATTGTAACCATGGTGAGTCACTGCCTTAAACTTGGTTAGGGCTGGGTACCCTAGGATGGCGTTGTACGGCAGGCGGATGTGAGCGATGTCGAAGTCGATGAGCTCGGTGCGGTAGTTGTTGCGTTGCCCGAAGGTGGCCGGAAGGCGAACCTGCCCAATTGGAACAGTGGAACCATTGGTGACTCCTGAGAAAGGCTTGGTCGGCTGAAGCTGGTCGTATGGCACTTGGAGATTGTCGAACGTCCCGATGGACAAGACGTTGAGTCCTGCTCCGCCATCGATGAGGGTCCTGGTGACGTGCACGTTGCTGATGACTGGGGAGCAAAGAATCGGGAGGACTCCGGCCGTTGCTGCACACTTTAGCTGGTCTGCAGAACTGAATGTGATCGTGCACAAAGACAACCTAAGAGGGCGTGTGGCCTCAAGCTTGGGAAGGACTGCATTCACCTTGCGAGCAAACTGCTTGAAGATGCGTTGTGAGGCTGGGGCCTGGGCGTCGCCCAGGATGCAAGCAATTGCATGCGGCTCTTGGAAGCCCCCAGCCCCATCATCTTGGTGTTGGTCTTCGTTCCTCCTCGGTGGAGGCAGCAGAGGAGGGAGGCCTGCGTTGCCGTGGGGACGGTCCTCACGAGGCTGGTCCCTCCAGCCTCCCTCGCGAGGCTGGTCCTGCCAGTGGTCCTCGCGATGGCGGTCACGCCATCCCTGGCGAAGGCCACAGTCTTCCCATCGTCCACCGCCTCTTCCTCCTCCTCGGCCATAGCCCCTGTCGTTGCGCTCTGGGCATCGGCCAATTCGCCCATCTCGCACAGCTCTGAGCTCTTGACATTCATTGGTGTTGTGGGTGTGGAGGTCGTGGTACACGCAGTACCGTCCGCCCTTAGATGACTCAGGCTGATCCCTGCCTCGCTTGGTGTCCGGTTCCGCTGCTAGCACGGCAGCCCCCTTGCGCTTCACATCCTTGGCCTCGAGCTTCTTTTCTTCTGGGTCAGCTGCCGGGAGCTCGAGAAGGGAGAGACGCCCTTCCTGATCCCTGGTGCACTTGGTCGCCAAGTTGAACAGCTCCAGGGATGTCCACATGTCTTCATGGATTGCTAGCTCTTCCTTCATCTTGACGTCGTGCACGCCGTCGGAGAAGGCTGAGATGATGGCTTCTTCAGTCACCTTGGGGATCTTGAGGCGAGCATAGTTGAAGCGCTGGATGTACTTCTGTAGGGTTTCTCCTCGCTGTTGCTTGATGCAGCGCAGGTCGCTCACGGCCAGGGGCCGGTCGCGAGTGCCCTGGAAGTTGGCGATGAAGCGGGTGTGCATCTCGCTCCAGGAAGAGATCGTGCCGGGCGCCAGGTTCAGGAGCCAGGTGCGGGCGCCGTCCTTGAGCGCCAAGGGGAACCAATTCTCTATGACCTTCCCATCTCCGTTGGCGGCTACGATGCCTAACTCGTAGAGCTACAGGAACTCCGTGGGGTCCGCTGTGCCATCGTAGCGGGGAGGGAGGTCAGGCTTGAACTTGTCTGACCATGTGACGCCGCGCAGCTCGGGGGTGAAGGCGAGGCAGCCCGCCGTGGCCACCGGCGCCCTTTGCTGGTGCTGGACTGAAAGTGCAACTATCCCTAGGTGGTTTTGGTAATTCATAACAACATATAGCTCATTGAGCTAATGCTATTCCAAGATGATTATTTCAGGAAAGCTCAATGATTGGCATGGCATGGATGTGAAAGTGGAACCCTCAAAGTTCTAAGGACAAAGGATTGGCTCAAGCTCAAAAGCTCAAGACTCTTCATTTTATATTTTAGTGATCCAAGATCACATTGAGTCTTTAGGAAAAACCAATACTATCAAGGAGGGATGAGGTGTTGCTTAATGAGCCTCTTGCTTCATGTGCTTAGTGATATGCTCCAAAACCCTCAACTACTTTCCCATATCCACATATGACCTAAACCCTAAGCCAAACTCGGTCCTACCGATTCTTTCTATCCGGCGCCACCGAGTTTCAGTTGTCATAAGCCACAGCCAAACCCTAGCAATTCGGTTCTACCGATAGGGATCTCGGTCTCACCGAGATGGGATAGCAAACTCTCTGTTTCCCTTTCGTAACTTTTCGGTCTCACCGAAAGAGCGAATCGGTCCCACCGAGATTGCAACGTAAATTCAGTGTTTCCTTTTTGTAACTTTTCGGGCTCACCAAAAGAGCAAATCGGTCCCACCGAGTTTGCCTGAACAACTCTCTGGTTAGCTAATTACCAAAATCGGTCTCACCGAGTTTGTGTAATCGGTCTCACCGAGATTACGTTATGCCCAAACCCTAACCATATCGGTCCTACCGACTTGCATGTCAGTCCCACCGAAAATCTCTAACGGTCACTAGGTTTACCTTTTCGGTCCGATCGAGTTTTTTGATTCGGTCCCACCGAGATTGGAAAACTATGTGTAACGGTTGGATTTTGTGTGGAGGCTATATATACCCCTCCACCTCTTCTTCATTCGTGGAGAGAGCCATCAGAACACATACACAATTCCAACTCGTATGTTCTGAGAGAGAACCACCTACTCATGTGTTGAGACCAAGATATTCCATTCCTACCATATGAATCTTGATCTCTAGCCTTCCCCAAGTTGCTTTCCACTCAAATCTTCTATCCACAAAATCCAAATCCTATGAGAGAGAGTTGAGTGTTGGGGAGACTATCATTTGAAGCACAAGAGCAAGGAGCTCATCATCAACACACCATTTGTTACTTCTTGGAGAGCGGTGTCTCCTAGATTGGCTAGGTGTCACTTGGGAGCCTCCGACAAGATTGTGGAGTTGAACCAAGGAGTTTGTAAGGGCAAGGAGATCGCCTACTTCGTGAAGATCTACCGCTAGTGAGGCAAGTCCTTCGTGGGCGATGGCCATGGTGGGATAGACAAGGTTGCTACTTCGTGGACCCTTTGTGGGTGGTTGCTTCTTTGTGGACCCTTTGTGGGTGGTTGCTTCTTCGTGGACCCTTCGTGGGTGGAGCCCTCCGTGGACTTGCGCAACCGTTACCCTTCGTGGGTGGAGCCCTCCGTGGACTCGCGCAACCGTTACCCTTTGTGGGTGGAGCCCTCCGTGGACTCGCGCAACCGTTACCCTTCGTGGGTTGAAGTCTCCATCAACGTGGATGTAGGATAGCACCACCTATCCGAACCACGGGAAAAACATCCGTGTCTCCAATTGCGTTTGAATTCTCCAAACCCTTCCCTTTACATTCTTGCAAGTTGCATGCTGTACTTTCCGCTGCCAATATACTCTTTGCATGCTTGCTTGAATTGTGTGATGATTGCTTGACTTGTCCTAAAATAGCTAAAATCTGCCAAGAGCTAAAATTGGGAAAAGGTTAAGTTTTTATTTGGTCAAGTAGTCTATCACCCCCCCTCTAGACATACTTTCGATCCTACAAGTGGTATCAGAGCTTTGGTCTCCATTTGCTTTGATCTCCATAGCTTTTGGTGGTCATAGCCTTGGTTTCACAACCTAGGAGAGTATGGCGTCTAGTGAGGGAAATTATCACCGTAGAGGTCCTTACTTTGATGGTACTAATTTTGCTAGTTGGAAGCATAAAATGAAAATGCATATTCTTGGACATAACCCCGCCGTTTGGGCTATTGTGTGTGTTGGTTTGCAAGGTGACTTCTTTGATGGGAAAGAACCAAACCGTGAAGCTACCGCGGATGAGTTGAAGATGTTGCAATACAATGCTCAAGCTTGTGATATTCTCTTCAACGGATTGTGCCCCGAAGAATTCAACAAAATCAGCCGTCTTGAAAATGCAAGGAAATTTGGGACACTTTGATTGATATGCACGAAGGTACCGACTCCATCAAGGAATCCAAGTTGGATGTGCTTCAAAGTTAACTTGACAAGTTCAAAATGAAGGATGGTGAAGGTGTCGCTGAAATGTACTCTAGGCTTTCTCTCATCACAAATGAGATTGCCGGCTTAGGAAGTGAAGAGATGACCGATAGATTCATCATCAAGAAGATTCTAAGAGCCTTGGATGGAAAATATGATACCGTGTGCACATTTATCCAAATGATGCCCAATTACAAAGATCTCAAGCCAACGGAGGTGATTGGAAGAATTGTTGCTCATGAGATGTCACTTAAGGATAAAGAGGAACTTCACAACAAATCAAGTGGTGCCTACAAAGCCTCATGTGAAGCCCCTACATCATCAAGTGAGAAACAAAACTTCAATGAAGAATTGAGCTTAATGGTGAAGAACTTCAACAAGTTCTACAAGAGTAGAAGCAAAGATAGAAGCTTCAAGTCAAGGTCCTACAATGACAAAAGATCTTCTAGTCGAGAGCGAAACTGCTACAGTTGTGGAAGACCCGGACACTATTCCAATGAGTGTACGGCTCCCTACAAGAGAAGAGAAGATTCTCCAAAAAGAAGAAGCAAAGAATCACCACCAAGAGAGAGAAGGAGTAGAGATGATCGTTATGAACGAAGATACTCACGGAGTAGCAAGGATTTGGAAAGGAAGGAAAAATCATCGAGGAGCTACACAAAACGAAGTCATCAAGCTCATGTTGGTGAATGGGTATCCGGCTCCGACTCCGACAGCCACTCCGAGAGAAGTTATCACTCCGACTCCGAAGATACTCAATATGAAGGTGTTACCGGTCTAGCACTTGTGTCAACCAACTCCTACGACATATTTGACTCACCAAATGAAGGAATTGGAAGATGCTTCATGGCCAAAGGTCCTAAGGTAACACACCCCGAGTATGTTGATTTCAATAGTGATGAAGATGACTTGTTAGGTGATGATTTGCTTGTTGACAACTCTAGTGATGAATACAATGATGAAACGTCAATTAATCATGCTAAGCAAGATAAAACGAATGACAATGATAAGGAGAAGATTGAGGCTCTAACTAAAGAACTAAACACTCTTAAGTTAGCTCATGAAACTATCTTCGAAGATCATCGAGAACTTTTAAGAGCTCATGAGAAATTACGCTTTGAAAAGCTCAATCTTGAACAAGAGCATGAGTTCTTAAAAGCAATCAATGATGATCTCCGCAAGGAAAGTTCTTCTTACATTGCCAAGCGTTTACTCTTATCCACTTACATGCCTCAAGTCAAGTCTAGTAACAAGAACAAGAAAGATTCTTCCTCTAGCAGTAACAATGATCATGCTAAATCCAATATTGTTGCTTCTAGTAGTTCTCTTGATTCCACTAATGATTCTCTTAGCCAAGTTACACTTGAGCAATAAAATAGCTTATTGAAGGGAATTATAGAGAAAGGAGTGTACAAAAGCCTTGCCAAGAGTAAGCAATTCGAGGAAATTGTGCGCAAGCAAGGAATGCACCGGAAGAATCAAGGTGTTGGTTTTGAACGAAAGTTCAATGCCAATGGAGTTGAGTGGGAAGAAGATCAATACCCTAGGACAAAGTTTGTTCCTCAACAAGAGAAGTATGATACTTCTTTCAAGGGGACACAAGCTCAAGATGATCTTCCACCACAAGACTACAAGCAAAAAGGCAAGGACAAGCTTCAAGAGGAAATTGATGCATTTGAAGAAGCTCCTAAGACCTTAGTCAAGTGGATTCCCAAGACTACTTCATGTTCCACTTCATGAAGTATGACTACAACTCCAAGGATTCCCATCAAGATGGTGTGGATCCAAAAGAAGAAGAACTAGAGAGTTCTTGAGGGTGACTCCACAAACATACTTCACTCTTATCATTTTGGCAAGAACAAGTGCAATCAACTTCCACATCTTGCACTAGTTCAAGGAGTCACAAACCCTCTTGTTGGTACGAGAAGGGACAAGGTAACCTAAAAGTTTTCATGGACATCATCTTGTGTGTGCATCACTCTATGTCTATGGATATCCTTGTTTGTTCCTTGTGGGACTAACCCATGTAGGTATTGAAAGTGCAATTCACTCAAATGGATAACTCCAAGTGATCTACATCAACATTGAGCATCCACATCTTCAACATCTATATGAAGTCATCATCGACAAAACCCGAGGTTAGTTCATCCCTCTAAGGGGGGATATCACATCTAGGGGGAGCTTTACTCTAAGACTTGAGCTAAAGCAACTCTAAAGATGTGAACACAACAATGCTTTATGTAAAAGTGGTAACCCCACTTGAGCTTAAACGATGAGTATGACCTATGATCAAGTGTTCTCACTTGACTCCTAAGTCAATATACTCATATATAGATGACCGTGTCATCGCAAATTGCTTGATAGATGCTAGAATTGGTTGTGCATGCCTTGTCACATATTTCATTTGCCATCTTATTGTGTGAGCATGTTGGTTGCATATTTTACTCATTCGAGGACATCCACTTGTTGTCTTGATTGTTCGGTTTTATTTCCTTTTGCCAAGTGGATGGACAAGAATGCCTAAGAACCTCCTCTAGCTATCTATGCTTTTCTCGTCTCAAACTCTATTCATGCTACATCACAAAATTTGATCAAGTCAGATTCGAACCACTCTGTGTGAGGAGCGCTCGGAGTCCCCGATTCGTCATAGACTTAAACTTCCAAAACCTCTTTATGATTCTCGGTCTGACCGATACCCTACTTTCGATCCTACCGAGATCATTAAGTTGATCTATGTTTTCGATCTCGGTGCAACCGATTTGAACCATTCGATCACATCGAGTTGCAATAACTGTGTACAGTTTTGCATCTCGGTGCCACCGAGTCGTTCCACTCGGTCACACCGACAAGGTCGGGCTATATATAGTCACGGGCAAAAATTTGGAAATTTCTCCGAACCCCTTCGCCCACGCGATAGCCTACTCTGCCAACTTGGTCTCCGGATCGTCTCCTCGCCGCCAACCACCTCCAGTCGCTGGTCTCCGTCACCGTCAACGGAATTCAACCCCGCCGTTGCCGCCGTAGCGAGTCTCCGCCGAACTAGGGTATAGAATCAATCTTTGTGCTATTCCCCAATCCGATTCTTAGCACATTGTGATCATCATGATTCTTGCCACGTTTGTTAAACTTCTATCCAGTCAATAAACTCGTAGATTAGGTTTAATTCGAAAATTTTAGGATTAGGTTTGCGCCGAAACCATCTCAGACCCACCGAGTTGAAAAACTCAGTCCCACCGATTTGGCTTATGCCATTACACAAGTGAGACTCGGTCTGATCGAGAATTACTTATCGGTGTGACCGATTTTGGAACTCTGTGAAACCCTAGCAGTCTCGGTGCCACCGAACTGTGACTCGGTCTGATCAAGTTCACTAGTTTAGGTTCCAAAACTGCTTCGGTATCACCGAATTGGAAAATCGGTAGATCCGAGATGATTTTAGTGGGAAACTAAAACTAAGTTTTTGAGTCATTCTTTTGCAAAAATCTCTGCATTTTGTGATGCTCATCCACTCTATCTCATCTATAACCTATTCACAGGGTCAGTAGTCAGAGTTTGCATCATGTCAGACCAAAGTGATAGCCAGAACTTGTCAGAGCAGCAAGTGCAGATGAGTGAGGGCACTAGTCCCTCAAGTTCCTCAGATGATGGCAGCAGGAGCACCCCAAGCAATTTCCAAAAGCTGCCACCAGACAAAGGAAGAAGAGAACTTCAGATTCTGAGGATGAAGATTATGTGGCAGAGGAAGAGGAAGCAACTTCCAAGAGAATTGAGCCAGCTCAGGGCACAAATCCAGGGTTAAAGATCAAAAGGCCAGCAGGCAGGCAACCTATGTCAAAGGCCAGAGCTTCAACTGAGAAGCCCACTCCCATAGGGCCAGTTGTTGCTGAAGGCAAGAAAAGGAAGGAAAGGGTGAAGAAGACCGTAGCCAGAGTGCTTGGCAAGGCTTCCATCATGGAAGATGAGGAGGAAGAAGAAGAGGTAGCTGCACCAGCACCTAAGGCACCCAAGCTGATGGGTGATGCCATAAGAACAGGGGCAGCTGCTTCCAAGGCCAAGCCAGCTCCAAAGCCAAAGCCAAAGAGGAACACAAGAAGCATCCCAGCTACTAAGAAGAACAAGGCCCCAGTGCCTGAACTTGCAGAATAAGAAGAAGAGAATGTTCTTAGAAAGCTCAAGCCCAAGATCCCAAACCACAACGATGCTCATCCTGTGGCTGAGGATATGAAACTCAGGAGAGATTCAAGGCTCCGGAAGTGGAGAGAAGCAGACCCGTATGCTTCAAGGAGAAGGACTGCAGTTGACTACAGGTTCCACACCAAGGAGCAGCAAGACTTTTATGAGACAGTGCTGCTAGACAAGAAGCCAATTGTCTGTGATATGAGATGGGTTGATTGGCAATACATCAAGGACAACGAAGAGTACTACCCTGGAGTGCAGGACAGCTTCAAGGCATGTGGAGTAGAGGACTTTGTTGGGCAGAAGCTCACAATGTGGAATGAGGAACTCATCATGCAGTTCTACTCCACAGCCCATTTCTATCCAGATGGCAGGATTGTATGGATGTCAGAGGGTATGAGGTACCAGTCTACAGTTGCTGAATGGGCTCAGCTGATTAATGCCCCAGAAGAGCATGACGATGACTTGGACATTTATGCCAAGAAGAAGATGGACCACAACTCAATGTCAAACATGTACAAGGAGATTCCAAATGAAGCACTTGATACGTTCAAGTTTGGCTCAGTACACTATCTTCTGTCAGGGCTGCCAACCATCAACTGGATTCTTAGGCACACCCTATTTCCCAAGTCTGGAGATCACAAGATGATCAGGGGCCACGCGATCAACTTGCTTCATATCTTTGACGTGCCACAGAAATTCAAAGTCATGAGCCTTATGATTGAAACAATCAAGAGGACAGCAGCAGACCAGAAGAGGAGCTGTGGATATGCCCCATAGATTCAGGAGCTCATCAACTCTAAGATGGGCACGGGGATATACTTATTGGACAAGAAACACCTGCCCATCCGTCCAGATTTTGAAGATAATCAAGTGGTCATGACTGAGAATGAGCCATCATCTGCCCAAGCACAAGCCAAGAAGGAGAAGGCGAGGAAGGAGAAATCTGCCAAGATGCCTACTCAAGAGGAGGCATCTGAATATTTCCTGAAAACCAAACAAGAGCAGCTTGGTTACTTGATTGCATCCACCCTGCGGATTGAGCAAGGACTAGCTACCCTAACTCAGAACCAGGCAAGCTTAGGGAGGATCATGGAACAAAAGTTCTATGACTTGGATGTCAAAGTGACAGAGATTCAGACTGCAGTGGAGCAGCTCCAGGATGACATGCAGGAGAGGAGAGGCAAGACTACAACTGATGCCTTTGCCAGAGTGCCACGAGGTCCGAGGTCGTCTGCCAGTTGCTAACCCCAGAGCCACCACGTCTGCACCAGCTACAGCCTCAGTTCCACCAGCTCCAGCGTCCACTTCAGCCTCAACTCCGACCACGTCTACAGAATGCTTCGTCCTTGGAGTGCTCCGGACTCCACCACCACCTGAAGATCAAGCCTGAGTGTCGACTTAGCACTATGCATTTTCTAGGAACTTTTTGGTAACTTGTTGCCAAAGGGGGAGAAAATGTATAGATCATAGGCTTCGAGAGAGAGAGTGTTGCTTTTTTCTCTCTTGCTTTATTTGGTGGTTTTTCGAACTTTGTTTGCTTTTGAGTGCTTGAGATACTATGTCATTGCTCGTGAGACATTGATGATCATGTGTTTTATCATAAGCTACACTTATGCATGCTTGATATATCTTATCTATCTTATGTGATCATTCACTATTCTTGGTGATGAGTGCATGTATTTCATTCTTATCATTTTAAGCGCTCCACCAAGATGTATGTGACATGGAAGAGTAACCCATGACTCTAACTCTTTGTGCATTTGCAGTCCAAAGCAATTTTTTTAAATATGCACAAATTTAGGGGGAGCTCTCACTTGTCACATACTTCTCAAAGCGACGATATATTTCATGCTTATTATCATTTGTCGAAGCTTTGATCTATATGTTGTCATGAATTACCAAAAAGGGGGAGATTGAAAGTGCAACTATCCCTAGGTAGTTTTGGTAATTCATAACAACATATAGCTCATTGAGCTAATGCTATTCCAAGATGATTATTTCAAGAAAGCTCAATGATTGGCATGGCATGGATGTGAAAGTGGAACCCTCAAAATGCTAAGGGCAAAGGATTGGCTCAAGCTCAAAAGCTCAAGACTCTTCATTTTATATTTTAGTGATCCAAGATCACATTGAGTCTTTAGGAAAAGCCAATACTATCAAGGAGGGATGAGGTGTTGCTTAATGAGCCTCTTGCTTCATGTGCTTAGTGATATGCTCTAAAACCCTCAACTACTTTCCCATATCCACATATGACCTAAACCCTAAGCCAAACTCGGTCCTACCGATTCTTTCTATCCGGCGCCACCGAGTTTCATTTGTCATAAGCCACTGCCAAACCCTAGCAATTCGGTTCTACCGATAGGGATATCGGTCTCACCGAGATGGGATTGCAAACTCTCTGTTTCCCTTTTGTAACTTCTCGGTCTCACCGAAAGAGTGAATCGGTCCCACCGAGATTGCAATGTAAATTCAGTGTTTCCTTTTTGTAACTTTTCGGGCTCACCGAAAGAGCAAATCGGTCCCACCGAGTTTGCCTAAACAACTCTCTGGTTAGCTAATTACCAAAATCGGTCTCACCGAGTTTGTGTAATCGGTCTCACCAAGATTACATTATGCCCAAACCCTAACCATATCGGTCCTACCGACTTGCATGTCAGTCCCACCGAAAATCTCTAACGGTCACTAGGTTTACCTTTTCGGTCCGACCGAGTTTTTGATTCGGTCCCACCGAGATTGGAGAACTGTGTGTAACGGTTGGATTTTGTGTGGAGGCTATATATACCCCTCCACCTCTTCTTCATTCGTGGAGAGAGCCATCAGAACAAATACACAACTCCAACTCATATGTCCTAAGAGAGAACCAACTACTCATGTGTTGAGACCAAGATATTCCATTCCTACCATATGAATCTTGATCTCTAGCCTTCCCCAAGTTGCTTTCCACTCAAATCTTCTATCCACAAAATCCAAATCCTATGAGAGAGAGTTGAGTGTTGGGGAGACTATCATTTGAAGCACAAGAGCAAGGAGTTCATCATCAACACACCATTTGTTACTTCTTGGAGAGTGGTGTCTCCTAGATTGGCTAGGTGTCACTTGGGAGCCTCCGACAAGATTGTGGAGTTGAACCAAGGAGTTTGTAAGGGCAAGGAGATCGCCTACTTCGTGAAGATCTACCGCTAGTGAGGCAAGTCCTTCGTGGGCGATGGCCGTGGTGGGATAGACAAGGTTTCTACTTCGTGGACCCTTTGTGGGTGGTTGCTTCTTCGTGGACCCTTTGTGGACGGTTGCTTCTTCATGGACCCTTCGTGGGTGGAGCCCTCCGTGGACTCGCACAACCGTTACCCTTCGTGGGTGGAGCCCTCCATGGACTCGCGCAACCATTACCCTTTATGGGTGGAGCCCTTCGTGGACTCGCGCAACCGTTACCCTTCGTGGGTTGAAGTCTCCATCAACGTGGATGTAGGATAGCACCACCTATCCGAACCACGGGAAAAACATCCGTGTCTCCAATTGCGTTTGAATTCTCCAATCCCTTCCCATTACATTCTTGCAAGTTGCATGCTTTACTTTCCGCTGCCAATATACTCTTTGCATGCTTGCTTGAATTGTGTGATGATTGCTTGACTTGTCCTAAAATAGCTAAAATCTGCCAAGAACTAAAATTGGGAAAAGGTTAAGTTTTTATTTGGTCAAGTAGTCTAATCACCCCCCCTCTAGATCCTACAAGTGGTATCAGAGCTTTGGTCTCCATTTGCTTTGATCTCCATAGCTTTTGGTGGTCATAGCCTTGGTTTCACAACCTAGGAGAGTATGGCGTCTAGCGAGGGAAATTATCACTGTAGAGGTCCTTACTTTGATGGTACTAATTTTGCTAGTTGGAAGCATAAAATGAAAATGCATATTCTTGGACATAACCCCGCCGTTTGGGCTATTGTGTGTGTTGGTTTGCAAGGTGACTTCTTTGATGGGAAAGAACCAAACCGTGAAGCTACCGCGGATGAGTTGAAGATGTTGCAATACAATGCTCAAGCTTGTGATATTCTCTTCAACGGATTGTGCCCCGAAGAATTCAACAAAATCAGCCGTCTTGAGAATGCAAAGGAAATTTGGGACACTTTGATTGATATGCATGAAGGTACCGACTCCGTCAAGGAATCCAAGTTGGATGTGCTTCAAAGTCAACTTGACAAGTTCAAAATGAAGGATGGTGAAGGTGTCGCTGAAATGTACTCTAGGCTTGCTCTCATCACAAATGAGATTGTCGGCTTAGGAAGTGAAGAGATGACCGATAGATTCATCATCAAGAAGATTCTAAGAGCCTTGGATGGAAAATATGATACCGTGTGCACATTGATCCAAATGATGCCCAATTACAAAGATCTCAAGCCAACGGAGGTGATTGGAAGAATTGTTGCTCATGAGATGTCACTTAAGGATAAAGAGGAACTTCACAACAAATCAAGTGGTGCCTACAAAGCCTCATGTGAAGCCCCTACATCATCAAGTGAGAAACAAAACTTCAATGAAGAATTGAGCTTAATGGTGAAGAACTTCAACAAGTTCTACAAGAGTAGAAGCAAAGATAGAAGCTTCAAGTCAAGGTCCTACAATGACAAAAGATCTTCTAGTCGAGAGCGAAACTGCTACAGTTGTGGAAGACCCGGACACTATTCCAATGAGTGTACGGCTCCCTACAAGAGAAGAGAAGATTCTCCAAAAAGAAGAAGCAAAGAATCACCACCAAGAGAGAGAAGGAGTAGAGATGATCGTTATGAACGAAGATACTCACGGAGTAGCAAGGATTTGGAAAGGAAGGAAAAATCATCGAGGAGCTACACAAAACGAAGTCATCAAGCTCATGTTGGTGAATGGGTATCCGGCTCCGACTCCGACAGCCACTCCGAGAGAAGTTATCACTCCGACTCCGAAGATACTCAATATGAAGGTGTTACCGGTCTAGCACTTGTGTCAACCAACTCCTACGACATATTTGACTCACCAAATGAAGGAATTGGAAGATGCTTCATGGCCAAAGGTCCTAAGGTAACACACCCCGAGTATGTTGATTTCAATAGTGATGAAGATGACTTGTTAGGTGATGATTTGCTTGTTGACAACTCTAGTGATGAATACAATGATGAAACGTCAATTAATCATGCTAAGCAAGATAAAACGAATGACAATGATAAGGAGAAGATTGAGGCTCTAACTAAAGAACTAAACACTCTTAAGTTAGCTCATGAAACTATCTTCGAAGATCATCGAGAACTTTTAAGAGCTCATGAGAAATTACCCATTGAAAAGCTCAATCTTGAGCAAGAGCATGAGTTCTTAAAAGCAATCAATGATGATCTCCGCAAGAAAAGTTCTTCTTACATTGCCAAGCGTTTACTCTTATCCACTTACATGCCTCAAGTCAAGTCTAGTAACAAGAACAAGAAAGATTCTTCCTCTAGCAGTAACAATGATCATGCTAAATCCAATATTGTTGCTTCTAGTAGTTCTCTTGATTCCACTAATGATTCTCTTAGCCAAGTTACACTTGAGCAAGAAAATAGCTTATTGAAGGGAATTATAGAGAAATGAGTGTACAAAAGCCTTGCCGGGAGTAAGCAATTCGAGGAAATTGTGCGCAAGCAAGGAATGCACTGGAAGAATCAAGGTGTTGGTTTTGAACGAAAGTTCAATGCCAATGGAGTTGAGTGGGAAGAAGATCAATACCCTAATACAAAGTTTGTTCCTCAACAAGAGAAGTATGATACTTCTTTGAAGGGGACACAAGCTCAAGATGATCTTCCACCACAAGACTACAAGCAAAAAGGCAAGGACAAGCTTCAAGAGGAAATTGATGCATTTGAAGAAGCTCCTAAGACCTTAGTCAAGTGGATTCCCAAGACTACTTCATGTTCCACTTCATCAAGTACGACTACAACTCCAAGGATTCCCATCAAGATGGTGTGGATCCAAAAGAAGAAGAACTAGAGAGTTCTTGAGGGTGACTCCACCAACATACTTCACTCTTATCATTTTGGCAAGAACAAGTGCAATCAACTTCCACATCTTGCACTAGTTCAAGGAGTCACAAACCCTCTTGTTGGTAAGAGAAGGGACAAGGTAACCTAAAAGTTTTCATGGACATCATCTTGTGTGTGCATCACTCTATGTCTATGGATATCCTTGTTTGTTCCTTGTGGGACTAACCCATGTAGGTATTGAAAGTGCAATTCACTCAAATGGATAGCTCCAAGTGATCTACATCAACATTGAGCATCCACATCTTCAACATCTACATGAAGTCATCATCGACAAAACCCGAGGTTAGTTCATCCCTCTAAGGGGGGATATCACATCTAGGGGGAGCTTTACTCTAAGACTTGAGCTAAAGCAACTCTAAAGATGTGAACACAACAATGCTTTATATAAAAGTGGCAACCCCACTTGAGCTTAAACGATGAGTATGACCTATGATCAAGTGTTCTCACTTGACTCCTAAGTCAATATACTCATATATAGATGACCGTGTCATCGCAAATTGCTTGATAGATGCTAGAGTGCATGCCTTGTCACATATTTCATTTGCCATCTTATTGTCTGAGCATGCTGGTTGCATATTTTACTCATTCGAGGACATCCACTTGTTGTTTTGATTGTTCAGTTTTATTTCCTTTTGCCAAGTGGATGGACAAGAATGCCTAAGAACCTCCTCTAGCTATCTATGCTTTTCTCGTCTCAAACTCTATTCATGCTACATCACAAAATTTGATCAAGTCAGATTCGAACCACTCTGTGTGAGGAGCGCTCGGAGTCCCCGATTCGTCATAGACTTAAACTTCCAAAAACTCTTTATGATTCTCAGTCTGACCGATACCCTACTTTCGATCCTACCGAGATCATTAAGTTGATCTATATTTTCGATCTTGGTGCAACCGATTTGAACCATTCGGTCACACCGAGTTGCAATAACTGTGTACAGTTTTGCATCTCGGTGCCACCGAGTCGTTCCACTCGGTCACACCGACAGGGTCGGGCTATATATAGTCACGGGCAAAAATTTGGAAATTTCTCTGAACCCCTTTGCCCGCGCGATAGCCTGCTCTGCCAACTTGGTCTCCGAATCGTCTCCTCGCCGCCAGCCGCCTCCAGTCGCTGCTCTCCGTCGCCGTCAACGGAATTCAACCCCGCCGTTGCCGCCGTAGTGAGTCTCCGCCGAACTAGGGTATATACTCAATCTTTGTGCTATTCCCCAATCCGATTCTTAGCACATTGTGAACATCACGATTCTTGCCACGTTTGTTAAACTTCTATCTAGTCAATAAACTCGTAGATTAGGTTTAATTCGAAAATTTTAGGGTTAGGTTTCTGCCGAAACCATCTCAGACCCACCGAGTTGAAAAACTCGGTCCCACTGATTTGGCTTATGCCATTGCACAAGTGAGACTCGGTCTGACCGAGAATTAGTTATCGGTGTGACCGATTTTGGAACTCTGTGAAACCCTAGCAGTCTCGGTGCCACCGAACTGTGACTCGGTCGAGTTCACTAGTTTAGGTTCCAAAACTGCTTCGGTATCACCGAATTTAAAAGTCGGTAGATCCGAGATGATTTTAGTGGGAAACTAAAACTAAGTTTTTGAGTCATTCTTTTGCAAAAATCTCTGCATTTTGTGATGCTCATCCACTCTATCTCATCTATAACCTATTCACAGGGTCAGCAGTCAGAGTTTGCATCATGTCAGACCAAAGTGATAGCCAGAACTTGTCAGAGCAGCAAGTGCAGATGAGTGAGGGCACTAGTCCCTAAAGTTCCTCAGATGATGGCAGCAGGAGCACCCCAAGCAATTTGCCAAAAGCTTCCACCAGACAGAGGAAGAAGAGAACTTCAGATTTTGAGGATGAAGATTATGTGGCAGAGGAAGAGGAAGCAACTTCCAAGAGAATTGAGCCAGCTCAGGGCACAAAGCCAGGGTTAAAGATCAAAAGGCCAGCAGGCAGGCAGCCTATGTCAAAGGCCAGAGCTTCAACTGAGAAGCCCACTCCCATAGAGCCAGTTGCTGATAAAGGCAAGAAAAGGAAGGAAAGGGTGAAGAAGACCGTATCCAGAGTGCTTGGCAAGGCTTCCATCATGGAAGATGAGGAGGAAGAAGAAGAGCTAGCTGCACCAGCACCTAAGGCACCCAAGCTGATGGGTGATGCCATAAGAACAGGGGCAGCTGCTTCCAAGGCCAAGCCAGCTCCAAAGCCAAAGCCAAAGAGGAACACAAGAAGCATCCCAGCTACTGAGAAGAACAAGGCCCCAGTGCCTGAACTTGCAGAAGAAGAAGAAGAAGAGAATGTGCTTAGAAATCTCAAGCCCAAGATCCCAGACCACAATGATGCTCATCCTGTGGCTGAGGATATGAAACTCAGGAGAGATTCAGGGCTCCGGAAGTGGAGAGAAGCAGACCCGTATGCTTCAAGGAGAAGGACTGCAGTTGACTACATGTTTCACACCAAGGAGCAGCAAGACTTTTATAAGACAGTGCTGCTAGACAAGAAGCCAATTGTCTGTGATATGAGATGGGTTGATTGGCAATACATCAAGGACAACGAAGAGTACTACCCTGGAGTGCAGGACAGTTTCAAGGCATGTGGAGTAGAGGACTTTGTTGGGAAGAAGCTCACAAAGTGGAACGAGGAACTCATCATGCAGTTCTACTCCACAGCCCATTTCTATCCAGATGGCAGGATTGTATGGATGTCAGAGGGTACGAGGTACCAGTCTACAGTTGCTGAATGGGCTCAGCTGATTAATGCCCCAGAAGAGCATGACGATGACTTGGACATTTATGCCAAGAAGAAGATGGACCACAACTCAATGTCAAACATGTACAAGGAGATTCCAAATGAAGCACTTGATACGTTCAAGTTTGGCTCAGTACACTATCTTCTGTCAGGGCTGCCAACCATCAACTGGATTCTTAGGCACACCCTATTGCCCAAGTCTGGAGATCACAAGATGATCAGGGGCCACACGATCAACTTGCTTCATATCTTTGACGTGCCACAGAAATTCAAAGTCATGAGCCTTATGATTGAAACAATCAAGAGGACAGCAGCAGAACAGAAGAGGAGCTGTGGATATGCCTCACAGATTCAGGAGCCCATCAACTCTAAGATGGGCACGGGGATATACTTATTGGACAAGGATCACCTGCCCAACCGTCCAGATTTTGAAGATAATCAAGTGGTCATGACTGAGAATGAGCCATCATCTGCCCAAGCACAAGCCAAGAAGGAGAAAGCGAGGAAGGAGAAAGCTGCCAAGATGCCTACTCAAGAGGAGGCATCTGAATATTTCCTGAAAACCAAACAAGAGCAGCTTGGTTACTTGATTGCATCCACCCTGCGGATTGAGCAACGACTAGCTACCCTAACTCAGAACCAGGCAAGCTTAGAGAGGATCATGGAACAAAAGTTCTATGACTTGGATGTCAAAGTGACAGAGATTCAGACTGCAATGGAGTAGCTCCAGGATGACATGCAGGAGAGAATATGCAAGACTACAACTGATGCCTTTGCCAGAGTACCACAAGATCCGAGGTCGTCTGCAGTGCCAGTTGCTGACCCCAGAGCCACCACGTCTGCACCAGCTACAGCCTCAGTTCCACCAGCTCCAGCGTCCACTTCAGCCTCAACTCCGACCATGTCTACAGAAGGCTTCGTCCTTGGAGTGCTCCGGACTCCACCACCACCTGAAGATCAAGCCTGAGTGTCGACTTAGCACTATGCATTTTCTAGGAACTTTTTGGTAACTTGTTGCCAAAGCGGGAGAAAATGTATAGATCATAGGCTTCGAGAGAGAGAGAGAGAGTTGCTTTTTTCTCCCTTGCTTTATTTGGTGGTTTTTCGAACTTTGTTTGCTTTTGAGTGCTTGAGATACTATGTCATTGCTCGTGAGACATTGATGATCATGTGTTTGATCATAAGCTACACTTATGCATGCTTGATATATCTTATCTATCTTATGTGATCATTCACTATTCTTGGCGATGAGTGCATGTATTTCATTCTTATCATTTTAAGTGCTCCACCAAGATGTATGTGACATGGAAGAGTAACCCATGACTCTAACTCTTTGTGCATTTGCAGTCCAAAGCGAATTTTAAATATGCACAAATTTAGGGGGAGCTCTCACTTGTCACATACTTCTCAAAGCGACGATATATTTCATGCTTATTATCATTTGTCGAAGCTTTGATCTATATGTTGTCATCAATTACCAAAAAGGGGGAGATTGAAAGTGCAACTATCCGTAGGTGGTTTTGGTAATTCATAACAACATATAGCTCATTGAGCTAATGCTATTCCAAGATGATTATTTCAGGAAAGCTCAATGATTGGCATGGCATGGATGTGAAAGTGGAACCCTCAAAATGCTAAGGGCAAAGGATTGGCTCAAGCTCAAAATCTCAAGACTCTTCATTTTATATTTTAGTGATCCAAGATCACATTGACTCTTTAGGAAAAGCCAATACTATCAAGGAGGGATGAGGTGTTTCTTAATGAGCCTCTTGCTTCATGTGCTTAGTGATATGCTCCAAAACCCTCAACTACTTTCCCATATCCACATATGACCTAAACCCTAAGCCAAACTCGGTCCTACTGATTCTTTCTATCCGGAGCCACCGAGTTTCATTTTTCATAAGCCACTGCCAAACCCTAGCAATTCGGTTCTACTGATAGGGATATCGGTCTCACCGAGATGGGATTGCAAACTCTCTGTTTCCCTTTCGTAACTTTTTGGTCTCACCGAAAGAGCGAATCGGTCCCACCGAGGTTGCAATGTAAATTCAGTGTTTCCTTTTTGTAACTTTTCGGGCTCACCGAAAGAGCAAATCGGTCCCACCAAGTTTGCCTGAACAACTCTCTGGTCAGCTAATTACCAAAATCGGTCTCACCGAGTTTGTGTAATCGGTCTCACCGAGATTGCGTTATGCCCAAACCCTAACCATATCGGTCCTACCGAGTTGCATGTCAGTCCCACCGAAAATCTCTAACGGTCACTAGGTTTACCTTTTCGGTCCGACCGAGTTCTTTGATTCGGTCCCACCAAGATTGAAAACTGTGTGTAACGGTTGGATTTTGTGTGGAGGCTATATATACCCCTCCACCTCTTCTTCATTCGTGGAGAGAGCCATCAGAACACATACACAATTCCAACTTATATGTTCTGAGAGAGAACCACCTACTCATGTGTTGAGACCAAGATATTCCATTCCTACCATATGAATCTTGATCTCTAGCCTTCCCCAAGTTGCTTTCCACTCAAATCTTCTTTCCAAAAATCCAAATCCTATGAGAGAGAGTTGAGTGTTGGGGAGACTATCATTTGAAGCACAAGAGCAAGGAGTTCATCATCAACACACCATTTGTTACTTCTTGGAGAGTGGTGTCTCCTAGATTGGCTAGGTGTCACTTGGGAGCCTCCGACAAGATTGTGGAGTTGAACCAAGGAGTTTGTAAGGGCAAGGAGATCGCCTACTTCGTGAAGATCTACCGCTAGTGAGGCAAGTCCTTCGTGGGCGATGGCCATGGTGGGATAGACAAGGTTGCTACTTCGTGGATCCTTTGTAGGTGGTTGCTTCTTCGTGGACCCTTTGTGGGTGGTTGCTTCTTCGTGGACCCTTCATGGGTGGAGCCCTCCGTGGACTCGCGCAACCGTTACCCTTCATGGGTGGAGCCCTCTGTGGACTCGCGCAACCGTTACCCTTTGTGGGTGGAGCCCTCCGTGGACTCGCGCAACCGTTACCCTTCGTGGGTTGAAGTCTCCATCAATGTGGATGTAGGATAGAACCACCTATCCGAACCACGGGAAAAACATCCGTGTCTCCAATTGCGTTTGAATTCTCCAAACCCTTCCCTTTACATTCTTGAAAGTTGCATGCTTTACTTTCCGTTGCCAATATACTCTTTGCATGCTTGCTTGAATTGTGTGATTTTTGCTTGACTTGTCCTAAAATAGCTAAAATCTGCCAAGAACTAAAATTGGGAAAAGGTTAAGTTTTTATTTAGTCAAGTAGTCTAATCACCCCCCCCCTCTAGACATACTTTCGATCCTACATGGACTCATTCTTGCGGGTCACCACGCGCCGCCACTAGGAGCAGCACGGGGTTTTGTTGTGGAGGCACTGGGGCATGATCTTGGCGTGCCGGTGCTGGGAGCGCGCGAGCACCTTCCCGGGGACGTGGGATCTCTTGGCAGCTCCCTTCTTGCTGCCCTGGAGGTGGATGTGGAGGGTCTCGCCCTGGGGCTGCGCGCCTTGGAGCCAAGGCACTTTCTTGGGGAGGAGGCGGCGGAGGCGCCTCCTGATCCTTGCCCCCTGCACGGGACAGAGGGCGAGGCAGCAAGAGGGACCACAATGGGGGCCCCCTGCGGCACTGACGAGCTCGGTGATGCGGGCGAGCCAGTCCTCGTAGAGGTCGTGGACGGGCCGATAGTGCAGGAGCTCCTGCGCCAAGAGCAGTGAGGCGTGCGCATCCATGGGTGCGCGATGGGCATGGGACGACAAGCCAGCTGGAGTGTGCGACATGGTGGCGGGGCGGCCATCCCGCCGCACCGAGGGGTGCTGGGACGAGGCCTGCTGCTCGTTCCCCGCCGCGCCGGTGGCGTCGTTGGCGGCGGGCGACGGGGAACGACGAGTGGGGCCGCCAATGCGCACCTTCTGGGCGACGCGAGCGGCGGGAGCAGCCCGGCGCTCGGCGTGAGCCCGACGAGCGTCAGCCATGGACACGACGGAAGATCACACGCGAACAGCGGAAGGAAGATTTCGGCGCACCCCTACCTGGCGCGCCAATTGTCGGGTTTCGGGTTCTGTCAGACCCTTGAGGTTTGAACATTGGGGTGCGCGCGGAGATCTCTCCCCTACCGATCTACGTCCGATCCTCTCGTGCGA
This sequence comes from Triticum aestivum, assembly GCF_018294505.1. NCBI lineage: Eukaryota > Viridiplantae > Streptophyta > Magnoliopsida > Poales > Poaceae > Triticum > Triticum aestivum. The sequence goes on along the minus strand of NC_057794.1, from coordinate 108,715,578 downwards.
ACTAAGATGAAAATGATGAACAACACAAGAGACACGATGGTTATACTGGTTCGGGCCACCGTTGTGGTGTAATACCCTACTCCAGTGTGTGGTGTGGTGGATTGCCTCTGGGGCTGATGATGGACAGTACAAGGGAAGAACAGCCTCGCGAGAGGTGTTCTTGAGCTGGTGCAATGAACTGCTAGGGTGACTTCAGTCGCCTCTCTCTCTCCGCTGGGGTTCTACCAGATCTCTCCGAGGTCTCTCTAGATGTCTCTACTCTGTGGTGGCTAGCTCTATTTATAGAGGCCCTGGGCCTCTCCCCAAATAATGAGCGGGAAGGGCGCCAACAATTGGCCATTTCAAAGGGGAACATCTAGTACAAGTTATCCTGACCAAAAGTGGTCTTCGGCTGCCAAAAGCACTGGTGATGACGCCATCTTGGGCTCCACAGTGACCTCCGTCCTGCCGTCCGGCTGGTCTTGGTCTCGTTGCACCGGAATGGTAACCTTTGCCTGATGCCTTGGCCTGTACTTGCCCCCTTTGCACCAAAGGGGAAATAAGGACACTGCGCAGGCCGGCGCCCGCCTGGCGCCCGCCTGGTCTCGATCGTCATGGCTTGCGTCACGGGTTCCTCGCGAGGTACCCCTGCCTTGATCTCTCCGCCTTCTCGCGAGCCTGCCTGATGAGGCTGCCTCTGAGGAAGCTTCCTGTCATCCGCCCCGCGAGGCTTGGCCCCTCATGAGGGTTTTGAGCTGACGAAGATGGTCCATGCTGGGCCTCCGCTTGAGCCACGCCGCAGGCTGCAGGCAGGCAAGTCTGGGGACCCCCGTTCCTAGAATGCCAACAAATGGGACTGGCAGATGTCATTTATTTGCCACTTACATCCCTAGTTTCATCTTACCATTTTAATTTCTTTTAGGCTGATGCTACTTCGAACCATTTAAATATAGTTTGCCATGCTCGGCAATAATTCGTTCGTCGTTTACCATGTAAGCTTACTGCCCGGATCATACAATAACTATCTCTTACTGATGTCCAGCGGAATGCTTTCAGGATGCCGTTCACACTAGGACACAATGTACAACCCCATAATCTATTTGTGGAAGCAGTACGCCATCCATGTTAACAGATGGTAGAAGTTCAGAGGCAACACCGCCGGAGAGCAGTCTGAGCACATATATTATAGTGCTTGAGGCTCTACTAGAGGCAGAAAGAGATGGTGTGGCTGCCATGAATGAGGTAATCTTTATCTTGAGGCTGGAAATTACGGAATTAGCGGCACGCATTATGCAAGCAACCCAAGAATTGGAGGAAGTAAGAATGTTGCATTTGAAGATGGAGGAGGTCCTGCTGTTTCTGCTATCTGAAGCCCAAGGTAATCCCGGTTCTTCTTTAGATACCAGTTGAAATTGTCATTAGATTATTGTACTTGCATGTTGTGTCATGTCTCTGAATGGATTATGTTGCAAGACCCCCTATGTTGTCCATGAGTTGTAATGATCCGAATTTTTAGGCGAGGTAATCCTCGATACTTGTATGATTGACATAAGGTGAACTATTTTTCGTGTGAGCATATTGTATTGGATGAAATAACTGTTTGACTCAGAGTGTATCCAACCTACTGAATTCGAAGATCACGACATTTCTAAATCATAATCATATATAAAGGTGGAATAAATCTTTGTTGTGGTTTTGAAGAAATAAATAAAAAACGTATAATTATCTATGGATATTCGTAATCGAATACAAATTAGATTTGAATTTAGTTTGCCAGGTCCCAGGGCAAACGTGAATGCTAATTCTCCCAAGTTTTGAACGAAGCGGCTAAACACCCACTATAATTTGGGGGCTGCTCGAAGCAAGTGTTTGCGAGATGGAAATTACTGTCTATCCCTGACACTTGACATCCTTATCGACCGGATTTACACTGCTGTCGATAGGGGTAGACTAGTAACTTCAATCAGACGTGACACGACGGCCTCTGAGCCCATTCAGACACGGTGGGCGCCAAACGTGGGTGGCAAAACACATTTGATTCAAGCTCGTCCGAAAGACATGTGTCTCTTCCTCCATTTCCCCCTTCATTCACGGTGGGCGGCAAAACAAACTCTCCTCATCCGAAATCGATGTAGGCTAATATTTTAAATAGGGGCAGATGTGTAACTTCCATCAGACGTGACACAACCGCCCTACTTGTCAGCCCCGTTCATACAGCATGGGCGCCAACCGTGGGCGGCAAAACACCCTCTCCTCGCCCGAAATAGTTACCGGCAAATATTTGGGAAATGCGAGATTACTGTCCTATCCCCAACCGACGCGATGTCCGAAATTTTAAACGGGGTATAAGTTCGTAACTTTCCCCCATTTCAGAGAAGCGCATCCCAAAGTTTGAGATCCCCCTCCCCTCCATTTCCCCATTCATACACCGTCGGCGGCACGACAACCTCCGCACTGCGGCCAGCCTCCTCCGTCCGCCACCCCATCCTCCACCTTGCCGGAGCCGCTACCCCTACCCCGTCGTCCACTGCAAGAGATGGACGTCTCTCATCCACGGCGCTGGACCAGGATCCTTTCATCTCCTCCTCTCGCTTCATCGGCGCCGTCGTCCACCTTGTCGTTGCCGCTCCTACGACCGCCTCGTCCACGGCAACAGGATATATCCCCCAACCCAGCCATCTGCCATCTAAAGTCTTCTTCCCCGCCGCCGACAGCCATCTCACCCGCAGCACCCTCAACGTATCAGCATAGGCCTACACGGCGTCGCAAGAGAGGTGGTACTCTTCCATATGTGCTTAAGTTATTGATCTCACCCAGAAAATAGATCATAAATTGTTTACTATACTTTTCTTGTCCGTACCAAGTCGTAGTGGCTAGTTGAAAGCAAACATTGGTTGTGAAGTAGCTTTGTCTGGTTTGCACCTTCAGATCCGCCATGGCACGGGAACTATACTCATAAAGCTTATGGTTTCCCCCCTTTATATTCACTACCATCATCATAGGTGCTTCGTGTCGTGCTAGCACTGCTCCTCAAGACCTCAACCCAAAGCTTACATGTTGAAATACGAATCTGATATGATGCTATCACTAAAACAGAGAATGTTTAATTGGTCACCTAATGTTCCTATATTCGTTTCGAAAAGCATGTGCGCCACCCACTGGTCCAGCTAGTTCCACTTTCCTGATTTTTCTCTTGATGCTTAGGGTTTTCCCCTTTTATCTACACTACTATGATCTGCGTAGGTGCTTTCTGTCATACTAGCATTACTCCACCCTTCAAGCTAAACAACACAACACTCAGAATTCGAAAGCTTAGTTGTTCAAATATGATTGTGATATGATACTGATATTAGTTAACCGACACATTTAATTGGTTAGCTAAAGGTCCAACTTGAGTTTCCAAATGCATGTCGCGACATATAGAGAGACAACATAATTGCATTTCTTTGTCACTTGTTGACCGTACTTTTTGTCCATACCAAATCTTAGTTGTTATTTCAAAGCAAACATCGGTTGCTAACTACCCTTTGCATGCTTTGCAGCTTCAGATCTGCCATCCCACTGCCACGGTCAACACTGTACTCATCATGCTTATGTTTTCCCCATTTTATGATGACCACAATCAGCCTACGTGGTTCGTGTCGTAATAGCACTGTTCCACCCATCGAGCTAAACAATCTTAGTTGTACAAATTCATATATGATATTATCGCTGATATTAGTAAAACTGAGAGATGTTTAATTGGTTAGCTAAATGTTCCTACTTTAGTTTCAAAATGCATGTGAGCCACATATGGAGAGACCGGAAAGAATAGTGTTTCTCTGTGCGCTCTGGTTCATCATGGGTGGCCAACCGACATTGTATTGAAAGACTTGTAATATCTTCAATCTGCTTGCTCTTCTGCTCTTCTTTAAGATGATACTCTTCTCTTGCGGTCGACTGGTCAGGTCGAGTTGTTCTCCCTTAGTATATTTTGAATCTGTCAGGTCAGGTCGACTTGTTCTTCTTTACTATATGTTGAAGCTATCATCTGCGAAGTGTCATCACTTCTGGAGCTCTCATATTTTGAGTAGTAGGCCACATTATATTAATGCACACAACAAATTACAACATGCATGGCATCTTTTAAAAGAATTGCAGAGATAGCACAAAGGCGTTTACAGGGAGGCAGTATTGGATTAGAATCACTTCTGCATTACAAAGAAAATCTCACTTGTTTTTATGTTTTCATGCATGTCAAATATTGAACATTATCAAAATGAATATGAGAATGGGCGCACGAGAGGAATATTGTGGAACGATCCACTGGCTAACAAACTTGGCATGGTGGAGGATGGCCTATCTTATTCACCCATCAAGGTGCTTGCTCTAACTTTGCAAAGTTGTATTGGTCGCACATATTTTACATCTGACCTCTTGCATTACTTCTACTTTGTTACACCATCTGCTTAGTTTAAGCATCATATATGAGTATATGCCATACCTATCCATTTTGTGTACCTATTCCATGTGTCGTCACACTATGTTTTTCCAGCCAAATGTTGTTCTTTCGTAATAGATGTCCAAAAGGAAGAGGGTGAGTGCGGATCCTCAAGGAGTACAAACTAGGTATTTGGAAAAGGTAGTGATACCTGTTAAATCAGATAGTTCAGCAGCCACAGAAAACACAGGCCCAACTGTACCACACTTTACCCCTACTCCAGTGGCCAAACCCCTATTAGAACTGCTGGGAGCCCAGCATCAGGTACTATCTATGATATCAATTCAAAATTTGAACTCCTAAATTTCTGCTTGTGCCTTACCTTCTCTCTTGTATGAAAACTAATTTCAGATGAATCTCCTTGCTCAAAGGATCATACGATCTCAAAACAATAATGGGCTCTGCATTGCTCTTGTCAGTACCTCTCTCCCTTTTGCCTTGTAACGCTGTACTTAATTAATTGCTATTTGATTATGTATCATCAGTCTGTACCTGAGCTTCATTATCATCTGTTTCTTCCAATATTATTTGATCTATATTTACTCTTTGCAAAATGTAGAATAACGGCAATGCTTATAAAGAATTTTATTTGGGGAATTTATTCAATTATCCTTCCATCAACATGGAGAAGGGCTTTGTCCAGCCCGTGTTAACATGTAATGTAAGTTCATCCTTCTCAAGCCTTGAAACTTTGTTCTAGTATAGATTTTGATAGGAATCATTTCCTCCACTACTGTTTGCTTTGCTGTTTACATCTGATTGGATGTTTGCAACAACTACCAGTTTCAAATTGTAGTTGTAAAAACATGTTCCTTATGTAGAACAGATCCATTTATTTGCTTATATAATTGTGAAACCTGTTACGTGTCTCCTTGTTTCTCTTTCAGACTCGTATCTCTTACGCCAGGCAGAACTTTAGGGAAGATAGTGAGCCAAACCATCTTGAGGACAACGAGATGACCCCAAGGTCCTGTCTTGATGAAGACAGTGAGTTGAAGCTACTCACCAGTAGGTGTGAGACAACCTCTATGCAGTCACTGCCTCAATCAGTTCGACTTCTTCAGTCTCAACTTAAAGCGGAAAGGCTTGCTTCAGCTCAGCTCCGACTTGAAGTCAAAGATGCAATGAAGATGTCAGGGGACTGCCGTGCGCACCATCATGCCTTAAATCTAGTGTTAATGCATCTATCGTTGACACAACTGAGGTCTACTCAGCTTCTTCAGCTGTTTGGGGGGGCCGACCTGGCCAGGCCTAGTGCCTTCTGAAGTGCTCTCAGTTTTGTACATTCTTTTGTCGGCGCGTTTATTTGCACTGGTGGCGAACTTTGATGCCCAGTGGATGTAATATGTGTGATAGCCGTGATAGCCTAGCGTAAGTTGCTTGCTTATCTATTTCCTTGTTGTCTTGTTTATTTGTTTGCTTGTAGTCATTGCAGTTCTTTTTCCGCGGTTTGCTAGTGGCTGCAATAACCTATTTTCTAAAACTAGGCCACAATAACCATGGGCTAATATTTACTGTAGTGACACTGGGCCTCCTACGGGCCGTAGAAACAGTGGGCCTTCTACGGGCCGTAGAAACAACGGGCCTTCTACGGGCCGTAGAAACAATGGGCCTTCTATGGGCCGTATCATCAATGGGCCTTATACGGGCAGTATGATCGATTGGCCAAACATGGGCCAATAACAAGCCGCATTATGGCCGTAAATGGGCTAGAGTTGGAACCGTCCGTTCATGGGCCGACCATAACCGGCCATCATTAATAGGCTGAATTTGATGATGCTATGAAAATGGCCCAACGTATTAACGGACCACAAATGGGCCGACTGTGACCACGGGCTGAATTTGGCCCACAAGCAGAAAATGACAGTAACGGGCCGTAAGTAAACGAATGCTGGAAATGAGCCCAAGAATAAATAGGCTCTGAGAAGGCCGAAAGATAACATGGGCTGGAAACGGCCCAACGGAATAACGGGCCGTTAATGGGTATAAAATGATACACCGTTCATTACGGGCCAGTTTCACCACGGGCCGTTAATGCGTGTAAAGTGATACACTGTTTATTATGGGCTAGTTTCACCATGGGCCGTTAATAGGCCAAGAGTTACATAGGGCCTCAAATGGGCCGAAAGACGTCATGGGCCATACACGGGCCAGAAGTGAAAACGGGCTGGAATCATATTGGGTGGCCCAGATGATGCTACTGGGCCTAATTCAGACAGGGCGTAACGGGCCTTGGGTTAGCGGGCTGTAAATGGGTTATATGCGAACAGGCCTTTAACAGGCTTTACATGGGCCGGCCCACTAGCTTTTGACCAAGTCAAACGGGCCGGCCTTTTCACAGGAATGGGCCTCTGTTGGGCCGTGCCACGTGTCGACGTATCATAGGCGCCTTCTGTCCAATGAGTGGATGACATCTGTCCCAACGATGAGCCGACACGTGTTTCCTCCAGCCAATGATGATTTTACACATGGAAAATCCCCATTGGTCGGGGCTGTTAATGGGTTATCGGATCCAAAACCCGACCCGATAGCTTAACGGCGTTCCGTTACGGTGGATGCCACGTGTCGGTCACCCATGACGAAAGCACTTCTGTGACGCGGGATTTATCGTCATGGAAGTGGACACTTCCGTGATGACAATTTTGGTAATGTCATGGAACACTTCTACAACAGCACAGGTATGACTATCTTGATTCTGTCATAAAATCGTCATGGATGTACATGCATGACAAAAAATGCGACCTACTGTGACAAACACGTATCATCACGGAAGTGTATTTTCTTTGTAGTGATCTCTGCCCCATTTGGTGTCGGGCTCCGCTGCTAGCACCGCCGCTTCCTTGCGCTTCACGTCCTTGGCCTTAGCTTTCTTCTCCTCTGTGCCCGCGGCTGACAGCTCAAGGAGAGAGAGGCGCCCCTCCTCAGCTCTTGCGCACTTGGTCGCCAGGTTGAACATCTCCTGAGATGTGCAGAGATCCTCGTGGATAGCAAGCTCTTCCTTCATCTTGACGTCACGGACGCCGTCGGAGAACACGGAGATGATGGCCTCATCCATGACCTTGGGGATCTTGAGGCGGGTGTTGTTGAAGCACCGAATGTACTTCTAGAGGGTCTCCCTTGGCTGTTGCTTGATGCGGCGCAGGTCGCCCGCAGCCGGCGGGCGGTCGCGAGTGCCCTGGAAGTTGGCGACAAAGCGGTCGCGCATCTCGTCCTAGGAGGAGATCGAGCTATGCTGCAGGTTCAGGAGCCAGGAGCGGGCCCTGTCCTTGAGAGCCATGGGAAACCAGTTTGCCATGACTTTCTCGTTGCCGTTGGATGCTTCGGTGCTCAGCTTGTAGAGCTATAGGAACTCTACGGGGTCGGTGGTGCCGTTGTAGCGAGGATGCAGATCCGGCTTGAACATGCCTGGCCAGGTGACGCTGCACAACTCGGGGGTGAAGGCGCGGCGGCCGGCAGTAGTTATTGGGGCCCGCTTTGGAGGTGGAGCTTGGTCTTGATGAGGTCCGTGTGGCGCGCGGTGTTCACGAGGCAGCGCGGGAAGCGCTGGTGCAGCTCCTCGCGGCCGAGGGATTTCTTGGCAGCTTCTCTCTTCGCGCGCGGGCATTGGGCGTGGCGGATCACACCGCGGGGCCGCGTGCCTTGGTGCCAAGGCGCCGTCTTTGGGCTGGGGTGGTGGAGGCGCGCCCCAGGCCTCGTCGCCCGTGGCCGGCTGAGGGTGAGGCAGAGAGACGGATAGCGTCGGGGAGCCTCCTGCGGCGCGGACGAGCTCGGCGACACAGTCGAGCCACTCCTCATAGAGGTCGTCGACTGGGCGGTAGCGCAGGAGTTCGTTTGCGGTGAGGAGTGCGGCCCGCGCCTCCATGGGAGCATGGCATGCATGGGACGAAGAACCGGCCGGGGTCAGCGATGAAGTGGCGGTGCGACCGTCCTGCCGTACCGAAGGATGCAGCGAAGACGCTTGCTGCTCGTTCCCCACTGGGCCGATGGCAGCATTGGCGGCGGGAGACGGAAAACAACGAGGTGGCCTGCTGATGGGGCCGTCTAAGCAACGCGGGCGGTGAGGGCAGCCCGACGCTTAGCTCGAGCACGGTGAGCGTTCGCCATGGAGACGATGGAGCGACGAACTGATGGAAGGGAAGCTACGACGCACCCCTACCTGGTGCGCCAAATGTCGGATGTGGGTTTCCAGCAAACACTTAAGGTTCGAACACTGGGGTGCGCGCGGAGTCTTTTCCTCCCACCGATCTATGCCCTAGCTCGCTAAGATCTCGCGGACGAACTCTACGAACTCGCAACACAGAAAGACACAAGATTTATACTGGTTCGGGCCACCGTTGTGGTGTAATACCCTACTCTAGTGTGGTGGTGGTGGATTGCCTCTTGGGCTGATGATGAACAATACAAGGGGAAGAACATACTCCTGAGGGTGAGGTGTTCTCGTGCTTGGCTAACTTGTGTGGGTGGGGGTGATTTTGCTGATCCGTTCTTGCCTATGGTGGTGGCTAGTCCTATTTATAGAGGCCCTGGTCCTCTTCCCAAATATTGAGCGGGAAGGGGGCCAACAACGGTAGGCAAATTTGAAGGGGGACAGCTAGTACAAGCCATCCTGACAAAGGTGGTCTTCGCCTGCGAAAGACTCTGGTGGTGACGCCATCTTGGGATCCACGATGACCTCCTTCTTGCCGTCCTTCTGGTCTTGGTCTTGTTGCACCGATATGGCAACCTTTGCCTGATGCCTCGGTACTCCTCGCCTGCGCTTGCCTCCTTAGCACCAAAGAGGAAAGAAGGACGTTGTGCGCGCTGGCGCCCGCCTCGTGTCGATCATCATGGCTCATGTCATGAGAGCCTCGTGAGGTTTGCCTCGCCTTGATATCTCCGCCCCTCGTGAGCCTGCCCGACTAGGCCACTCCAGAGGAGGTCTTATGTCGTCCGCCTCAGGAGGCTTGGCCCATCGCGAGGGTCTTGGATGCCTTGTTGATGAAGATGGGCCGTACGGCCTGCTGGCTTAGCCACGCCGCAGGCCGCAGGCAGGCAAGTCTGGGGACCCCTGTTCCCAGAACGCCGACACCGTTCTTATCTTATAATGCCTGATATATATATATATATATATATATATATATTGTAGCTCAGTGCGCAGTCCCCTTCAACAATCCTCTTCCTCGGGGGACCTTCTCCCGGAGATGATGGAAAGCGAGACGCCCCCACCGGCCTCTCCATCCAATAGGGCGGACGACTTTGAGGTGTCATCACGGAGGGTCTCCCCCGACCAACAAGTGGTACAAGGGATGATGAAGACATTACCCGAAGGTGATACTTCGGCGGCCCAGGGTCCGGGGAACAACAATGAAGACCCCGAACAATCCGGAATACAACCAGATACAAATAAACAGAACCCTTCAAAGGGTGGCCGTACTCCTGGGGCAGCCTCCGGAGACCCAGAGGCGCCGGATATCTTGACGAACATGCTGCGGCAGGCGTCCGTTTCAAAGGAACATCGTACCTTGATGGGTACGGTGGTTGAAAAGGTCCTATCCACGAAGAGCGGATTGAATGAGGCCTTTGCGAGCCTACTAAGAGGCTTCGAGGTTTGTACTGTAATATGTGCAATTGTGTTTTATTCAGAAAATACACCTGTGTATAGATAGTAGCCCCCGAGACTCGGGTTGGCTTCCCATGGGAGGCGAATGGAGGATCAAAAAGAAATATTCAAGGACTAATTTGGTTAACTTTGAACACAGGCTGCTTCCCCCTGGCTACTTCCCAGACTGCGGATATAGACGAGCTGCAACGGAAGCTTGATGTGGCCGGGGATGACATTACGTTAATCAATATGCGTCTTGACGAGTCGCAAGGTATGTATTCGGAGCAGTCCCTGCACATACATTTTTGTGATATAAGCATGACGCTGAAAGTTTATGCATGGCTGCAGATGGTGCTGCCGCCGTTGAAATTCTTCGAGTGGAGCTAGCCCGGGCCAAGGAGAAGGCCCGATGTAGTAATGCGGCTGCCGAAAAGGCATCGACTGAGTTAAAAGCCAAATGAGCTGCTTGGCATCAAGACGAGGAGAAGATATCCACGATGGCACTCGAGCTAAAAAATGCTGCTAGCCGCTGTGAACTCCTTGAGCAGGAGAATGAAGCCAAAACGGCTAAAATTGACAAGGCCTTACGAGATGCAAGAGAAGCGCGGTTTGAATCCAGAGCAGCCCGTGAGGAGATCCCGCAAGCTGGGGAGATTGCGGCTGGTAAGCCATTTTTGCTGCAGACTAAGTTCGGTGATCCTAGCTATGCTCAGCTTAACCGAAGATTGTGGAGTTCTCCAGACGAGTTTCTAGACTTGCCGAAGAGTTCTCCCGATGCGGCATAGTTTTACCAGGCGCGAGAGGGGTATGCAACGGAGAAGCTTTTCTGGTCACAATTCGGCGCCTCAAAGTGCCCCTAGTGGGTCGAGCTTCATAGGATATCCAGTGCTGTCATGAAGAACGTCATAATCCGGCTATGGCCAACTGAGCATGTTTTGAATAGTTACTTTAGCTTGGTGTAGCGGCTTGTTGACGCGGTGCCATGTATCGACGATGTGAAGCGGTCGGTGTGCATCGAGGGTGCACGGATGGCCTTTGCCCGAGTCAAGACATTCTGGGGGAAGATGAAGGCCATTGATATTGCGGTGAAGAATCCACCCAACGGCAAGGACCGCCATGAACCGGAGCATTATTTTGAAGACGTCCTAGTAGCCGCCCGCTTGATAGAGGGTCAATGCTCTAAAGACATAATGTTCGAGTGAAGTGTATGAGAATTGACCGAGACAATTTTATAGTTAATCTATTTGTCTATTTTGCTCGGAAGCTTGTGTCCTCCTGTGTGGCCGTTTTAATATAATCTGAAAGTTTTCCAGTCATCGGCTTTAGCCCCCTTGTAGGAAGTAAAGGGGTGTTCGAAAAAGCATCTGATCACTCTTGACCCAACGTCTTGGCCCGTGAAGGAGGTGCCAATGCGGCGAACCAGGCAACCAGACTATAGGGCGTTAACACTTTCACTTAGCCATAGGAGTTTTATGGTGGGTCTACGACATAGCCCTGGTATGTATGCGGCTTATTCATACGATGCGTTTACATATTTGACTGAAAAGAGGTCCTTCGTGTGACACGGAGGAATTGCGAAAGATTTTGATAAGTCATCGAGTGGTTGACCAGCTCTCGCCACATCATGACAGTCAGTTTTCGGCTTTCTCTATTGAGGTACTTAACCAGGTGAACCGGTAGCACAATCACAGTAGTTCTCCCTTTACTACCCTACCCGATAGAGAGAAACATAGGATAGCAAGCACAGGAGCCGGGCAACCCAACTATTGACCCAAGACATGATTCAGAGCTAATGCATATAAGGCCAAACTCGTGATGCCAAAGTACGCTGTAAAAGCTGTTCGGACTTTGTTGGCAACTCATTTGTTCCTGTACCGAGCCCCTAGCAAGTTAAGCCGGGGTATATCTATGAAACAACCATAGGAGGCGTATTCATTTGCGGAAAGACACGGATGATTAATTCGGATAATGTGAACTGGGACCTGAGCGATATGCCAACGATTAATTGATATATATAAAGGCCACGACCCCGGCTATTTGGCATGTTATAGGCTCGAAAAAGAGTGTGGTCTACAAAAAGTTATTTTGGACCTCCTGGCGCACGTCTGCGCCGCCTGTCATCAGCGAGGGTAATCCTTGAAGGAAGTAGCCCCGTAGGTGAGTGTACGGATCCGAACTCCGATGGAGTCGGTCATTGTCGACGTCCTGGGAATGGGGGTCCCCAGACTTGCCTGCCTGCGGCCCGCTGCGTGGCTAAGCCAGCAGGCCGTACGACCCATCTTCATCAACAAGGCATCCAAGACCCTCGCGAGGGGCCAAGCCTCGCGAGGAGGATGACACAAGACCTCCTCTGGAGCGGCCTAATCAGGCAGGTTTACGAGGAGCAGATATATCAAGGCGAAGCGAACCTCACGAGGCTCTCGTGACGTGAGCCATGACGATCGACACCAGGCTGGCGCCGGGCAGACGCCAGCGCGCGCAGCGTCCTTGTTTCCTCTTTGGTGCTAAGGAAACCAGCGCATGCGAAGACTACCGAGGCATCAGGCAAAGGTTGCCATTTTGCTGCAACAAGACCAGGACCAGAAGTACGGCAAGACGGAGGTCATCGTGGAGCCCAAGACGGCGTCACCACCGGAGCCTTTGGCAGGCGAAGACCACTTTAGTCAGGATAGCTTGTACTAGCTGTCCCCCTTCAAATTTGCCCGCCATTGTTGGCTCCCTTCCCGCTCAAGATTTGGGAAGAGGACCAGGGCCTCTATAGGCAGGACTAGCCACCACCATAGGCGGGGAGGACATCTTAGATCACTCTCACCCACACAAGTTAGCCAAGACAAGAACACCTCAACCTCAGGAGGTTGTTCTTCCCCTTGTATTGTTCATCATCAGCCCAAGAGGCAATCCACCACCTCCACACTAGAGTAGGGTATTACACCACAACGGTGGCCCAAACCAGTATAAATCTTGTGTCTTCCTGTGTTGCAAGTTCGTCGAGTTCATCCGTGAGATCTCAGCGAGCTAGGGCGTAGATCAGTGGGAGAAAAAGACTTCGCGTGCACCGCAGTGTTTGAACCTTAAGGGTTTGCCGGAACCCCACATCCGACATTTGGCACGCCAGGTAGGGGTGCGCCGGAGCTTCTTCTCCGACAACCGACTTGCAGACGCTCATCGGCCACGATGTCCGATGACCCAAGAGCTGACTCCGACCGCTGGGCGGCCTGGCCAGCCCGGTCGGCGCCGCCCGCCTATGAAGACCTCAACCCCGCGCTCCAGGTGGCACGAGCACCATCCAATCCGGCGGGGCGCGGGAGATGCGGCGGGGCGTCATCTACCCCCACTCCACGGCAAGTGCAGACTGCTGCCAGAACAGCAAGCCACGCCGTAGCGACGGCGCCACACTCACGGTGGGAACAAGAAAACACGCGGGTAGCACTCACCTTGGCAAGGGAGCTGCTGCGGTGCCGGCTGATGGAAAGCGGCCGGGACACACTACTGGAATGCGTCGCCGAGCTGCTGGACACGGCGGCCTCGGGAGCCCCACCCTTCTGCCATCAGCTTCCTCCTCAGGCCGCTACGGGGATTCTCGACGGGCCACGCCGCCACCGCGCACCATCAGGCGTGCCAGGGGGCTTCGTCAACACCAGCATGGCCGACAGCGTCGGGGGCTCTACCACCCCTGTACCGCCTGCAACAAGCATGGGCACAAGCGTCGCCTTCCATGGCCCAAGTGGGATGCCACGCTATCACCCCCAGGACGTCACGCTGGGCCGGGCGACATGGAGTGTGGGGCACCACGGCAAGGTGTCGCTAGGAGTCGAAGCCTTCCAGGAGCTGCCGGGGAACCACCACGACCGCGTGTGCGACCACCACTACAGGGTACCCCTAATCCCTCAGAAGCAAGCTTACGCTAACCATGAGTCGCAGGAAGAGCAGGTCACCGCAACGGCAGGCGGCCCCAGCTCGACGGCCCCCCTGGCAGCGGGAGGATCGCGTTGGGGGCTGCAGGAGAGGGGCCGGGAGCCAGGCCCCTCCCCAAAGCGTGCAAGGCCAGGGGATACCCGGAGGTAGGCCCTCTACCGGGGAGGCTTCGACGACCCTTTCCCCGGCAAAGGACCTGTGGTCGCCGAGGGAATCGCTGGCGTCCCCTTTCCCTCCTTTGTGTCGTCCTGGTGACCGGTCGGCATAGAGGAGGTCGATGGCGGTGCAAGGAGGGGCCCTCGTCTGGCGATATGAATCAAGGTCGGTTCCCGTGAAGAAGGCCCAGTGCCTGTGAAGCTTGCCGCCCGTGACACTCTCACGTAATAATGAGTTGGGGCTGTACACGCCCCGGAGTCTCAGGAGCGCCGGCCTCAGGCCCTAGGGCTCCCTCCCACGCCTAGTGGCAGCACTTAGCTCCGCGCTGGTGAGAAGACTTGAAGACCTGAAGACTAGACTAGGTGCCGGACGCGGCCTTTTGCTTTGTATCTCTCTTTCTGTGGCTTTGCTTTCTGGATCTGGATTTAAGTTGAAGCTAAATTTTTATTGATGCGCGCGGGGGCTGCCTTTTCTCGTTCGAGCCATTTCTTGCCTTCTGGATCTCGTTTGGTTTGGGACTCATGTCCATCGCCTTTCCCTCGCAAGCTCCTCGCGAGCCAGACTGTGCAAAGCGCACGCTCGTCAAGCACGCGCCAGCACTGCGGCTGGCGCTCACCGCTTGAGGGGCCCCCTCAGACGGGGCGATAAGCTCCACAGGATTCTCAGAAGCTCATCGCTTCACGACCCAGCCCGAAGCCAGTGCTGACTAAGGTAAACCACGACAGGAAGCTCGCCCCTGGCTTCACGAGTTCACGAGGACACATACCCACATCGCATAGGAAAGTAAAAACTGCAATTTTCTTACATGAGGGGCTCCCCCTCTCAAAATTCTCTTACAAGTCTTCCAGGGCCACGCCCGAGTTCTACGTGCGGGATGAAACAACAGGAGAACATGGGATTAGCCAGAAATATCACTCGCTACATCACCCGCGGACGCGTCACTCGCGTCGTCGCCGCCGTCGGCGACGCCCCCATCGCCGTCGTCAACCACGTCGCCTTCGTCTGCGACAACCACCACCGCGTCATCCTCCGAGGTGAAGGCCCTGACCAATGCGTCCACATGGTCCTCTACCCAACGCGTCAGGTAACCCCGGACGGCCATGGGTACGGGGGCAATGGCGGCATCGAAGTCAAAGTTGGGGTCGGCATTCAGAAGGTGGCTGAAGACACGGGAGAAGGCGCGTTGAAGCAGGCCACGACCCCTTTCCTCCACAAGCTGCCGAGCCCTAGCAGATCAAGCCTCCAGGCGCGTCATGACCTCCGTAAAGAAGGTCAGGTGGCTGGCATAGTCATTCGAGTGGGGGCCGGAGCATTATCGTCGCAGATATTACCCAGGGCGGTGTTGGCCTTGTTCCGGAGGCCTTGAAGCATAGGAGCATGCTCGCGCTCCAGCGTCCGGCACTGGAGCACCTCCTCCCTGTTTTGCCGTGCGAGGGCCTCGGCATCGTCAACCCGGTTCCAGAGAGAAAGCAGCTCGGCGCGGGCGGAGGCCAAGTCCGCCTATGCCGTAACTAGGGCGGCGGCTGTGGCCTCCGCACGCCTCTCGGCCTCATCCAGCCTAGGCCTGAGGGCGGCGGCTATGCCCGCATCCTCCAGACCCGCGAGCTTCAGCTTCAGGTCGTACCTGCCCTCCAGATTTGCGTGAACCTCGGCCACCCGACAATTGATCTCATCCTCGACTCCGGCCTCGCGGGCCCCAACAACGTCTTCTCCCGGAGCAACTTGACGCTCCCTCGTCTCCAGTTGCTCGAGCTCGAGGCTGCGCTCCATGGCTTCCAGGGCCAGCGTCTCCTCGCACTTCCGGACCTCCTCTTCCTCCGCAGGCGTCCCCCTCAGCGATGCAAGAGCGGCCCACGCGCCTCCACCTGCTGCTCAAGGGACGCACTCCAGCCCTGGAGCCCCCACGCGCGCTCTTCCGCTGCCTCGCGACGGTGGTCGGCCTCGTGAGCCTCTTCTAAGGCTCGTGAGTGGGCTTCATGGGTAATCTTGAGGGACGCCTCGGCCTTTGCATTCTTGAGGTCGTGCTGTGTCGGCATTCTGGGAACGGGGGTCCCTAGACTTGCCTGCCTGCGGCCTGCGGCGTGGCTCAAAGGGGGTCCCAGCACAGCCCGTCTTCACCAACACAAACCCAAGACCATCGCGAGGGGCCAAGCCTCACGGGGCGGACGACGTGGAGCTTCCTCAGGCACGGCCTCGTCAGGCTGGCTCACGAGGAGGCGGAGGGATCAAGGCGGGGTACCTCACGAGGTGCCCGTGACGCAAGCCATGGCGATTCAGGGCGCCAGGCGGGTGCCAGCCCGTGCAGCGTCCTCCTTCCCTCTTTGGTGCAAAGGGGGAAAGCGCAGCCGCGGAGTACCGAGGCATCAGGCAAAGGTTGCCATTTCGGTGCAACAAGACCAAGACCAGGAGGACTACGAGACGGAGGTCACCGTGGAGGCCAAGACAGCATCATCACCAGAGCTTTGCACACGCGAAGACTGCTTTTGTCAGGATAGCTGATACTTGATGCCCCCCTTCAAATTAGCCCGCCATTGTTGGCTCCCTTCCCGCTTAATATTTGGGGAGAGGACCAGGGCCTCTATAAATAGGACTAGCCACCCCCAGGGTAGAGGACGAGGATCGAGAATCAGCCAACCCAGAAACAAGCTGGGGTCGAAATCAGGGTCGGTCAGTTGGAGGAAAGCAGAGAGAGAGAGAGAAAAGGTGACTGAACTCCTCCGAGCAGTTCATCGCCCCAGCCAAGAACAGACCCTCGCGAGGCTGTTCTCCCTTGTATTGTTCATCATCATCAGCCCAAGAGGCAATCCACCACACCACACACTGGAGTAGGGTATTAAACCACAACGGTGGCCCGAACCAGTATAAACCCTGTGTCTCTTGTGTTGTTCTTTCCTTAGTTTAGATCCTAGCATGGCAGAGGGGTGCAGGTAGGTAGGGGGCAAAATCTCCGCGCGCACCCCAGTGTTCGAACCTCAAGGGTCTGCCAGAACCCGAAATCCGACATTTGGCGCGCCAGGTAGGGGTGCGCCGGAATTCGTCTTCCACCACGCCATTCTCCTCCGACCGTCACGCCCATGTCTGATGCTCGTCGGGCCCGCGCCGAGCGCCGGGCCGCACTCGCTTCCCGCGTCGCCTAGACGGCCCCTGTCGGCGGGCATCCATGCCGTTCCCCGTTACCTGCCGTCAACGCCGCCACCGGCCCGGTGGGGGACGAGCGGCAAGCATCGTCCTAGCATCCGTCTGTGCGGCAAGACAGCCGCACCGCAACTCCCTCGCTCACCCCAGCTGGTTCTTCGTCCCGCGCGCTCCGCGCGCCCATGGAGGCTCGAGCTGCACTCATCGCGGCAAACGAGCTCCTGCGCTACCGTCCTGTCGACGACGTCTACGAAGAATGGCTCGACCGCGTCGCCGAGCTCGTCCGCGCCGCAGGGGGCTCTCCTGCGCCATCCGTTCTACTGCACCGCACCTCGCCCCGCGCGGGCGACGAGGCTCTGGCGGCGCCATGGCCCCAAGGAGCATGGCCCCTGGGTGGAACCCGCTCCGTCAGGCGCCAGCGCGGCAAGAGCAGAGCTGCCAGGAAGTCCCTCGCCCGCAAGCAGCTGCCCGGGCGCTCCCTGCTCCAGCACGTCGCGACCATGCTCCTGCTCCCGCGCGTCAAGACCCCGCGCTGCTCCCAGCTACAGCGCGTGGGGACATGCAAGACCAGGCTCTCCATCACCCAAGGCCTCCCATGGCCACAGCAGGCTGCCGCGCCTTCACCACCAAACTACGCAGCGTAGCGTGGCCCGGCAAGTTCAAGCCAGACCTGCCTCCTCGCTACGACGGCACGGCTGACCCTGCAGAGTTCCTCCAGCTCTACGAGCTAGGCATCGAAGCTGCCAACGGAGACAAGAAGGTCATGGCGAACTGGTTCCCCATGGCACTCAAGGACGGGGCCCGCACCTGGCTCCTGAACCTGGCTCCAGGCACAATCTCCTCCTGGGAGGAGATGCACACCCGCTTCATCGCCAACTTCCAAGGCACTCGCGACCGGCCACCCGCCGTAAGCGACATGCGCCGCATCAAGCAACAGCCCGGGGAAACCCTGCAGAAGTACATCCAGCGCTTCAACAACGCACGCCTCAAGATTCCTAAGGTGACTGAGGAGGCCATCATCTCGGCTTTCTCCGACGGCGTGCACGACGTCAAGATGAAGGAGGAGCTGGCGATGCATGAAGACCTATGCACTTCCTTGGAGCTGTTCAACTTGGCAAACAAGTGTGCCAGGGCTGAGGAAGGGCGTCTCTCCCTCCTCGAGCTGCCTGCCGCGGACCCAGAAGAGAAGAAGCCCAAGGCCAAGGACGTGAAGCGCAAGGGGGCTGCCGTGCTCGCGGCAGAACCAGACACCAAGCGGGGCAGAGATCAGCCCGAACCCTCCAAGGGCAGCCGGTACTGTGTGTACCACGACCTCCACACCCACAACACCAACGAATGTCAAGAACTCCGAGCCGTGCGAGAAGGAAGGATCGGCCGTCGCCCCGACCGCAGTGACCGGGGCTACGGCCGAGGAGGAGGAAGAAACGCAGGACGCTGGGAAGACCGTGGGCCGCGCCAAGGGTGGCGCGACCAACCTCGCGAGGATCGCTGGCAAGACCCGCCTCGCGAGAGAGGATGGAGGGATCAGCCTCGCGAGGGAGACTGGAGGGATCAGCCTCGCGAGGATCGCCCGCAAGGCAACGCAGGCCTCCCACCGCTGCCGCCGCAGCCAAGGAGAAACGAGGACCGCCACCAGGACGAGGAGGCTGGGGGCTTCCAGGAGCCGCGCGCGATCGCCTGCATCTTGGGCGGAGCACAAGCCCCAGCCTCTCAGCGCATCTTCAAGCAGTTCGCCCGCGAGGTGAATGCAGTCCTCCCCAGGCTCGAAGCCACGCGCCCCCTCAGGTGGTCGGCGTGCGCCATCACGTTCAGCTCAGCAGATCAGCTCAAGTGTGCGGCTACAGCCGGAGTCCTCCCGATGCTTTGTTCCCCAATCATCAGCAACGTGGTGGTCACCAAGACCCTCATCGATGGAGGGGCAGGGCTCAACGTCCTGTCCGTGGAGACGTTCAACAACCTCCAAGTGCCCTACAGCCAGCTTCAGCCAACCAAGCCCTTCTCCGGTATCACTGACGGCTCCACGGTCCCGATTGGGCAGGTCCGCCTCCCTGTCACCTTCGGGGCACGCGACAACTACCGCACCGAGCTCATCGACTTCGACGTCGCTCACATTCGCCTGCCGTACAACGCCATCCTTGGGTACCCAGCGCTGGCCAAGTTCATGGCCGTAACTCACCACGGCTACAACGTCCTCAAGATGCCAGGAAGCGGCGGAGTCATCACGGTGCCCTGTGAAGAGAAGGACGCGGTGTGTTCCCTGGAACGAGCCTTTCAGGCCGCGTCACTGGAAGACCCGGATCGTGGAAGCAGGAGGCCTCCCGAGACCACCCCCAAGAAGAAGAAGACATCGTCCGGCCCGACCACTCAGGAGGCAGGCCCCTCTGGGCCCGCGCCTGCCCAGGGGGAGCCTCCCTCCATCGCATAGGAAAGCGCGCCCGGCGCCCTCCTCAGGCAGGGCTCGGGGGCTCTCCCCTGGAGGGCCACCGACCTGGCTAGGGTCACGAGGGAGGCGCTTGGGCACCACATGGAGGCGTGTTTTGAAGCACGTTTCCCTCGAGAAGGAGCAAGGCAAGGAGATCCAGATCCTCAGGAGTTCGTCAGCAAGGCCATTCAGGAGCTACAGGAGTCAAGAGTCATGAAAGGCGGCCGCCGCTTGCCAGCAGTGGCCCCCCATCCAGGCGAGGATGGTGGGCTGCGCGTCTGCATCGACATACCAGGGCTCAACCGAGTCGCCTCTCTGGAGCGCCTCTGGCCCTCGCGAGTGGGGCGCTGCGGAGGTCCACCCCACAGCTACATTCGCATGCCTTACGGCTTGCCAAACGCGGCTGACGCGTACCAGCGCCTCATGAGGGGCATCACGGAGGCACGAGAGGCCAGGCGTCCGCAGCCCTGGCAGAGATGGAGATGGCCCGCGAGGAGCCGCCAGCGCCTCCGGAGCCTCCCGAGGCCCCTGGGCCTGGGGGCTCGTGAGGATCGGCTCCCGCAGCCCACCGAGCCTGCTACACCAACACCCCTTTGTCCTCAACATCATCAGGTGACATCTTTCGAGTTTTACTTCCAGCTGGGAGCACCCCCAGGGCTGCATTATTCCCAGGCCGCGTGGGTCCGTCCCTACGGCGTGTATCCCTTCATTCCATGTTGTTAGCTTACCTTGTTGGGGGCGCCCCTCAGGCTGCATGATCCCCAAGCCGCTCGGGCCAGGCCCAGTGGCATGTATCCCATTTGCGTTTATTTCCGATTATGCGTTAGACCCACCATGCTTGATTATTTGATGCCGGTACACGGTACCTCTTCTCCTCCATGCCGACCACTTGCACGTTAAAGGGGGGGCACCTGAGCATCGCGACTCAGGGCTCTTACTGGCTCTCCAGCCCTCACCCTCTGGCCTTGTCCATGGCATCGCGACCTGGCATACCAGCGACGGCTGAGACCAGCTCGAGGGCCGGGACCCGAGGACGTAGAGTGCCGACATCTAACCAAATTTGCAGGGACACATCACAAGATAAGGCCCAGTGCCAGGCGCAACCCGCCTAGAGGTAGGGCCCCGTGAGTCCCGCGCTGGCTCACGGGTGCCCAGATACACCTCGCCAGGCCCTACCGTGCCAGCCACGTGTCAGGGCGGGGCTGTACACGCCCCGGGGGCTCCTCCCGGAGGGGGCCCCCCTCCCACGTACCAGTGGAAGCACCATGCTCCGTGCTGGCTGACGACACTGCCGAGGAGCGGCTATGCCCATACACATACGGTAGCACTATGCTCCGCGCTGGTGATAAACAACTGAGGGTGGCCCCGGGGCCGCATCAACCTCAGGGAGCCCAGAGCTCAGTGTCTAGCCTCATCGTAACGCCTCCCCTCGGGAGTGCCGCGCGAGGGGGCTGGGCACGGGGGCTGCGCCTGGGTCACACCCAGACGCACGCCGCCCAGCCAGGTCCCCCCGGGCCTGGTTCGTCGCGCGTCTCTCCCCGAGCGGAGCCAAGGTACGAAGGCCGTTTGAGCGTCAAGGGGGACTCCTGAGCATCGCGACTCAGGAGCCTAACTGGTCACGTAGCCCCTCACTCCGTGGCCCCGTCCTGGTTTCCGGTCGGGACCATTGCTGGGTGAGGTACGCGCGGGGCCGGGCTCTGCAGACGTAGAACGGTGGATCCACCCACATCATACCTCCCTACTTGCAGTTCGTGCGTCAAGGGGGACTCCTGAGCATCGCGACTCAGGAGCCTAACTGGTCACGTAGCCCCTCACTCCGTGGCCCCGTCCTGGTTTCCGGTCGGGACCATCGCTGGGTGAGGCACGCGCGCGGCCGGGCTCTGCAGACGTAGAACGGTAGATCCACCCGCATCACACCTCCCTACTTGCTTCTCGTGCGCCAAGGGGGACTCCTGAGCATCGCGACTCGGGAGCCTAACTTGTCACGTAGCCCCTCACTCCTTGGTCCCGTCCTGGTTTCCGGTCGGGACTATTGCTGGGTGAGGTACGCGCGGGGCCGGGCTCTGCCGGCGTAGAACATAAGCAAGTAGGAAGGAAAAGCGCTAATTTCAAGGAATTCAAAAGCAAATATTACAGTCCACACTGTTATCTCAATGCCAAACGCAAGTTTAAACGCCTCCCCGAGGCATGATACGTGTGCAGGAATTAAAAGCAGGACAGGAGCCACGACGGAGTCACTTGGCGGCGGGGGAGCAGCGCGGAGCGGGTTCGCCTCACGGAGCAGCGGGGTCGGCAGCGCCTTGCTCCGGCTTGGTGCTGAAGGCCCGGAACTTCCCCAGCAGAGCCTCCGCGCGACCCTTCACGGCCTCGGCAGCGGCAGCGGCACGCTCACCACTCACTGGCTCCAGCAGGCTGTCGAGGTCGACACCGGGATCGCGAAGGTAGATGTGGGTGAGGACCCGCGTCAGTGCTGCAGAAGACAGGACACGCGCCTCGGCCTCGGCCGTGGGGCCAAGGCCAAGGGCGACATCTTCAAGAGCGTGAACCAGGAAGGGAAGCAGCTTGGCGGGGCTGTCCTCGGCGCCAGCCAGCGGGCTCTCCAGGCCGCTGTCAAAAAGCGTCCTCAGCGAGGAGCGAGCCTTCGCATCCAACTCCGTGAAGGCCGCGCAGTCCTCGGCAAGAACCAGGGCCTTGCCGTCCAGCTCGGCCTTCCTCGCCCCCAACTCCTGCTCCAGCGCGCCTAGGCGGTCATGGCGCTTCCTGAGCTTGGCCTCCCGGCCCTCGATGGCTGCCTCGCGAGCCTTCACGCCTTCTTCCTGCTCTTGGCGAAGGCGGACCTCTTTCGCGAGCTGATCCCGCAGGCCTTGCAGCTCGTCCTCCAGTGCCTTGCAGCGACCGTGGACGTCGACCACCTCCCCCAGGGCTGCATCACGAGCAGCCTTCGCCTCCAGGATGGCCTGCTTCTCCTCATCGCATGCCGTCGAGGCTTGGACCAGCGCTGCCCGAATCGAGGCGTCGGAGCGAACCCATCCAGAAGCCAGCTCCAAACGCCCGGCCACCAAGCGGGGGTCGGCGCCAAGAAGATCCTGCTGCAGTCGGTCTAGCTCACCAACAGCACGATCCAGAATGGCAGAAGGAGTCGGAGAGACAGCGGCCGGTGGAGTAGGAGGAGAAGGCAGCAGCGCAGCCGCAGCATCCTGAGGCGGAGTCTGCCGCGCCCCGACAGCTGTAGTGGCGGCGGCAGGCAAGAGCACCTCAGGAGCCACTTGGGCCGTGGGGGCTAAGCTCGCCCCAGCCGGCTCAGCCAAACCTCGCGAGGATGACCGGGTAGGAGAAGCCTGTGCGTCGCGGTCACCCTCCTTCGCGGGCAGAAGCGCCGCCACGGATGGAACCTCGGGAGCCCCCTTCGGCTTCTTTGCTGCGGGCGCCAACCTATCCAAAGATGCGGACGTCAAGCCTCAGAAGCAGAGCAAGAGATAAAGACAAGAATCAAATGCTTACAGGTCGTCGCCAGTGAGCTCAAGCGGCCTCCGGCCAAATTTGAAGCCTGAAAGCCGGCTGGAAGGGTCAACCTCGGGAAGCTTGGAGGCGGAAGGTGCGTCTGCGGTTCGCCCCGGGGCCGGGGGAGACCCGCGGGAGATCAGCCCGGTCCTGTCCTTCTTCGGGATCGGGGGCGAGCTCCCGCCGTCCTGCTCGTCGTCGTCTTCGTCGTCATCCTCGTCGTCGTTCGGAGAGAGGCGGAGAACGCGGGACCTGCGCCGGGGGAGGGGAGCCCTCGACTCTCCATCAGTCGCCTCGGAGTCAGGCCCTTTTCCTCGCTCCCCTCCTTCTTCCTCTTCGCTGGAGTCGCCGGAGGGCACATCCACTGGTTCCCCGGGAGCTTCCAGGGGCACTGGCCCATCCCCGTTGAAGACAGGCATGGACTTCACCACCCGCTCCCAGTCGTTGCGGAGGAACAAGGGCGTAGGAGCGCCCTCCCGCCTCGCCACATTGCCCCCGACCAGAGATTGGAGAACCGCAGCCAGGTCTCCGTCGGCCAAGGCCGCGGGGCTCGGACGGGGCCTCCACATTGGAAGCAAGTACTGCCGAAGCGGAGCCAGCCGGTGCTCCAGGAACTCCCTCAGCAGCGACGCGCCGGTCAGCTTCGCCGCCGCCATGTCGGTCGGCCTCAGGTCTGCATCCATCTTCTCCAACACCATCTTCGCACGGGGATCCGCGAGCTCCGCTTGACCCCAGTCGCTGGAGCTCGTGGGCTGCTCTATGGGCAGGATCAGCTGAGGGTGGATGCGCCCAGCATCCACCAAGATCCACTTGCTCCTGAAGCCCTCAATCCTCTTCCCAGAGTTCGAGATGGCAATGGTGCTGCCGTACGCGATGAAGCTCGCTTACGCGGAAGCAGTCCCATGAGAGGTCCAGAGGTAGAAGTAGTGGCGCAGCAAGGCCACTGAGGGTTGCACCCCAACATGTGCTTCGCAATAATAAGCAAAGATTGCCAGGAGAAGGACGGAGTTGGGATGGAGATGCAGAGCATGTAGCTTGTAATGGCGGAGGACAGAGAACAAGAACTCGGAGAAGGGAGGCACCAGGCCAGCAACAATGGCACTTAAAAAGAGCGGATAGAAGGTGCTCCTTTAACCCTCAGGGGTGGCGGAGCCGGCCTTGAACGCCTTCGCCCCGTCGATGCCCCACACCGTCGCCATCCGGCGCAACCGGGAAAGGCCCGCCTCCAACACGTTCGGTGAGTCCGCAGACGAGTACCAAGCTGCGACCGGGGGCTGACGAGGCGCCATGGCTCCCTAGGTCGCGCGGTCAGAGCAGATCTGGAAATCTCGGAGGAAGGAAGGAGAGGCGCAAGAAAGGGGATCTGAGCAGCAACCGGAGAAAGCAAGAAGCAGGGCCTAGGCGAATGCCACTCCTTTATCAACTTGCACGGTTGCTAAGGCACTCACGTCCAGTCAACCGCCACGTGGCACCCAAGGCCGCAGGCTGTTAGGGCCCGCGCCGCTTCGCTCTTGCCCTTCCGCCTCCCTGCACGGCCAAGTCCGGGCGCGCCTTGGGCCCGGGGGCTACTGTCGGTGTTCTGGGAACGGGGGTCCCCAGACTTGCCTACCTGCGGCTTGCGGCGTGGCTCAAAGGGGGGCCCAGCACGGCCCGTCTTCACCAACACAAACCCAAGACCCTCGCGAGGGGCCAAGCCTCGTGGGGCGGACGACGCGGAGCTTCCTCAGGCACGGCCTCGTCAGGCTGGCTCATGAGGAGGCGGAGAGATCAAGGCGGGGTACCTCACGAGGTGCCCGTGACGCAAGCCATGACGATTCATGGCGCCAGGTGGGTGCCAGCCCGCGCAGCGTCCTCCTTCCCTCTTTGGTGCAAAGGTGGCAAGCGCAGCCGCGGAGTACCGAGGCATCAGGCAAAGGTTGCTATTTCGGTGCAACGAGACCAAGACCGGGAGGACTACGAGACGGAGGTCACCGTGGAGCCCAAGACGGCATCATCACCAGAGCTTTGCACAGGCGAAGACTGCTTTTGTCAGGATAGCTAATACTTGCTGTCCCCCTTCAAATTAGCCCACCATTGTTGGTTCCCTTCCCGCTCAATATTTGGGGAGAGGACCAGGGCCTCTATAAATAGGACTAGCCACCCCCAGGATCGAGTATCGAGGATCAAGGATCGAGAATCAGCCAACCCAGAAACAAGCTGGGGTCGAAATCAGGGTCGGTCAGTTGGAGGAAAGCAGAGAGAGAGAGAGAGAGAGAGAGAGAGAGAGAGAGAGAGAAAGGTGACTGAACTCCTCCGAGCAGTTCATTGCCCCAGCCAAGAACAGACCCTCGCGGGGCTGTTCTCCCTTGTATTGTTCATCATCATCAGCCCAAGAGGCAATCCACCACACCACACACTGGAGTAGGGTATTACACCACAATGGTGGCCCGAACCAGTATAAACCCTGTGTCTCTTATGTTGTTCTTTCCTTAGTTTAGATCCTAGCATGGCAGAGGGATGCAGGTAGGTAGGGGGTGAAATCTCCACGCGCACCCCAGTGTTTGAACCTCAAGGGTCTGCCGGAACTGGAAATCTGACACGCTAGTAGCGACCGAGGTTGATGGCCACCTTCAGCTTGCGCCGCTCCTCCACCAGCCAGAGACCTTCAGCTTCAAGATGCGAATCGAGACCAATGAGCTCTTCACCAAGGCGGCTCATCGCGCCTATCGCCTCCTGGAAGAGCTCATGACGAACCACGCTCCACCCGCGCTCGAGCTCGAACGCTCGACCCGACTCGTCCTCCACCTCGGGGGCAGCGGGCGGAGCATCAAGTGGCGCGCCACCTCCCGGCGAGAGGCTGGGGACTGGCGTCGCACCTGACGTTAACCCGTCCTCGCGAGGAGCCCAACCTGATCGGGGCTTGCCGCTTGAGGAGGAACAGAAGATCGAGGTCAACCAGCGGCTGTTCATGAGCAAGGGAGGAGTCTTGGGCACGCCCGCCGAGCTCCACACCAGACCATGGGGGAGGGGCGGCCGAACCGTGGACTCAACGCACCACGAAGGCGAGGACGCTCCCCGACCGACCCTGCTCCAAGGGCGGCAGGCAGGCCAGGAATGCTCAAGGCTGATGGGGGAGTTGATGAAGGAGGAGGAAGCCTCTCGGAAGACACAACAGCTTCAACGGAAGGAGCCCTGAAAGACAGACGTCAGAATAAGAAGACCACACGCAGGAAGCCATGGCAATAAGATGCTTACGTGTCAATGGCGATGTACTTCCATCGCTTCAATGGCCCGAAGATATTGCTGCCGCTGGGGGATCCCTTCCTCTTGCGGAGCTCCTCGAAGTCCACACAAAGACGACCAAAGCGCTGGACGTGACGTCCGGTGTGCTGCGGTGCCGAAGAAGAACCAAGAGGGATGGCTTCAGGGGAGCCCGATCGTGGCGAACAGCCCTGCGCCCTCTCACTGCAACCTCCCGACGATCCTGGAGCCTCAACCTCGGGAGCCGCATGCCGCGCCTCCTCAGTAACCAACGCCTCAGGAGGGGGGTCACAGGCCCCCGAGGACGACGCCCCTGGATCACCGCTCGTCATGTGCTCCTTGGCACATGATCCGCCGGCCTCCGTTGGAGCTCGCCCCCCCCCCCCCCCGCACCATCACCTAGGGTGAGCTCGGCACCGGCGGCAAGGAGGGGGACCATGATGACGGGGTTCTTGCGGGACCCCATCAAGCCGATTGGGCGCAGCCCCCACTCATCAAAGGAAGGCATGTTTGCGACAAATGTGACTTTGTTCTCGCAGCGGTACAACAGGCAGTTGTTCCTGGGCATCTCATCCGGCAGAGGGACACCTGATAGGACCATGAGCACTGTTTGCCGCACCGCAAGAGGAAGCCCCTCCTCCTGAAACCTCATGTTGTCCTGGCTGCAGAGCAAGTCCCACATCGGGCGGGAGTGGCGCTGAAGTGGAGCGACTCGACGCCTAACGAACTCCCTCACCACCATGGGCGCAGTCACACCAAGGTCCTTCAACCACCTTAGCCAGGCCCAGACGGGGGCAAGGCAGGGGCTCATGAGCTTCTGATGACCCCAGCCGGAGTTTGGAACGGCAGGCCCCACCGGAGCTTGGAGCAGAGGGTTGAGCACGCCGGCATCAACAAACACCCATCGAGTACGGAACTCGCTCGTGGATGAAGGAAGCTCTAAGTCGATCCCCGCGCCTGCCATCGCAGACACAGCCTGGAAGCCCATGTACCCCGAGCTCTGCCGGGGACCAGTGAGATGCAGCAAGAAGAAGTGGAGAAAGAGTGCCACGGAAGGAGCGATGCCCACCATGTGTCGGGTTTTGGGTTCCGGCAGACCCTTGAGGTTCGAACACTGGGGTGCGCGCGGAGATCTCTCCCCTATCGATCTATGCCCGATCCTCTCGTGCAAACTAAGATGAAAACGATGAACAACACAAGAGACATGATGTTTATACTGGTTCGGGCCACCGTTGTGGTGTAATACCCTACTCCAGTGTGTGGTGTGGTGGATTGCCTCTGGGCTGATGATGGACAGTACAAGGGAAGAACAACCTCGCGAGAGGTGTTCTTGAGCTGGTGTGATGAACTGCTAGGGTGAGTTCAGTCGCCTATCTCTCTCTCTGCTAGGGTTCTACGATCTCTCCAGGGGTCTGTCTAGATGTCTCTACTCTGTGGTGGCTAGCTCTATTTATAGAGGCCCTGGGCCTCTCCCCAAATAATGAGCGGGAAGGGCGCCAACAATTGGCCATTTCGAAGGGGAACATCTAGTACAAGTTATCCTGACCAAAGGTGGTCTTCGGTTGCCAAAAGCACTGGCAATGACGCCGTCTTGGGCTCCACGGCGACCTCCGTCCTGCCGTCCGGTTGGTCTTGGTCTTGTTGCACCGGATTGGTAACATTTGCCTGATGCCTTGGCCTGTGCTTGCCCCCTTTGCACCAAAGGGGAAACAAGGACACTGCGCAGGCCGGCGCCCACCTGGCGCCTGCCTGGTCTCGATTGTCATGGCTTGCGTCACGGGTTCCTCGCGAGGTGCCCCTGCCTTGATCTCTCCGCCTCCTCGCGAGCCTGCCTGATGAGGCTGCCTCTGAGGAAGCTTCCTGTTGTCCGCCCCGCAAGGCTTGGCCCCTCGCGAGGGTCTTGAGCTGACGAAGATGGGCCGCGCTAGGCCCCTGCTTGAGCCACACCGTAGGCCGCATGCAGGCAAGTCTAGGGACCCCCATTCCCAGAACGCCGACAGTAGACCCCGGGCCCAAGGCGCGCGCGGGCTTGGCTTAGCAGAGAAGCGAAGGGGCAAGCATGAAGCGACGTGGGCCCTAACAGCCTGTGGCCTTAGGCGCCGCGTGGCGGTTGATTGGGCGTGGGCGTCTGCACTTCCCATGACGCCTCGGCAACTGCACGACTTGATAAGTCCCTCCATGCAAAGATATGGGTCATAATTACCTGAGGTCATGATGCCCGGCGGTTGGCCTTCCCCGGCTATTAGTACGGGGCCGCGTGAGCTTCACCGGTTCACCTCTTTCCATCACTTCTCCTCTTCTTCTTCCTTATCCTTGCTTCCTCTTGCGCCAATGGCACCGATCCGCCAATTTTCAGCTGAGGAGAAGGGAAAGGCCCCCAGAGAGGGTCCTGACCCCTCCCGCCGAAGAAGCGGCCAATCCTTTGTCACCGGGACGAAGGCGCCTGACAGGTGGTGTCGAGGCCGTGGTACGAGCAGCCGCCGCCTGGGTTTCCGCTGCCCTTGCACGCCCGCGTCGTAGGCCCCAGGGGGGAGGGCACCGAGCAACACCGACAGCATCGCCGCCGACGCCGGCGAGTCACAGTGGTGCGCGTCGTCCCCCCTGGAGTCCACGCGGAGCGCTCCTCTCGCGAGCTTGTGCTTCACGCCGCCATGCCTCCAACTTCGTGGATCTGCCTTCCTCCCTCCTTCGCCCTCGACATGCCGCCGGGCGGGGCCCTGGAGCTCTGGCTGCAGCACACCGACTGTGGCACACCTGCAACCGGAGCGGAGGTCGCGGTCGTCGCTTCGGGCAAGGTCTTCATGACCCGGGGCTGGGGTGAGATTGCCCGGGTCTGTCGCGCGGACGGCACCTTGGTGATCCATCTTGAATACGACGGCACCTCCTTGATGTTCTTCAAGGTCTTTGATGCAGAAGGACACCGGCTGGAATGCTGCCCTAAGGGAAGCGGCAGTGGTGACGAACTGGCGAGGACCAGCCCCGCCCGTTGGTCCTCCTGCAAGTCCTCACACAGCAGCGGAGGGACTGCGGGCTTCAGTGGCTCCCCCGAACTCCTCGCGACCCCGGAGACGACCGATGACATCTATGAGCCTCCGAGCTCGCACCGCGCTCGGAGTGAGGCAGCTGCATCGGGCTGCCGATGCCACTGATCTGGATGGGATTGGCGCCGGCACTGTGTAGCCCACTGTTGATGATGGCGTCGCCTAGGGAGGTGCTAGCAAGTAGTGTTCCTTAGGGTTAGCACCTTTTGTTCCCTGCAAGGAATTAAACCAACACCCTGCGAGGGTATGTAAGGCATCTGCCGTGCTTTTGTAATTACTATATCCTTAATATGAATTGGCGTGAGGTGTCCATTCTGTTCCGGCTAAGCTCCCCCTTTCTATCCTCATGAGGACTTGGCGCTCTACACTGACAGGTCCCAGTCCCCACGCAAGCTTCAGCCGTCGCTGGTATGCCAGGTCGCGATGCCGTGGTCAAGGCCAGGAGGTGAGCGGCCCGAGGTCCGGTAAGAGCCCCCGAGTCGCGATGCTCGGGAGGTCCCCTTTAGCGCTCAAGCAGTCCTTGCTGGGCGAGAAAGGAAGGAAGCGTCGCCGTGACAGAGTTGCACTGGGCGGGGATTTAGCGCTGCATTGGTCTAGCTTTTGCGACGGCGTGACTTATCTTGTGTGTCTGACATAGTTCCTCGGAGAGGCGCCTGGCCCAAGAGTCGGTGGTCGAGGCACTGCTGGGTTAGGCCCTCGTGAGCTTCCTCCCACTCCCCTGCACTTTCCTTAATGCTCTACATCCTCAGGTCCCGGCCCTCGAGCGAGCTCAGCCGCCGCTGGTATGACAGGTCGCGATGCCATGGGTCAACGCCAGGGGTGAGGGCTGGAGAGCCAGTAGGAGCCCATGAGTCGCGATGCTCAGGTACCCCCCTTTTAACGTGCAAGCGGTCCGTGCCGAAGAGAGGGAGAGAGAGCTCACGATGCCCCCAACATTGCTCCTGGAGTAGGTCCTGCACACCAATCATGAGGAGAAACAAGGCCTGTCGTTACGGTCGCCGGCCAACCTATGGTCACTCCGAGGGAGCGGTCGGGGCACTGAGGGCCTGGTGAGGTGGCGCCGTGCAGGGCTGCCGCGGCCAGAGCTCGACCACTCAGGTTTATCAATGCTGCAGGGACGGACCCGTGCGCACGCGTCGTGCCAGAGCGAGCGGCTCTTCAAATACGCATCGATCGAGCAGGTGATTAGGTCAGCTATGTTAAGCACATAGGAGGAAATCCAATTTCAAGCAAGCGCAGGTAAAAGCAACCGCTGCTGGCTCGGGCCCGAGCGGCGTGGGGATGATGCAGCCTGAGGGGCGCCCCCAACAAGGTAAATAAAGAGCATAAACAAAATGGATACATGCCGCGGGGACGGACCCACGCGGCCTGGCAATGGTGCAGCCCTGTGGGCGCTCCCAGCTGAAAGTAGAACTCTGAAAGGTGTCACCTGGTGCTGTTGAAGATGAAGTGATGTTGAGGAAGTGAGTGATGCGCGGTGAAGATGTCGGCCCTCACGAGCCCCCAGGCCCAGGGGCTTCGGGAGGCTTTGGTGGCACGTGCAGGTCTTCGGGGACCATTGCCCTTTGCTGGTGCTGGACTCGTTCTTGCGGGTCAACACGCGCCGCCACTGGGAGCAGCGCGAGGTTTTGTCGTGGAGGCGCTGGGGCGTGATCTTGGCGTGCCGGTGCGGGGAGCGCGCGAGCACCTTCCCGGGGACGTGGGATCTCCTGGCAGCTCCCTTCTTGCTGCCCTGGCGCCGGACGTGGAGGGTCTCTCCTTGGGGCTGCGCGCCTTGGAGCCAAGGCACCTTCTTGGGGAGCAGGCGGCGGAGGCGCCTCCTGATCCTCGCCCCCTACACGGGACGGAGGGCGAGGCAGTGAGAGGGACCGCAAGGGGGAGCCCCCTGCGGCACTGACGAGCTCGGTGATGCGGGCGAGCCAGTCCTCGTAGAGGTTGTTGACGGGGCAATAGTGCGGGAGCTCCCGCGCCAAGAGCAGTGAGGCGTGCGCATCCATGGGTGCGTGACGGGCGTGGGACGACGAGCTAGTTGGAGTCAGCGACGTGGTGGTGGTGCGGCCATCCCGCCGCACTGAGGGGTGGTGGGACGAGGTCTGCTGCTCGTTCCCCGCCGGGCCGGTGGCGGCGTTGGCGGCAGGCGACGGGGAACGATGAGGGGGGCCGCCGATGGGTGCCGTCTGGGCGATGCGAGCGGCGTGAGCAGCCCGGTGCTCGGCGCGAGCCCGACGAGCATCAGCCATGGACACGACGGAAGATCACACGTGAACAGTGGAAGGAAGATTCCGGCGCACCCCTACCTGGCGCGCCAAATGTCGGGTTTCGGGTTCCGGCAGACCCTTGAGGTTTGAACACTAGGGTGCGCGCGGAGATCGCTCCCCTACCGATCTACGTCTGATCCTCTCGTGCGAACTAAGATGAAAACGATGAACAACACAAGAGACACGATGTTTATACTGGTTCGGGCCACCGTTGTGGTGTAATACCCTACTCCAGTGTGTGGTGTGGTGGATTGCCTCTGGGGCTGATGATGGACAGTACAAGGGAAGAACAGCCTCGCAAGAGGTGTTCTTGAGCCAGTGCGATGAACTGCTAGGGTGAGTTTAGTCGCCTCTCTCTCTCTGCTGAGGTTCTACCAGATCTCTCCAGGGGTATGTCTAGATGTCTCTACTCTGTGGTGGATAGCTCTATTTATAGAGGCCCTGGGCCTCTCCCCAAATAATGAGCGGGAAGGGCGCCAACATCTAGTACAAGTTATCCTGACCAAAGGTGGTCTTCGGCTGCCAAAAGCACTGGCGATGACGCCGTCTTGGGCTCCACAGTGACCTCCGTCCTACCGTCTGGCTGGTCTTGGTCTCATTGAACCAGAATGGTCACCTTTGCATGATGCCTTGGCCTGTGCTTGCCCCCTTTGCATCAAAGGGGAAACAAGGACACTGCGCAGGCCGGCGCCCGCCTGGTCTCGATCGTCATGGCTTGCGTCACGGGTTCCTCGCGAGGTACCCCTGCCTTGATCTCTCCGCCTCCTCGCGAGCCTTTCTGATGAGGCTGCCTCTGAGGAAGCTTCCTGTCGTCCGCCCCGCGAGGCTTGGCCCCTCGCGAGGGTCTTGTGTGCTGACGAAGATGGGCCGCGCTGGGCCCCCGCTTGAGCCACGCCGCAGGACGCAGGCAGGCAAGTCTGGGGACCCCCGTTCCCAGAACGCCGACACCATGGCCTCGACAACAAGGCAAAGACAGCAAGAAGGGTCACAGATTGACGGTCAAGATGGAGCATGTGGATCTGATAGTGTCGAGCACCGCGTTGAAGAAGGCGGAGAAGGGAGGAATCAGGCCAGCCCAGAGGGCCTCAATGAAGATCGGAACCTCGGTGACTTCCCGAGCCATGCGAGTGCGAGATACGGGCCAAGATGCCATCGCTCCCCACTCGTTGAAACTGGAGGCAAGCATGGGGCGCACCTTGTCCATGGCCTCGTCGTTGAGCACCCGGGGCCGGCCGAGCGCTGGCTTGAAGGATGGAGGCGCAGTTGGCGAGGACAGAGGTTTCTTCCCCTTCTCGGCTTGTTTCGGCGCCATGGCGGTGAAGCATGCAGATCGCAATTATATTGGGAGGACCAGGGCCTCGAGGAAGCAGGGAGATTGGAAGAGCCAGGCGCAGCAAAGGAAGAATAACTGAGTAAGAGGCGGGGGCCGCATAGCCAGGCGGATTCAAGGGCAGCGTGGGGAAGTGGAGACGCCCACGTCTAATCAGCCGCCACGTGTCAACCGAGGTCGCAGGCTTTTGGGGCCTGCAGTGCTCCATACTTGGCCCATGGCTTCGCCGTGAAGCCAAGCCCGAGCACGCCTTGGGCTCGGGGGCTACTGTCGGCGTCCTGGGAACAGGGGTCCCCAGACTTGCCTGCCTGCGGCCCGCTGCGTGGCTAAGCCAGCAGGCCGTACGGCCCATCTTCATCAACAAGGCATCCAAGACCCTCGCGAGGGGCCAAGCCTCGTGAGGCAGAGGACACAAGACCTCCTCTGGAGCGGCCTAGTCAGGCAGGCTCACGAGGAGCGGAGATATCAAGGCGAGGCGAACCTCATGAGGCTCTCGTGACATGAGCCATGACGATCGACACCAGGCTGGCGCCAGGCGGGCACTGTCGGATTTCGGGTTCCGGCAGACCCTTGAGGTTCAAACACTAGGGTGCGCGCGGAGATTTCGCCTTCTACCTACCTATACCCCTCCGCCTCGCTAAGATCTAGGCTATGGAAAGAACAACACAAGAGACACAGGGTTTATACTGGTTCGGGCCACCGTTGTGGTGTAATACCCTACTCCAGTGTGTGGTGTGGTGGATTGCCTCTTGGGCTGATGATGAAGAGCAATACAAGGAAGAACAGCCTCGCAAGGGTCTGTTCTTGGCTAGGGGATGAACGGCTAGGAGGAGTTCAGTCACCCTTCTCTCTCTCTCTCTTCTCGACTCTCTCTCTCCGATTTCGGTCCCCCCTCTCCTACCCTATGGGTGGCTCGTCCTATTTATAGGCAAAGGCCCTGGGCCTCTTCCCAAATATTGAGCGGGAAGGGCGCCAACAATTGGCCATTTTGGAGGGGAACATCTGGTACACTTGTAACACCCTCGATGCGACTATAGCTCCCACGTGTCGAGGCACGACTTAGAGACATAATCGCATTGAAGGCATATGTCGCAAGTTAGGCAATCTTCACAACATCCCATGTAATATAATAATGAAAGGGGAGATAACATAGTTGGCTTACACTCGCCACGTCAATCAAGTACATAAATAACATTACATCATCCAAACACTCATGGCCTGACTACGGCGCCAAAATAAAAGAGAACCCAACATGCGACACGGTCCCGTTCACCCCCAACTGGGCACCACTACTGATCATCGGCAAAGGAGACATAGTAACATTGAGAGTCTTCGTCGAACTCCCACTTGAGCTCATACACGTCTCCTAGAGTGGAATCATCAGGCCCTGCATCTGGTGTAATAGTAATCTGTGAGCCACAGGGACTCAGCAATCTCGCACCCTCGCGATCAAGACTATTTAAGCTTATAGGAAAGGCAAGGTAAAATATGAGTGGAGCTACAGCAAGCGACTAGCAAATATGGTGGCTAACTTATTCGCAAAAGAGAGCGAGAAGAGGAGGCAAAGCACGAGCGAGAAGCTAGAGAGCAACCTGCGCAAACATTACTCCAACACCGTGTCCACTTCCCGGACTCCGCCGAGAAGAGGCCATCACGGTAACACACTCGGTTGATACATTTTAATTTAATTAAGGTTCAAGTTATCTACAACCGGACATTAACAAATTCCCATCTGCCCATAACCGCGGGCACAGCTTTCAAAAGTTCAATCCCTGCAGGGGAGTCCCAACTTAGCCCATGACAAGCTCTCACGGTCAACGAAGGAATAGACCTCCTCCCAAGACGTTCCGATCAGACTTGGTATCTCGGTAACTCAAGACACTTCGACAGGTTAAAACAAGACCAGCAACACCGCCCGAATGTGCCGACAAATCCCGATAGGAGCTGCACATATCTCTTTCTCAGGGCACACTCAGATTGTCCTAGGTACGGGTAGGCCAGCCTAGAGTTGCCCCTGGTGGCCACCGGTAGCTGACAGGTGGACCAACACTCAGAGGAGCACTGGCCCGGGGGGGGGTTAAAATAAGATGACCCTTGAGTCTGCAGAACCCAAGGGAAAGAAAAGGGCTAGGTGGCAAAAGGTAAGACCAAGGTTGGGCATTGCTGGAAAAGCTTTAATCAAGGCGAAATATCAAGGGGTTCCCATTATAACCCAACCGCGTAAGGAACGTAAAATCCGGAAACATAACACCGATATGACGGAAACTAGGGCGGCAAGAGTGGAACAAAACACTAGGCGAGAGGCCGAGCCTTCCACCCTTTACCAAGTATATAGATGCATTAAGATAACAAGATAATATAATGATATCCCAACAAGTAAATAAATGTTCCAACAAGGAACGGCCTCCAATCTTCACCTGCAACTAGCAACGCTATAAGAGGGGCTGAGCAAAGCGGTAACATAGCCAATCAATGGTTTGCTAGGACAATGGTGGGTTAGAGGTTTGACATGGCAACTTGGGAGGCTTGCAAGCAAGTGGTAGGCATCATAGCAATGGCATAGCAAAAGAGCGAGCAAACTAGCATAGCAAAGATAGTAGTGATTTCGAGGGTATGATCATCTTGCCTGCACAGTTGTCAGAGTTGACTGGATCCTCAAAAGCAAACTCAACGGGCTCCTCGTTAGCGAACTCGTCTCCCGTCTCTACCCAAACAAGACAAACAAGCAACAAGGATACAATCAACCACGTGCAAACTCAAACCACACGATGCAAAGATGATATGCTATGCGGGATGCGATGCGGGATGTAAAATCCAATATATGACAGGAAATGCATGAACCTACCTCAACTTGGAATTCCAAGTGTGCCACTGGAAAGTTGAGATGAAATCGCTTGAAAACGATATAAAGAACGCCGGAATCGGAGTTACGGTTTGGAAATGGCAAGCGATTCAAAAATGATACCGGTCTGCGATTTACAGCAAGTAGGCATTTAAATGCAACGAAATGAACATGCTACAGCACCCAAACATAACAACAAAATGCATGGCAGGGATGAACACAAGATGCTTAACAAAAGTCTAGCACTGAGCTACGGCCAAATCATCCATTAACAGGTTCAAACAAGCATGGCAAAAATGCAAATGACAAACAGATCTCAGACTTAGTGAAATTAACACTTGTCTGGAATTTCAGATCATATAACCCTCTTCGGAGCAACAAAACAACATGCTACAGGAACTGAACATGACAAAGAAAGACATGGCATGGAGCTACTCAACAAGCTTAAAAAAAGTCCTTAGTGACCTTGAGCCAAAAGGGATCACAAAATATACTAACAAGCACACGAACATAGCAAAAACATAATCAGTTTTCAGACTTAGTGAAAATTGGGACATGCTGAGACATAACTCACGAAGGCATGTTTACGAGCTCGATGCACTCACTACGGTGCAAGTCATGGCAAGACAAGCATACACCCATCAAGAAGGCACAAAATGCAAGCTAGACATGGCAAGAACAATAGCATAGCATGCACGGATCAGCTATAATAACATCGGCAAAATCGCAAACAAGTTGACGATCTGCCCAGATTCGCAACAAAGCAAAAGTAGAGCTTGATTGACTCAAGCTAGGGTACTCCATAATTGCAAACAAAGACATGGATGGATAGAGAACAAAAAAATTAACAAAAATCCCTTACTTATCATCCTCAAAAGAGGCACGGATCACTAGGAAACAACAAGAACATATGGCATCATGAGATAAACAGCTCCAGGACTTAGTGAAATCACTAAGTCCCTGAAAACAGAATTAGCAAGTGCACCACTTTGCAAGCTTGCACAAGTCACCACACACATCCTAAAAATATATGGGTTGCACCTCTTGAGAGATGACAAAACCCTTAACAAAACATATGAAGAACTCACGGGCATATCATGCACACATTAATCATGGCAAAAATGACAAAAGTGCTAAACGGAGTAACGATCTGACAATTAACTCAAGTAGCCCTCTTCTAACAGCATTTCGGGCATCAAGATGAGCTCAAATGAAAATGAAGCAATGGAATGAAATAATGTACTCTCTGAGTTAAACATTTTGATATGCTATATGCATGAATCGGAGCTACGGATGCAAAGTTACGGGGCCTCGAACATGTGCACATGGACTGAAATTCTGGGACTTAGAGAAAAAACGAAGTCAACCTAAAATTTCAGATCTGGATCGCACGCTTCCCGAGGTGGCTCCCGCGATGTACTGTAGCTCCGGCGAGCTCGTTGGTGGCCGGGCCGGCGAGGAGAAGGGCCAGGGAGGCCGGGCGACGGAGAGGCCGGCGCTGCCGGTGGCGGCGATGGGCGTAGGCGGCGGCGTGCGGTGGCCGGCGAGCTCGGGTGGTGGCGAGCTCGCGCCGGCGAGCTCTACGGCGATGGCATGGCGGGGCTGGGAGGAGAGCGTCGGCCGGATCGGGAGGAGAGGGGCGGCGGCGGCTGGCTCGCGGGCAAGGAGGCGAGATGGGCCTCGGGGACCGGCCACGGGCCTCTCGGGCCTGGCGGCGAGGTGAAACGACGGCGGAGGCGGGCCAACGGGGCGGCGACACGTGGCGGCGGACACGGCGGGCGGACGTGTCTGTCGGTGGCGCCTTTGTCCTGCGGCGGCGGGTGGAAATGGTTCTGAGGTTAGGGACGGAGGGGATCCGGGATTTTTAGAAGAGGGAGGTATATATAGGCATAGAGGGGGCTAGGAGAGTCCAAATGAGGTGCGGTTTTTGGCCACGCGATCGTGATCGGACGCTCTAGATGATGGAGCAGAGTTAGGTGGGTTTTGGGCCAAATTGGAGGGGTGTTGGGCTGCAACACACACGAGGCCTTTTCGGTCCCTCGGTTAATCGTTGGAGTATCGAACGAAGTCCAAATGATACGAAACTTGACAGGCGGTCTACCGGTAGTAAACCAAGGCCGCATGACAAGTCTCGATCCAATCCGGAAATGTTTAATCCCCACACACGAAAGAAAGCTAGAAATGACCACCGGAGGAGAACGAAGCGCCAGAATGCAAAACGGACAACAGGGAAAATGCTCGAATGCATGAGACAAACACATATGCAAATGCAATGCACATGATGACATGATATGAGATGCATGACAACGACAACAACACACGGAGACAAAGACCCGAACCCGAGATAATAAAATAACTTAACGCCGGAAACGGCAAGAGTTGGAGTACAAATAGGGAAAGTTACATCCGGGCTGTTACAACACTCCACCACTACGAAAGGATCTCGTCCCGAGATCTAGGACTGAAAGAACGCCGCGTACTCAGAATGGAGGTGATCCTCGTGTTCCTAGGTAGCTTCACGGTCGGAATGGTGTGACCACTTGACTTTGAGAAATTTGATTGACTTGTTGCGAGTCTTGCGTTCAGTCTCTTCAAGAATAGCAACTGGGTGCTCACGATAAGAGAGATCTTCTTGGAGCTCAATGTCCTCGAAGTTGACAGTGCGGTCAGGAGTCTTGAAGCACTTTCGAAGCTGAGAGACATGGAACACGTCATGAACATTTGCAAAGTTTGAAGGAAGCTTGAGTTGATAGGCGAGGTCGCCTCTCTTGCTGACAATCTTGAAAGGTCCCACGTATCTAGGGGCAAGCTTCCCTTTGATACTGAAGCGACGAGTACCTTTCATAGGAGAGACACGGAGGTAAACATGATCTCCAATCTCAAAGCCAAATCGTGGTGCTTACTATCATAGTAGCTCTTCTGGCGGGATTGGGCTGCTTTGAGGTTATCACGAATGACTTTGCACATTTCTTCTGCCTCTGTGATTAAGTCATTACCCAAAAGCTGACGTTCACCGGTTTCAGACCAGTTGAGAGGGGTACGGCACTTCCTGCCATACAGAATTTCGAATGGGGCCTTGCCCGAACTTGCTTGAAAACTGTTGTTGTAGGAGAATTCAGCATAAGGAAGACAATCCTCCCACTTCATGCCGAAGGAGATCACACAAGCCCTGAGCATATCTTCAAGAATCTGGTTGACACGCTCGACTTGACCGCTAGTTTGAGGATGGAAAGCTGTGCTGAAGCGGATGTTCGTGCCCATGGCCTTCTGGAAAGAATCCCAAAACTTCGAGGTAAAGATGTTGCCACGGTCTGAAGAGATCACTTGAGGAATACCGTGCAGAGAGACAATGCAAGAGGTATAGAGTTCCGCCAATTGAGCTGCAGTGATCGACTCTTTAATAGGCAGAAAGTGAGCCACTTTGGTGAGTTTGTCGATGACAACAAATATAGCATCATTGCCACGCTTGGACTTTGGAAACCTAGTCACGAAGTCCATTTCAATGTGGTCAAACTTCCATTCTGGAATGGCAAGAGGTTGGAGGAGACCAGCTGGCCTTTGGTGTTCTGCCTTCACTCTTCTGCAGACATCACATTCATTCACGAATTGAGCAATCTCGCGCTT
This sequence comes from Triticum aestivum, assembly GCF_018294505.1. Lineage (NCBI taxonomy): Eukaryota > Viridiplantae > Streptophyta > Magnoliopsida > Poales > Poaceae > Triticum > Triticum aestivum. The sequence goes on along the minus strand of NC_057794.1, from coordinate 108,676,074 downwards.
CATTCGAGTCCACCAATAAGCTTGCTTGAGGTCCTGATACATCTTCATGCTCCCAGGGTGGATGGAGAGGAGAGAATTGTGAGCCTCGTTCATGATCACTTTACGGAGGTCACCTTTGGGCACAACAATACGATCCTCGAAGAAGAGAGTGTCCTTGTCATCAAGGCGGTAGCACTTGTACTTGGACTAGCTCTTGGCAATCCCAATCTTCACCTTTTTCACCATAGCATCAAGAAGCTGGGCTTGGCGAATCTGGTCTTCTAAGGTAGGAGAGACTTGAAGGTTGGCGAGGAAACCTTGAGGAACAACTTGCAGATTAAGTTTGCAGAAAGCTTCACAAAGCTCGGGTTGATAAGGCTTGAGAATCAGACTGTTGCAGTAAGCTTTCCTGCTCAAAGCATCAGCAATCACATTGGCCTTGCCTGGAGTATACTCAATACTCGGATTATACTCTTGAATCATTTTGACGCATCGAGTTTGCCTGAGGTTGAGATTAGGCTGAGTGAAGATGTACTTGAGACTCTTGTGATCAGTGAAAATGTCCACTTTTCTTCCCAATAGAAGATGTCTCCAAGTCAAAAGAGCATGCACAACTGCCGCCAACTCAAGATCATGAGTGGGGTAGTTCTTCTCATTAGGCTTCAACTGGCGAGATGTATAAGCAACAACTTTCTTCTCTTGCATCAAAACTACGCCAAGACCTTGGAGAGAGGCATCACAAAAGACCTCGTATGGCTTGGATTCATCAGGTGGAGTTAGAACTGGAGCAGTGATCAATTTCTCTTTCAAAGTGTTGAAAGCAATGTCACACTCCGGAGACCAAACGTACTTGACGTGCTTCTAAAGAAGATTAGAGAGAGGCTTCGCGATCTTAGAAAAGTTTTCAACGAATCTTCGGCAATAGCTTGCAAGACCAAGAAAACTACGGAGTTGCTTCACGTTCTGAGGAGGTTCCCAATTCACAATTGCAGACACCTTCTCAGGATTCACGGCAATGCCCTTGGCAGAGATGATATGACCAGGATAAAGAACCTCATCAAGCCAAAATTCACACTTGGAGAACATGGCGTAGAACTGATGTTCCCTAAGCTTATCGAGAACCAAACGCAAGTGCTTGGCATGATCTTCCTTGTTCTTGGAGAAAACCAGAATGTTGTCGAGATAGACCAAAATGAAGTCACTGGTGTAGGCATTGAAGATGAAGTTCATCATGCGAGAGAACGTCGGAGGAGCATTAACGAGACCAAAAGACATGACAGTGTATTCATATGAACCAAAGCTTGTCCTGAAAGCTGTCTTGGGAATATCTTGCTCACGGATTCTAATCTGATGATAACCCATACGGAGATCAAGCTTGGAGAATACTTGGGCACCTTTGAGTTGTTCGAACAGCTCATTGATGTTGGGAAGTGGGTATTTGTTCTTGATGGTCTTCTTGTTCACTGGACGGTAATCAACACAAAGTCGGTCCGTTCCATCCTTCTTCTTCACAAAAAGAACACCACAACCCCACGGAGAAGAACTAGGCCGGATGAGACCCATTTTCTCTTGAATATTGAGTTGCTTCTTCAGCTCCTTCAACTCTTCAGGTCCGAGCTTGTAAGGACGTTTGCACACAGGTTCAGTGCCAGGCTCAAGATCAATAACGAATTCAACTGGCCGGTGCGGAGGCATTCCTGGGAGCTCTTCTGGAAAGACGTCTTGATATTCGCAAATGACTGGAATTTGCGAGATAGCATCCAGTTCACCCTTCTCATTGAGAGAAAACAGACGGATGGTATCATCACGAGCGGCAAACACAATCACATCCTCAGACGAATGAGTCAATTGAATCTGCCTGGCTGCACAATCAAGCTGAGCCTTGTGCTTAGAAAGCCAATCCATTCCGAGAATAAGATCAATATCCGAGTCACCGAGAACCGTTGGAGAAGCCGAGAACTTGTAGTCACCCAAAGTGATAGAAACATCCGGAACGATGGAGTTAGCCTGCATGCGCTTACTGGGAGAGACAACGGCTAAAGGACTAGGCAAAACTTGCGAAACCAATTCATGCGTATTTGTAAACGGTCTCGAGATGAAGCAATGAGATGCACCAGTGTCAAAAAGAACTTTTACAGGAATATCATTAATAGGAAGGATACCCATGATCACATCTGACAAGTCCTCTACCTGAGCTGCATTCATCAAATTGACCTTGGCATGCTTGGGGTTATGCTTGACCACAGCTGTACTTGCCGATCTGACAGGAGGAGCAGGAGGAAGACGCCTATGGTTGAGACACTTGTTGGCATAGTGACCCTTCTGTTGGCACTTGTTGCACGCGACCTCAGAAAGCGGACGGTGATACGGAGCACTCGATCTTGGAGCTTGAGACGAAGTCTTGTTCTGAAAGCCAGGGTTGGATGGGTGGGAAGAACCACTGCCACCTTTGCTCTTCTGCTGATACGGCTGACGGAACGGAGGAGGAGGAAGCCAAAACTTCTGCTGCTTGGCCACTTGAGTAGAGGAAGAAGGAGTAACATCTCTGACTCGCTTCTTGGAAGCATCACACCTCAACTGAGCAGCCTCTTGCTTCAGTGCCATGTTGTAGAACTCATCGTACCTCAAGGGCTCAAAGAGAACAAGAGCTAGCTGAATTTCTTCTCTGAGACCACCCCTGAACTGGTATATCATGCTCTTCTCATCAGGGACGTCCTGCTTGGCAAAGCGGGCGAGCTTCTGGAACAACTTGTTGTAGCCATAGACAGACAAAGAGCCTTGCTTCAAATTGCTGAATTCCTCACGCTTGCTTTCAACCACGCTCTGCGGAATATGATGAGTTCGGAAATCTCGACGGAAATCATCCCAAGTGATAACACGTCCACTTCTGGAATCCTTGTACTGCTGGAACCATTCTGCAGCTTGATCTTTGAGTTGGAAGGAAGCGAACTTGACAAAGTCCTCAGGCCTGACGTTACTGCACTCGAAATGCTTACACAGATCCACAAGCCAATCGTCAGCATCGGTTGCCTCAACACAATTGCTGAAAGTCTTTGGCCCATTAGCAAGGAACTGGTTGAGTGTAGCAAAGTGACTCTGATTGCTGCCTTGATTCCCTTGACTGCCTTGATTGCGCTCTTGAAGAATTTGCATGATCAGTTGTGTGTTTGCATTGGTTGCAGCCATCACAGCTTGCCATGCCTCTGGAGGAGGTGGAGGTGGTGGCGGATCAGGATTCGGAGTCGTGCGCGTTGGAGGAGCCATCCTGAAGAGGTTGACCACCATTAGCACATTGACAGATAAATATTGAAGCTGAATCCAACGGAATGAAAATTGCAACATATAGTCTTCACATCCGAACAAAATGAACGAATGCATTCCTCTTGAAATGGTCACATATCCATAAATTGAGAAGCCACGTAGAATTAAGGTAGAGAAATAAATCAACAAGGTACGGATCAAGAACGAATAATCGGTAAGAAATCCCAATCTCAAACCAATATCCGTGGAAGAAGAACTAGAGCTACTAGAATTCCCACCTATGAAACTCACGAACCTTTCCGGTTATGCAATCAGGTGTTGGGGATACAGGGGAAGCATAATATCTCACCCAAACTAGCAAATCCTACATCCAGCTGTATCCATCCTTCAACACATAACCAATAAACCTTCGGAAACCATCTACCTCAACCTTCAAAAAGCATCTGTTATACAAGTTATGGCGATACTCCCGAACTCCCGCCCCAGTACTGGGTGGCGTCGAGGTTATCTCACCAACGAACTGCATAAAAGAGATTTTCGATGTCGGCGTACTAAACTCAGGTATTCCAGAACTGCAACGATAAAATTATGATGACAACACCTCACAGCTCAACTCCCCGGGACACTTCCACTAAACCCCTGACAGGAGGCACCAAGACAATGTTCTCATTATAAAACCATCGGAACGATTCCAAGATACCCGCATGATCCTAATTTTTTTTTGTGAAATTTGAGAAGAGAAGAGTCAAAACTCTACGTCAGGATGCCTAACCAGAGCGATGAGGAGACTGGGAAGTAAAAGGAATTCCTAAACTCTCCGATATATAATTCCTAAAGACTCAAAACATTTTTCTAGACACAACTCGGCCGCTAAAAATGATCAAGCAATGGGGCTCCTAAGGTCGGGGAAGGCTCTGATTACCAACTTGTAACACCCTCGATGCGACTATAGCTCCCACGTGTCGAGGCAGGACTTAGAGACATAATCGCATTGAAGGCATATGTCGCAAGTTAGGCAATCTTCACAACATCCCATATAATATAATAATGAAATGGGAGATAACATAGTTGGCTTACACTCGCCACGTCAATCAAGTACATAAATAACATTACATCATCCAAACACTCATGGCCCGACTACGACGCCAAAATAAAAGAGAACCCAACATGCGACACGGTCCCATTCACCCCCAACTGGGCACCACTACTGATCATCGGGAAAGGAGACATAGTAACGTTGAGAGTCTTCGTCGAACTCCCACTTGAGCTCATACGCGTCTCCTAGAGTGGAATCATCAGGCCCTGCATCTGGTGTAATAGTAATCTGTGAGCCACAGGGACTCAGCAATCTCGCACCCTCGCGATCAAGACTATTTAAGCTTATAGGAAAGGCAAGGTAAAATATGAGTGGAGCTGCAGCAAGCGACTAGCAAATATGGTGGCTAACTTATTCGCAAAAGAGAGCGAGAAGAGGAGGCTAAGTACGAGCGAGAAGCTAGAGAGCAACCTGCGCAAACATTACTCCAACACCGTGTCCACTTCCCGGACTCCGCCGAGAAGAGGCCATCACGGTAACACACTCGGTTGATACATTTTAATTTAATTAAGGTTCAAGTTATCTACAACCGGACATTAACAAATTCCCATCTGCCCATAACCTCGGGCATGGCTTTCGAAAGTTCAATCCCTGCAGGGGAGTCCCAACTTAGCCCATGACAAGCTCTCACAGTCAACGAAGGAATATACCTCCTCCCAAGACGTTCCGATCAGACTCGGTATCTCGGTAACTCAAGACACTTCGACAGGTTAAAACAAGACCAGCAACACCGCCTGAATGTGCCGACAAATCCCGATAGGAGCTGCACATATCTCTTTCTCAGTGCACACTCATATTGTCCTAGGTACGGGTAGGCCAGCCCAGAGTTGCCCCTGGTGGCCACCGGTAGCTGACAGGTGGACCAACACTCAGAGGAGCACTGGCCCGGGGGGGGTTAAAATAAGATGACCCTTGAGTCTGCAGAACCCAAGGGAAAAAAATGGCTAGATGGCAAAAGGTAAGACCAAGGTTGGGCATTGCTGGAAAAGCTTTAATCAAGGCGAAATATCAAGGGGTTCCCATTATAACCCAATCGCGTAAGGAACGTAAAATCCGGGAACATAACACTGATATGACGGAAACTAGGGCGGCAAGAATGGAACAAAGCACTAGGAGAGAGGCCGAGCCTTCCACCCTTTACCAAGTATATAGATGCATTAAGATAACAAGATAATATAATGATATCCCAACAAGTAAATAAATGTTCCAACAAGGAACGGCCTCTAATCTTCACCTGCAACTAGCAACGCTATAAGAGGGGCTGAGCAAAGCGGTAACATAGCCAATCAACGGTTTGCTAGGACAATGGTGGGTTAGAGGTTTGACATGGCAATTTGGGAGGCTTGAAAGCAAGTGGTAGGCATCGTAGCAATGGCATAGCAAAAGAGCGAGCAAACTAGCATAGCAAAGATAGTAGTGATTTCGAGGGTATGATCATCTTGCCTGCACAGTTGTCAGAGTTGACTGGATGCTCAAAAGCAAAATCAACGGGCTCCTCGTTAGCGAACTCGTCTCCCGTCTCTACCCAAACAAGACAAACAAGCAACAAGGATACAATCAACCATGTGCAAACTCAAACCACACGATGCAAAGATGATATGCTATGCGGGATGCGATGCGGGATGTAAAATGCAAGATATGACAGGAAATGCGTGAACCTGGCCTCAACTTGGAATTCCAAGTGTGCCACTGGAAATATGAGATGAAATCGCTTGAAAACGATATAAAGAACGCCAGAATCGGAGTTACGGTTTGGAAATGGCAAGCGATTCAAAAATGACACCGGTCTACGATTTACAGCAAGTAGGCATCTAAATGCAACGAAATGAACATGCTACAGCACCCAAACATGACAACAAAATGCATGGCAGGGATGAGCACAAGATGCTTAACAAAAGTCTAGCACTGAGCTACGGCCAAATCATCCATTAACAGGTTCAAACAAGCATGGCAAAAATGCAAATGACAAACAGATCTCAGACTTAGTGAAATTAACACTTGTCTGGAATTTCAGATCATATAGCCCTCTTCGGAGCAACAAAACAACATGCTACAGGAACTGAACATGACAAAGAAAGACATGGCATGGATCTACTCAACAAGCTTAACAAAAGTCCCTTAGTGACCTTGAGCCAAAAGGGATCACAAAATATACTAACAAGCACACGAACATAGCAAAAACATAATCAGTTTTCAGACTTAGTGAAAACTGGGACATGCTGAGACATAACTCACGAAGGCATGTTTACGAGCTCGATGCACTCACTAGGTGCAAGTCATGGAAAGACAAGCATACACCCATCAAGAAGGCACAAAATGCAAACTAGACATGGCAAGAACAATAGCATAGCATGCACGGATCAGCTACAATAACATCGGCAAAATCGCAAACAAGTTGACGATCTGCCCAGATTCGCAACGAAGCAAAAGTAGAGCTTGATTGACTCAAGCTAGGGTACTCCATAATTGCAAACAAAGACATGGATGGATAGAGAACAAAAAATTTAACAAAACTCCCTTACTGATCATCCTCAAAAGAGGCATGGATCACTAGGAAACAACAAGAACATATGGCATCATGAGATATACAGCTCCAGGACTTAGTGAAATCACTAGGTCCCTGAAAACAGAATTAGCAAGTGCACCACTTTGCAAGCTTGCACAAGTCACCACACACATCCTAAAAATATATGGGTTGCACCTCTAGAGAGATGACAAAACCCTTAACAAAACATATGAAGAACTCACGGGCATATCATGCACACGTTAATCATGGCAAAAATGACAAAAGTGCTAAACGGAGTAACGATCTGACAATTAACTCAAGTAGCCCTCTTCTAACAGAATTTCGGGCATCAAGATGAGCTCAAATGAAAATGATGCAATGGAATGAAATGATGTACTCTCTGAGATGAACATTTTGATATGCCATATGCAAGAATCAGAGCTACGGATGCAAAGTTACGGGGCCTCGAACATGTGCACATGGACTGAAATTCTGGGACTTAGAGAAAAAAAACGAAGTCAACCTAAAATTTCAGATCTGGATCGCACACTTCCCGAGGTGGCTCCGGCGATGTACTGTAGCTCCGGCGAGCTCGTTGGTGGCCGGGCCGGCGAGGAGAAGGGCCGGGGAGGCCGGGCGACGGAGAGGCCGGCGCGGCCGGTGGCGGCGATGGGCGTAGGCGGCGGCGTGCGGTGGCCGGCGAGCTCGGGTGGTGGCGAGCTCGCGCTGGCGAGCTCTCCGGCGATGGTGCGGCGGGGCTGGGAGGAGAGCGGCGGCCGGATCGGGAGGAGAGGGGCGGCGGCGGCTGGCTCGCGGGCGAGGAGGCGAGATGGGCCTCGGGGGCCGGCCACGGGCCTCCCGGGCCTGGCGGCGGGATGAAACGGCGGCGGAGGCAGGCAAACGGGGCGGCGACACGTGGCGGCGGACATGGCGGGCGGACGTGTCCGTCGGTGGCACCTTTGTCCGGCGGTGGCGGGTGGAAATGGATCTGAGGTTAGGGACGGAGGGGATCCGGGATTTTTAGAAGGGGGAGGTATATATAGGCATAGAGGGAGCTAGGAGAGTTCAAATGAGGTGCGGTTTTCGGCCACGCGATCGTGATCGAACGCTCTAGATGATGGAGCAGAGTTAGGTGGGTTTTGGGCCAAATTGGAGGGGTGTTGGGCTGCAACACACATGAGGCCTTTTCGGTCCCTCAGTTAACTGTTGGAGTATCAAACGAAGTCCAAATGATACGAAACTTGACAGGCGGTCTACCGGTAGTAAACCAAGGCCGCATGACAAGTCTCGGTCCAATCCGGAAATGTTTAATCCCCACACACGAAAGAAAGCTAGAAATGACCACCGAAGGAGAACGAAGCACCAGAATGCAAAACGGACAACGGGGAAAATGCTCGAATGCATGAGACGAACACATATGCAAATGCAATGCACATGATGACATGATATGAGATGCATGACAACAACAACAACACACGGAGACAAAGACCCGAACCCGAGATAATAAAATAACTTAACGCCGGAAACAGCAAGAGTTGGAGTACAAATAGGGAAAGTTACATCCGGGGTGTTACAACACTTATCCTGACTAAAGTTGGTCCTCGCCTGCCAAAGACTCTGGTGGTGACGCTGGCTTAGGCTCCACAATGACTTCCTCCCTGCATTAAGATATATTGGTCCCCCTTCAATCCCGTATGCATCAATTTCTATGCTAGGTTGAAGCTTCTGTCACTCTTGCCCTCCAATACATAGTCCTATCAACATACAACTAACCCTAGGGTGTGACCCATGTGCGCAATCATATGATGGGCACCAAAGGACAACAACATAACCATAAGCAAATTAAATCAATCATAGCAATTCATCAACCACCGATAGGACAACGAAAATCTACTCAGACATCATAGGATGGCAACACATCATTGGATAATAATATGAAGCATAAAGCACCATGTTCAAGTAGAGGGTACAACGGGTTGCGGGAGAGGACCGCTGTAGATAGAGGGGGGAAGGTGATGGAGATGTTGGTGAAGATGGCGGAGGTCTTGGTGTAGATCGCGGTCGGTGGCACTCTGGTGCCACCGGAAGCGAGGGGGAGAGAGCCCCCCCTCCTTCTTCTTCTTCCTTGACCTCCTCCCTAGATGGGAGAAGGGTTTCCCCTCGGGTCCATGGCCTCCATGGCACGGGAGGGGCGAGAGCCCCTCCGAGATTGGATCTGTCTCCCTGTCTCTCTCTGTTTCTGCGTTCCCATATTCTTCCCTTTCACCGTTTCTTATATTCCCGGACATCCGTAACTCCGATTGGGCTGAAATTTTAACACGATCTCTATCTGGATATTAGCTTTCTTGTGACGAAAGTAGGGCATCAACCGCCTTACGGGTGGCCCACGAGGGTCAGGGGCGCACCCAGGGGCAGGTGCGCCCCCCTACCTCGTGGCCACCTCGGGCACCGTCTCGCTTGGATTTTTCTTCCCAAAAATCATATATATTCCTAAAAAAATCTCCGTCAGTTTTTATCCCGTTTGGACTCCATTTGATATGGATATTCTGCGAAACAAAAAAACATGCAACAGACAGGAACTAGCACTGGGCACTGGATCAATATGTTAGTCCCAAAAATAGTATAAAAAGTTGCCAAAAGTATATGAAAGTTGTAGAATATTGGCATGGAACAATCAAAAATTATAGATATGACGAAGACGTATCAGTCGTATGTACAACCCGGACCAAGTTGTGGTCAACCTGCCGCATTGTGCGATGATGGTACGGGCTCCGGCGCCTTATCGTCGTCCTAGGGTACCAATCTATGCTGCGGGTAGCTTTTGGCTGGTCCACTAAGGTTGTATTCTTCGGCGGCTAGGACTTCAGTCCAGCTATCATTGAGCAGATCTTGGTCAGCTTGAAGTTGCCGCTACTTCTTTTTCATGCTCCTTGCGGTGGCTATTAGTTGGCGCTTAAAGCGCTCCTGCTCAAGAGGTTCCCCAGGCACAATTAAATCCTCGGTGCCGAGGCCCACCTCATCCTCAGAGAGCGGAAGGTAATTGTCATCCTCCGAATCTTCATGCGTGGCCTGTGTACCAGGGCTAACCTGCCCATCTTCCCATTCATCTTGTTCATTAGATGTATCCACGGGGGTCTTCGTTGTCTTCAGCATCATCTTCTATCCCGTCAATGTTCTCAGAGTCGTAATCAAGTGTATAGGTCGAATCCTCGACGGTGGCTATGAAGTGGGTGGTGGGTGCGAAGAAAAATTCTCCATCGTCAGCCCTTGGTTCGAGCCGGATATAGTTCGGCTGTGAGTCCTCTGTCAAGGACTGGTTCTTTAATGAGTTTAGCACATCGCCCAAGGGCGAGTACTGGAAGATGTCTGCGGTGCTGCATTCAAAGATCAATAAGCGATCAAGCTCGACGTCCGAGGGATCACGTGGTTCGGAACTTACGGCCGAAGACGAGTCCGGAGTTCCGCTGATAAAGGCGTCGTGATAGGTTAAGTCTATGTGTGGCTCCAACGTCGTGGAATCTATGGCCTCCGTGGTGGGGTTGATTCTCCTGTCCTTGAGTGGCGCAGTTTGCTCCAGATCTAAGGCCAGAGCGGTTACAGGTGCAATCTCCTGGATGCGGCCTGACGATAGATTTAGGTCAAGGTCATCGGGGTGGCCAGGAGCGGCTACTGCGGTTTCGAATCCAACGAAGATCATGTCCCCATGGATGTCCGTGATGTAGTTAAAGCTTCCAAATCTGACCTGATGGCCAGCGGTGTAGCTTTCGATCTGCTCCAGATGGCCAAACGAGTTGGCCCGCAGTGCGAAGCCACCAAACATGAAGATTTGTCTGGGGAGGAAAGTCTCTCCTTGGACAGTGTCATTATGGATGATTGAAGGGGCCATCAAACCTTTCAGCGACAACACAGAGGAACACTCAATGAAATCACCAATGTCAGTGTCAAAAACCGACGGATCTTGGGTAGGGGGTCCCGAACTGTGCGTCTAAGGTCGATGGTAACGGGAGACAAGGGACACGATGTTTACCCAGGTTCGGACCCTCTCTATGGAGGTAATACCATACTTCCTGCTTGATTGATCTTGATGAATATGAGTATTACAAGAGTTGATCTACCATGAGATCGTAATGGCTAAACCCTAGAAGTCTAGCATGTATGACTACGGTATTGAGTATATCCTATCCGGACTAAGTCCTTTGGTTTATATAGACACCAGGAGGATCTAGGGTTACACAAGGTCGGTTACAAAGAAGGGAATCTACGTATTCCGTCGCCAAGCTTGCCTTCCATGCCAAGGAGAGTCCCATCCGGACACGGGTGCAGTCTTCGGTCTTCGTATATTCACAGCCCATCAGTCCGGCCCATGGCTAATAGGCCGGACGCCCGAGGACCCCTTAGTCCAGGACTCCCTCAGTGACCTCGGTCCTGGCAGGGGTGGTGCCGTCCATTGTCCCTCCCTCCAGAGCCCGCAGCTTGGGCGTACAAAGGCAGCGGATACCCAGGAGGAGGTCGTTCATACAACGACCACGACACCACCGGCCTCGCGACTATCTCACGGTGGTGGGACCACCTCTTCTTTGGCGGGAGCAACTCGGGCACGCTGAGGGGAGTTTTACCTTTCTCCGCGGCCAAGAATCTTCGAATAGGCGCCATGGTAGAGGCCGCAAGCGGAGCGAGGAAGAAAAAGAAGCGGGAGAAGCAAAGGAAGAGACGGGTGACGGGGGCTCTGCCCCCACTCCCCATTTATAGCCCAGGGAGGCCAACTGCCGGCCTCCACGATCTAAGGTAATAATGACCTTTTTTCTTCATACAGCAAGGATTCGTCAAGTCGGGCAGTTGCCGAGGCCGCGTCGGGAAGCGGTGACACACAAGTCCAATCAATCGCCATGCGCCAACCACGGCCGCAGGTTATGGGGGCCCACGATGCTCCGCACTTGCCCTTTGGCTTCGCCTCGAAGCCAAGCTCAAGCGTGCCTTGGGCCCGGGGGCTAATGTCGGTGTTCTGGGAACGGGGGTCCCCAGACATGCCTGCCTGCGGCCCACAACATGGCTCCACCAGCGGCCTGTACGGCCCATCTTCACCAACAAACACTCAAGACCCTCGCGAGGCGGACGATGCAAGACCTCCTCAGGGGCGGCATCACCAGGCTGGCTCGCAAGGGGCGGAGAGATCAAGTCCAGGGATACCTCGCGAGGGTTGTGTGACGCAAGCCATGACGACTGGAGCCAGGCGGGCGCCAACGCGCAGTGTCCTCGTTCCCTCTTTGGTGCAAAGGGGGCAAGCGCGGGCGAGGAGTCCCGAGGCATCAGGCAAAGGTTTCCATATTGGTGCAACAAGACCAAGACCAACAGGACATCAAGAAGGAGGTCACCGTGGAGCCCAAGACGGCGTCACCACCAGACCCTTTGGCAGGCGAAGACCACCTTTTGTCGGGATAGCTTGTACTAGCTGTCCCCCTTCAAACTGGCCATTGTGGGATCCCTTCCCGCTCAATATTTGGGAAGAGGACTAGGGCCTCTATATATAGGACTAGCCACCATCATAGGAGGGAAGATCGACAACCACACCAAGTCTACCAAGCACAAGAACACCTCTCCTCAGGAGGCTGTTCTTCCCTTGTAACTGTTCATCCTCAGCCCAAGAGGCAATCCACCACACCACACTAGAGTAGGGTATTAGACCACAATGGTGGCCCGAACCAGTATAAATCTTGTTTCTCTCGTTCTTTGAGTCCGTCGAGCTAGGCCGTAAGATCTTATGAAGCGTGCGAGCTAGTGAGGGGGAGAACTTCGCACGCACCCTAGTGTTTGAACCTCAAGGGTTTGCCAAAACCCAAAATCTGACATATTCAGACAAAATATATGATGTATATTGACCGTAGTGTCATGATATGTGTAGGAGCGACGACCGAGGTCGAGGCCCTTAAAAAGGCCCTGCCCGAAGCCGAGGGGAAAGCTGTCAAGGAGCAGGCTGCTCGTAAGAATCTTATGGCCAGGCTGAACGAGGTCCAGCAAGAGCTCCAGGACGCTGTGAAGAAGTGTGAGACCTTGGAGTGCAATGTTTCGGATCGAGAGACCGAACTCGCCAAGGCTCGCCAAAGTGCGGAAGCGGCCCGGGTTGAAGCCCAGGGTACCCTCCAGGAGATCCAGGAGGCCAAGAAGATCACGATGGGTAAGGCGTTTAGTATGCAAAGCAAGTATGTGAAGAAGAAGTATTTCTTACTAACCCGGATTCGGAGTTCTCCACGGGTATTTGCGGATCTGTCGCGCAGTGTGTCCGATGCTGCGGAGTTCTTCCGAGCCGAAGAAGGGAGCTCAACGGAGAAGTTGTTCTGGTCGCAATACCTTGCGCCAGAACATCCAATGCCCTTCACCAATCAGCTAAGACAGCTGGTCGAGCTGCATAGGGTGGCCAAACTGGCCATGAAGGATTTAATAATCCGGCTGTGGCCTACCGAAGTTATACCCAGCAGCTACTTCGGACTCGTGAAGAGGCTGGTAGGTGCCTGCCGTCGGCTGGACATCGTCAAGAGGTTGGCTTGCATCTAGGGCGCGTGCATGGCCTTCGCCCGCGTCAAGGTGTGGTGGCCGAAGATGGATGCCGTCAAGCTTGTGACCAAGGGGCCGCCTGAAGGCAAGGAGCACCGCACGCCTGAATGGTATTTTGAAGACGTCCTGGAGGGGTCCCACATTGTGGCAACACAATGTGTGCAAAACATTATTTTTGAATGAATAAATTCATGTTGTCTCTGCCTTCTATGATGAAACAAATGTAATATAATGTTTGTTTAAAAAATTTCACCTCCTGTGCGGCCGTATTATGTGAAATCTGAGAGTTGGCCAGTCATCGGCTTCTGCCCCACGTAGGAAGTACGGGGGTGTTCGGGATATAATCTAAACACTCTTGATCCAATTGTTTGCTCCTTGAAGGAGGTGTTTAGCGCAGCGAACCAGGCAATCAGACTATTCGGCTTGAACACCCTCACTTAGTCGTAGGAGTTTGACCATAAAAATGTAGGCGCAACCCCTGGTATCCGAACTAGGAAGCTATAAACACCTGATCGGGAAAGTACCAATCCCTCGCGTAATGCAAAAAAAATCTCTAACAATTTGAGACCTCCGAAGAGCTGACCGGCTCTTGCCGCATCATGACAGTCAGTTTTCGGCTTTCTCTATTGAGGTGCTCATCTGGGTAAACTAGGACACAATCGCAATAGTTCTCCCTTTACTACCCTAGCCGATATAGCGGAACGTAGGGTAGCAAGCACAGGAGCCGGGCAACCCAACTATTGACCAAAGACATGATTCGGAGCCAGTGCATATAGTGCTAAATTTGGGGTGTCGAATAGTAGAAAGTGTTCGGACTTTGTTGCCGTGTTGTGGGGCACTATGAAGCCCATGGCAAATTGGAACATACCAAAGTGTACAGGTGCTATCTAATAAGGTTATCAATAGAAAAGGGAAAACAAAAACAAGAGCAAGGGTAATGAGCCAAGGCCACAGAATTTGGGCCACAAAATGTTTCCATTATAATTTGATGAATACGTTGAAGTGCATTGATACAAATAGTGCAATAAGCAATGGGCTAAGCCACGACCAAGAGAGAGCTACGTGTGGGTCCTAAAAACAAGTAGAGTGATTGTTAAAGAAACCACCTAAAATTCCCCTATATGTCTGTGCTTTGTGCCATCTTGGTATATGTATCCTTCGAAAGGACCAGTGATTGGGCCACCAGGGGGAACCTGTGGAAAGAAAACCTAAAAAGGAGAAAAGGAAACAGTGAGAGTATGTGTGTCCGGGAGCGGTCGAGCCATATTGTGGATCACAGGCTAGTTATGCCTCCGTCTATGCCCATGGTATCTTGAGTGCGTAATTATGTACGCGCGGTACGAACACTGCTACTTGATCGGGACTGGGATGGAGGCCGAATTGCTAGTCGAGCTCTTGACGAGCTGAGTTGTCCTGCTGCAGAGTAGTCTGGACTCTCTTGACAGTGTACAAGGGCTTGGCTGCCGGATTGAGGTTCTGCTTGAAAAGGCCGCTCTATACTTCTGCTGCTAAGGCAGCGGTGTGCTCCTCACTACGGAGGGAGCGTTCCGTGTTTCCATTAACTGTTACGACGCCGCACGGTCCTGGCATCTTGAGCTTGAGATAGGCATAGTGTGGTACAGCGTTGAATCCAGAAAATGCGGTTCGTTCGAGCAGTGCGTGATAGCCGCTGCAAAAGGGGACAACATCGAAGATTAACTCCTCGCTTCGTAAGTTGTCCGGCGATCTGGAGACAACCTCCAGTGTGGTTGAGCCCGTACAGCGGGTCTCTACACCTGGTATGACTCCTTTAAAGGTAGTCTTTGGGCGCTTGATCTGTGATGGATTAATGCCCATTTTGCACATTGTGTCCTGATAGAGCAGGTTGAGGCTGCTACCGCCGTCCATCAGGACTCGCGTCAGGTGGAATCCATCAATGATTGGGTTGAGGACCAGTGCGGCTGAACCGCCATGACGGATACTGGTCGGATGATCCCGATGACCGAAAGTGATCAGGCATGACAACCATGGATTGAATTTTGGGACGACTGGCTCTGTTGCATAGACGTCCCTCAGCACGCACTTGCGCTCCCTCTTGGGGATGTGTGTAGCATATATCATGTTCACCGTTTTGACCTGAGGGGGAAACTTCTTTTGTCCCCCTGTGTTCAGTTGCCGGGGCTCCTCGTCATCGTCCTTGCTTTGCGATCCCTTTTCCTTGTTCTCGACGTTTAATTTGCCGGACTGTTTGAAAACCCAACAGTCTCTGTTGGTATGATTGGCTGGTTTCTCTGGGGTGCCATGGATCTGGCACGGACGATCGAGTATGTGGTCCAAGCTGGATGGTCCCTGATTTTTTCTTTTATATGTCTTCTTCCGCTGACCGGACTTGGAGCCACTGAATCCAGCGTTGACTGTGGTGTCATCGGTGTTATCACCGTTGCTTCGGCGTTTGTGCCAGATTGAATCCGGCATTGACAATGGATTGAATCCGGCGTTGAAGCAATAGTTGGCGAGATGACAACGACACTACGATGGAGATCAAGGTGTCAAGCCTGCGACGATGGAGATCATGACGGTGCTTTGGAGATGGAGATCAAAGGCACAAGATGATGATGGCCATATACAAACAAAACAACAACAAAGCCTTTAGTCCCAAACAAGTTGGGGTAGGCTAGAGGTGAAACCCATAAGATCTCGCAACCAACTCATGGCTCTGGCACATGGATAGCAAGCTTCCACGCACCCCTGTCCATAGCTAGCTCTTTGGTGATACTCCAATCCTTCAGGTCTCTCTTAACGGACTCCTCCCATGTCAAATTCGGTCTACCCCGCCCTCTCTTGACATTCTCCGCATGCTTTAGCCGTCCACTATGCACCGGAGCTTCTGGAGGCCTGCGCTGAATATGCCCAAACCATCTCAGACGATGTTGGAAAAGCTTCTCTTCAATTGGTGCTACCCCAACTCTATCTCGTATATCATCATTCCGGACTCGATCCTTCCTCGTGTGGCCACACATCCATCTCAACATACGCATCTCCGCCACACCTAACTGTTGAACATGTCGCCTTTTAGTCGGCCAACACTCAGCGCCATACAACATTGCAGGTCGAACTGTCGTCCTGTAGAACTTGCCTTTTAGCTTTTGTGGCACTCTCTTGTCACAGAGAATGCCAGAAGCTTGGCGCCACTTCATCCATCCGGCTTTGATCCGATGGTTCACATCTTCATCAATACCCCCATCCTCTTGCAGCATTGACCCCAAATACCGAAAGGTGTCCTTCTGAGGTACCACCTGGCCATCAAGGCTAACCTCCTCCTCATACCTAGTAGTACTGAAACCGCACATCATGTACTCGGTTTAGTTCTACTAAGCCTAAACCCTTTCGATTCCAAGGTTTGTCTCCATAACTCTAACTTCCTATTTACCCCCGTCCGACTATCGTTAACTAGCACCACATCATCCGCAAAGAGTATACACCATGGGATATCTCCTTGTATATCCCTTGTGACCTCATCCATCACCAATGCAAAAAGATAAGGGCTCAAAGCTGACCCCTGATGCAGTCCTATCTTAATCGGGAAGTCATCAGTGTCGACATCACTTGTTCGAACACTTGTCACAACATTATCGTACATGTCCTTGATGAGGGTAATGTACTTTGCTGGGACTTTGTGTTTCTCCAAGGCCCACCACATGACATTCCGCGGTATCTTATCATAGGCCTTCTCCAAGTCAATGAACACCATATGCAGGTCCTTCTTTTGCTCCCTATATCTCTCCATAAGTTGTCGTACCAAGAAAATGGCTTCCATGGTCGACCTCCTAGGCATCAAACCAAACTGATTTTTGGTCACGCTTGTCATTCTTCTTAAGCGGTGCTCAATGACTCTCTCCCATAGCTTCATTTATGGCTCATCAGCTTAATTCCACGGTAATTAGTACAACTCTGAACATCCCCCTTGTTCTTGAAGATTGGTACTAATATACTCCGTCTCCATTCTTTTGGCATCTTGTTTGCCCGAAAAATGAGGTTGAAAAGCTTGGTTAGCCATACTATCGCTATGTCCCCGAGACCTTTCCACACCTCAATGGGGATACAATCAGGGCCCATCGCCTTGCCTCCTTTCATCCTTTTTAAAGCCTCCTTGACCTCAGACTCCTGGATTCGCCGCACAAAACGCATGCTGGTCTCATCAAAGGAGTCGTCTAGTTCAATGGTAGAACTCTCATTCTCCCCATTGAACAGCTTGCCGAAGTACTCCCGCCATCTATGCTTAATCTCCTCGTCCTTCACCAAGAGCTGGCCTGCTCCGTCGTTGATGCATTTGACTTGGCCAATATCCCTTGTCTTCCTCTCTCGGATCTTGGCCATCTTATAGATGTCCCTTTCACCTTCCTTCGTGCCTAACCATTGGTAGAGGTCCTCATATGCCCGACCCCTTGCTTCACCAACAGCTCGCTTTGCGGCCTTCTTCGCCATCTTATACTTCTCTATGTTGTCTGCACTCCTATCTAGGTATAGGCGTTTGAAGCAATCTTTCTTCTCTTTAATCGCCTTCTGGACATCATCATTCCACCACCAGGTATCCTTATCTTCGCTTCTCCTTCCCCTGGACACTCCAAGTTCCTTCGAGGCCACCTTACGAATGCAAGTCGCCATCTTCGTCCACACATTGTTCGCATCTCCTCCTTCCTCCCAAGGGCCCTCCTTAATGACCCTCTCCTTGAACGCTAGAGCTACCTCCCCCTTGAGCTTCCACCACTTCGTTCTAGCGACTTTGGCATGCTTATCCCGCTGGACACGAATCCGAAAGCGGAAGTCAGCAACCACCAGCTTATGTTGGGGTACAACACTCTCTCCAGGTATCACCTTACAGTCTAGGCACGCACGCCTATCTTCTCTTCTCGAGAGGATGAAATCAATCTGGCTAGAGTGTTGGCCACTACTAAAAGTCACCAGATGTGATTCTGTCTTTCTAAAGAGGGTGTTAGCTACAATCATGTTGTAGGCTAGAGCAAAGCTTAAGACATCTTCTCCTTCTTGATTCCTGATGCCATAGCCAAAGCCCCCGTGCGCCCCTTCAAAACATGTGTTAGATGTACCCACGTGGCCATTGAGGTCTCCTCCTATGAAGAGCTTCTCACCAATCGGTACACTCCTAACCATGTCTTCCAGGCCTTCCCAGAACTCCCTCTTGGTGTTCTCATTGTGGCCTACTTGCGGGGCATACACGCTGATAACATTGAGAACCAAGTCCTCAACTACCAGCTTGACCAGGATAATCTGGTCCCCACGTCTCTTGACGTCTACCACTCCATACTTGATGCTCTTGTTGATCAAGATGCCTATGCCATTTTTGTTTGCAGCCGTCCCTGTGTACCACAGCTTGAAGCCGGTATCCTCCACCTCCTTCGCCTTCTGTCCTCTCCATTTGGTTTCTTGGACGCAAAGGATATCAACACCTCTCCTCACTCCTGCATCAACTAGCTCCCGAAGCTTCCCTGTCAGAGACCCTACGTTCCAGCTACCTAAGCGAATCCTCCTAGGCTCGGCTAGCTTCCTTACCCTTCGCACTCGTCGAGTCAAATGCGAAGACCCTTGCCCATTTTCCACTACATCCGGGCACCGATGTAGCGCGCCACTAAGGATGCGACGACCCGATCCTCGCTCACTTGCCACCGTATCCGGATCAAGATACAGCGCGCCACCTTGGGGGTGACGGCCCGGCCCTTGCCCATTTTCCACCACACCCGGGTTCCGATGTAGCGCGTCACTGAGAGGGTTACGCCCCAACGAAAATCTTTTGGGTTTCATCTCCATAAGAGTGGCTGAGTTTTTACGTTGGCTCGCCAAGCCTATCACAACCCTCCTCCTTTACCCGGGCTTGGGACCGGCTATGTTGAGACAACATAGGCGGAGTTTGATGATGGCCATATCATGTCACATATTTTGATTGCATGTGATGTTTATCCTTTATGCATCTTATTTTGCTTAGTACGACGGTAGCATTATAAGATGATCCCTCATTAAATTTCAAGGTACAATATGCACCGTTGCTACAGTTCGTCGTGCCGAGACACCACGTGATGATCGGGTGTGATAAGCTCTACGTTCACATACAACGGGTGAAAGCTAGTTTTGCATGTGCAGAATACTCGGGTTAAACTTGATGAGGCTAGCATATGCAGATATGGCCTCGGAACACTGAGACCAAAAGGTCGAACGTGAATCATATAGTAGATATGATCAACATAGTGATGTTCATCATTGAAAACTACTCCATCTCATGTGATGATCGGACATGGTTTAGTTGATATGGATCACGTAATCATTTAGATGACTTGACAGATGTCTATCTAAGTGGGAGTTCTTAAGTAATATGATTAATTGAACTTTAATTTATCATGAACTTAGTCCTGATAGTATTTGCAAATTATGTTGTAGATCAATAGCTCGCGTTGTATCTCCCCTATGTTTTTGATATGTTCCTAGAGAAAACTAAGTTGAAAGATGATAGTAGCAATGATGCGGACTAGGTCCGTGATCTAAGGATTATCCTCATTGCTGCACAGAAAAATTATGTCCTTGATGCACCGCGAGGTGACAGACCTATTGCAGGAGCAGATGCAGATGTTATGAACATTTGGCAAGCTCGATATGATGACTACTTGATAGTTTAGTGCACCATGCTTTACGACTTAGAACGGGGACTTAAAAAATGTTTTGAACACCATGGAGCATATGAGATGTTCCAAGAGCTAAAAATGATATTTTAGACTCATGCCCGGGTTCAGAGGTATGAGACCTCTGACAAGTACTTTGCCTACAAGATGGAGGAGAATAGCTCAGCTAGTGAGCATGTGCTCAGAATGTCTGGGTACTTGCTACCTCTTGAGCATGCGTTTGTTTTCCCTCGAAGAGGAAAGGGTGATGTAGCAAAGTAGTGTAAGTATTTCCCTTAGTTTTTGAGAACCAAGGTATCAATCCAGTAGGAGACTACACGCAAGTCGCCTAGTACCTGCACAAACAATCAAGAACCTTGCAACCAACGCAATAAAGGGGTTGTCAATCCCTTCACGGCCACTTGCAAAAGTGAGATCTGATAAAGATAATAAGATAAATATTTTTGGTATTTTTGTTGTATAGATTGGAAAAGTAAAGATTGCAAAATAAATAGTAAACTAGAATTATAGATCGGAAACTTATATGATATAAAGTAGACTCGGGGGCCATAGGTTTCACTAGTGGCTTCTCTCAAGATAGCATATATTACGGCGGGTGAACAAATTACTGCTAAGCAATTGATAGAAAAGCGCATAGTTATGAGAATATCTAGGCAATGATTATGAAATATAGGCATCACATCCGTGTCAAGTAGACCGAAACGATTCTGCATCTACTACTATTACTCCACACATCGACCGCTATCCAACATGCATCTAGAGTATTAAGTTCATAAGAATAGAGTAATCCATTACGCAAGATGACATGATGTAGAGGGATAAACTCAAGCAATATGATATAAACCCCATCTTTTTATCCTCGATGGCAACAATACAATATGTGCCTTGCTGCTCCTACTGTCACTGGGAAAGGACACCGCAAGATTGAACCCAAAGCTAAGCACTTCTCCCATTGCATGAAATATCAATCTAGTAGGCCAAACTAAACCGATAATTCGAAGAGACTTGCAAAGATATCAAATCATGCATAAAAGAATTCAGAGAAGAATCAAATACTGTTCATAGATAATCTTGATCATAAACCCACAATTCATCGGATCTCGGTAAACACACCGCAAAAAGTATTACATCGAATAGATCTCCAAGAACATCGAGGAGAACTTTGTATTGAGAACCAAAGAGAGATAAGAAGCCATCTAGCTAATAACTATGGACCTGAAGGTCTGTGGTAAACTACTCACACATCATCGGAGAGGCTACGGTGTTGATGTAGAAGCCCTCCGTGATCGAATCCCCCTCTGGCAGATCGCCGGAAAAGGTCCCTAGATGGGATCTCATGGGTACAGAAGGTTGCGGCGGTGGAAAAGTGGTTTCATGGCTCCCCTAGATGTTTTCAGGGTATAAGAGTATATATAGGCGAAGGAAGTAGGTCGGTGGAGCTACGAGGGGCCCACGAGGGTGGGGGCGCGCCTACCCCCTAGGCGCGCCGCCCTACCTCGTGGCCGCCTCGTTGCTTCCTTGACCTCCACTCCAAGTCTCCTGGATTGTGTTTGTTACAAAAAGATCCTTGCGAAGGTTTCGTCCCGTTTGGATTCCATTTGATATTCCTTTTCTGCGAAACACTGAAATAGGCAAAAAACATCAACTGGCACTGGGCCTCCGGTTAATAGGTTAGTCCCAAAAATAATATAAAAGTGCATATTAAAGTCTATTAAACATCCAAAACTTATAATATAATAGCATGGAACAATAAAAAACTATAGATATGTTGGAGACATATCAGCATACCAAAGCTTAATTCCTACTCGTCCTCGAGTAGGTAAATGATAAAAACAGAATTTTTAATGTGGAATGCTACCTAAAATAATTTTCAATGTAATCTCCTTTATTGTGGCATGAATGTTCAGATTGGAAAGATTCAAAAGAAAAGTTTAATATTGACATAAAAATAATAATACTTCAAGCATACTAACCAAGCAATCATGTCTTCTCAAAATAACATGGCCAAAGAAAGCTACCCCTACAAAATCATATAGTCTGGCTATGCTCTATCTTCATCACACAAAATATTTAAATCATGCACAACCCCGATGACAAGCCAAGCAATTGTTCTATACTTTTGATGTTCTCAAACTTTTTGAACTTTCATGCAATACATGAGCGTGAGCCATGGATATATCACTATAGGTGGAATAGAATGGTGGTTGTGGAGAAGACAAAAATGAGAAGATAGTCTCACATCAACTAGGCGTATCAACGGGCTACGGAGATGCCCATCAATAGATATCAATGTTACTGAGTAGGGATTGCGATGGAACAGATGCACTAGAGCTATAAGTGAATGAAAGCTCAACAAAAGAAACTAAGTGGGTGTAAATCCAACTTGCTTGCTCACGAAGACCTAGGGCATTTTTGTGGAAGCCCATCATTGGAATATACAAGCCAAGTTCTATAATGAAAAATTCCCACTAGTATATGAAAGTGACAAAATAAGGGACTCTCTATCATGAAGATCATGGTGCTACTTTGAAGCACAAGTGTGGAAAAAGGATAGTAACATTGCACCTTCTCTATTTTTCTCTCATTTTTTTATTTGGGCCTTCTATTTCTTTTTATGGCCTCTTTTTTTTGTGTCCGGAGTCTCATCCCGACTTGTGGGGGAATCATATTCTCCATCATCCTTTCCTCACATGGGACAATGCTCTAATAATGATGATCATCACACTTTTATTTACTTACAACTCAAGAATTACAACTCGATACTTAGAACAAGATATGAGTATATGTGAATGCCTCCGGCGGTGTACCGGGATGTGCAATGAATCAAGAGTGACATGTATGAAATTATGAACGGTGGCTTTGCCACAAATACGATGTCAACTACATGATCATGCAAAGCAATGTGACAATGATGAAGCGTGTCATAATAAATGGAACGGTGGAAAGTTGCATGGCAATATATATCGGAATGGCTATGGAAATGCCATAATAGGTAGGTATGGTGGCTGTTTTGAGGAAGATATATGGTGGGTGTATGATATCGGCGAAAGGTGCGCGGTATTAGAGAGGCTAGCAATGGTGGAAGGGTGAGAGTGCGTGTAATCCATGGACTCAACATTAGTCATAAAGAACTCACATACTTATTGCAAAAATCTATTAGTTATCGAAACGAAGTACTACGCGCATGCTCCTACGGGGATAGATTGGTAGGAAAAGACCATCGCTCGTCCCCGACCGCCACTCATAAGGAAGACAATCAATAAATAAATCATGCTCCGACTTCATCACATAACAGTTCAGCATACGTGCATGCTACGGGAATCACAAACTTTAACACAAGTATCTCTCAAATCCACAACTACTCAACTAGCATGACTCTAATATCATCATCTTCATATCTCAAAACAATCATAAGGAATCAAACTTCTCATAGTATTCAATGCACTCTATATGGAAGTTTTTATTATATCCATCTTGGATGCCCATCATATTAAGACTAATTTTATAGCCAAAGGAAATTACCATGATGTTCTAAAACACTCTCAAAATAATATAAGTGAAGCATGAGAGATCAATAATTTCTATAAAATAAAACCACCACCGTGCTCTAAAAAGATATAAGTGAAGCACTAGAGCAAAATTATCTAGCTCAAAAGATATAAGTGAAGCACATAGAGTATTCTAATAAATTCTGATTCATGTGTGTCTCTCCCAAAAGGTGTGTATAGAAAGGATGATTGTGGTAAACTAAAAAGCAAAGACTCAATTCATACAAGACGCTCCAAGCAAAACACATATCATGTGGTGAATAAAAATATAGCCTCAAGTAAAGTTACCGATAGACAAAGACGAAATAGGGGAGGCTCTTGCCACTCCTAATTCCAAAATTCATCAAATCTTTACCCAAAAACTTGAAAACTTCACAACACAAAACTCAACAGAAAATCTCATGAGCTCCGTTAGTATAAGAAAACAAACCACCACTTGAAGGTACTATAATGAACTCATTCTTTATTTATATTGGTGTTAAACTTATTGTATTCCAACTTCTCTATGGTTCATACCCCCGATAGTAGCCATAGATTCATCAAAATAAGCAAACAACACACGAAAAATAGAATCTGTCAAAAACAGAATAGTCTGTAGTAATATCTAGGTTCCGAATACTTATGTAACTCTAGAAAATCCTGAAAACTTAGGACGTCCTAAATAATTTGTATGTTGATCTAGTACAGTTGGAATTGGTATTTTATCGCTCTCTGCTAAAAAATGAAAATTATTCTCATGAGCGCATACTTTCTGTTTTTTTCCAGCAAGATCAAATAACAATCATCCAAGAAGATCCCAAAGGATTTACTTGGCACAAACACTAATTAAAACAGAAAAAACAAAATCATAACAGAGGATAGATGATTTATTTATTACTAAACAGGAACAAAAAGCAAGGAACAAAAATAAAATTGGGTTGCCTCCCAACAAGCGCTATCGTTTAACGCCCGTAGCTAGGCATAAAAACAAAAATAGATCTAGGTATTGTCATCTTTGGTACGCAATCCATAAGAGGCTCTCATAATTGATTCATAAGTAAATTTAATTTTCTTTCAAGTAAAGTGTTCGATGCCTTTCCTTAACGGAAATTGGAATCTAATATTTCCTTCTTTCATGTCAATAATTGCACCAATCGTTCTAAGGAAAGGTCTAGCAAGAATAATAGGACAGGTAGGATTGCAATCTATATCAAGAACAATGAAATCTACGGGCACATAATTCCTATTTGCAACAATAAGAACATCATTAATCCTTCCCATAGGTTTCTTAATGGTGGAATCCGCAAGATGCAAATTTAAAGAACAATCATCAAATTCACGAAAACCTAACACATCACACAAAGTTTTTGGAATCGTGGAAACACTAGCACCCAAATCACATAAGGCATAGCATTCATGATCTTTAATATTAATTTTAATAGTAGGTTCCCACTCATCATATAGTTTTCTAGGGATAGAAACTTCTAGTTCAAGCTTTTCCTCATAAGATTGCATTAAAGTATCAATGATATGTTTAGTAAAAGCTTTGTTTTGATCATAAGCATGAGGAGAATTTAACATGTATTGCGACAAGGAAATACAATCTATAAAAGAGCAATTATCATAATTAAATTCCTTGAAATCCAAAATAGTGGGTTCATTGCTATGTAAAGTTTTGACCTCTTCAATCCCACTTTTACCAATTTTTGCATCAAGATCTAAAAACTCCGAATCATTGGGACGCCTTTTAACTAAAGTTGGCTCATCTCCAGTCCCATCTTTATCAAGATGCATATTGGAAAACAAAGATTTAATAGGAGACACATCAATCATTTTTAGATCTTCATCATTATTATCAAGAAAACTAGAAGAACACGCTTTCACAAAGCAATCTTTTTTAGCACGCATCCTAGCGGTTCTTTCTTTGCACTCATCAATGGAAATTCTCATGGCTTTGAGAGACTCATTGATGTCATGCTTAGGTGGGATAGATCTAAGTTCCAAAGAATCAATATCAAGAGAAATTCTATCCACGTTCCTAGCCAACTCATCAATCTTAAGCATTTTTTCTTCAAGCAAAGCATTGAAATTCTTTTGTGAATGCATAAATTCTTTAACTGTCAGGACCCCGATCCTAAGTCACACCGATCTAGCATGTAACAAATCATATCACTTTGCGGCCTCACGCATGGTATTCCCACGGGTGCCAGCTTACCTGGCCCGGGACCGTTTGCGCCTTTTGGCTCACGTATATGATAGTGTCGCTAGCATCCATATGACAAAGAACCCGGGCCGACATGGCTAGTCGTGAACCCAAAGCGGCACTAACCCATGGGGACAGGCATACATGAATCAACTTCGAGCATGTCAGTCAACAGCGTGTGAATCCGGGCTGTAGCACTGGGCTAACAGGACTCCGGTAACCCGGGCTATAGCAGGCTAGGCAGGACTCCGGATGTCACCGAGTGACATTTCCCCGAAGGGACAAACACAGGAACGAAGTGAAACACATGCCGGCCATTCAAGTGTCTTGAGAAGTAGTGCTGGGCTAGCAGGACTCTGGTGAACTGGGCTGTAGCGGACTACTATGGATCAAGGAAGCACTATACTACATTACCCCATAAGAGAGGTTGCCAAGGATAAACAACTAGATTGTCAGATCCCACACATACCAAGCATTTCAATCATACACACAATATGCTCGATATGTGTAAATACAACATGGCATCACAACATAATTCTACGACTCAACGTATTTATTCATTAGGCTCCGAGGAGCGAGATATTACAAACATGGGTCTTATGACCCAACATACAGAGCATACAAGCAACAAGCACATGCGGAAGCTTAACTTGTCTGAGTACAGACAACTACAAATGAAGAAGGCTGAGAAGCCTGACTATCTACCAGATCCTGCCGAGGGCACAAGATCGTAGCTGAGGTAACAAGCTAAACATCGAAGTCCACGCGGAACTACTAGCGAGACTGGAGTCTCTCTGCAAAACATAAATTAAGAAAACGTGAGTACAAATGTACCCAACAAGACTTACATCAGAGCTAACTACATATGCATCGGTATCAACAAAGGGGGTGGTGGAGTTTAACTGCAGCAAGCCAGCTTTGACTCAGTGGCTAACCCGAACTACGACTGCAAGCAACTCTTTTGAGGTGGCGCACACGAGTCCACATATTCACCATTCAATACACCACTATGGATCCGCTCCCATCTCCCTACGAGAAGGCCATCCATAGCACTCACACTTATCTTGCGAGTTTTAGAGTATCCACTTTCACTTGTCTATGAACTGTTATAGGCGACCCAGAAGTCCATTACCGCGGACACGGCTATTCGAATAGATGATGGTAACCCTACAGGGGTGTACTTCTTCACACACGCTCTCACCACTTACCGCCGTTTACACGACATGTACTCGGCAACCTTCAAGCGGAAGCCCAACGAGGGTGTCGGCCACGGCCTACCTAAACACTCAAGTCTCTAGTCCAGGTTTATCGCCTATCCAGGTTCCATCCGCAGGGAGTCCGGCCGAGGTTTCCACATACGGCCCCGAACGATGTGAACAGGGTTCCCGGGACACCAAACGGGCGCCCGGTACACCGTGCCATGGTGTATCTACCGCATCATAGCCCACCCCTAGGGTCAGCGCTACGCACGGCCGCCAACACATATCCTATAAACACCAGAAACTAGTTGGAACTCCTGGACAGAGGACAAGGGTGATCAAGAAGCTGAGAGGGTCCATTGGTTTCAGGCCCAATGTGTGGTAGTAACTGTTTCATGGATCACAAACACAGAACTCGGTTCCTGAGGACGGTTTCAATGAGACAACCCACCATGTACTCCTACATGGCCTCTCACCACTACCTTTACCAAATCGTGTTCACACACTTAGCTCACACACTATAGGACATGTTTACACACCTCTGGTTCATCCCCGATGAATCAGACCTGACTCAACTCTAAGCAATAGCAGGCATGAAAAACAAGCATGAATGAGTAGGCACATCAGGGCTCAAACAACTCCTACTCATGCTAGTGGGTTTCATCTATTTACTGTGGCAATGACAGGTCATGCAGAGCATAAGGGGTTCAACTATCGCAGCAAGTAACAAAGGAAAACGTGTTGTCCTAATGCAGTAAAAGAGAGGAGGAGTGAGAGAGTGGGATTGTATCGGAATGAACAAGGGGGTTTTGCTTGCCTGGCACTTCTGAAGATATTATAGCTCTTCATCGGTGTCATTGATCTCATCGTCGAAGCCACGTCTATCGAGAGGGGACAAATACCGGCAACATAGAGAAAGAACACAATCAATGCAATGCACAATATGATGCATGATCATGACATGGTAAAATGAGTGTGTTGGGCTAATGCAACTACAACCAGAAGGTTTTGAGCTTATTTGAATCAAGGATTCAGATACAAACCTAAATTATGAACTCATATAAGTGCATTATCATGTTTCACCTAAACAGCAAGGTTAGATTGCTCTAACATGCATGAAAGTGGTACAAATGGATATATTAGATTTTTCTGATCATTTTTCATATATAATTTATTTCATTCTGAGCTATGGTTGAATTTCTATGATTTTTAGAAGTTTAGGCAATTTCTGGAATTTCCTGATTTATTTTAAAACCAGAAAATGATTTATTGCTTCAGCATTAGGTCATGCTGACCTCAGCAGGTCAACAGGCGTCGTCCAGGTCAAACCTGACCAGTGGGGTCCACTGGTCAGTGACACAAAGCTGTCTGGGTCACAGACATGTGGGGTCAGGTCAACATCCACTTCAGCACGGTCAACTCTGACGTGTGGGTCCTACTGGATTAGATAAAACGAAGCAGAAATTAAACTGGTGTTAGTTAAGGGCGTGGGGCCCAGTATTCAGTGAGAGGGGGGGTTAGTTGGTGGCATCATTAGCCACTAATGACGATGCCACGTTGGCACGGCCGGAGTTAACCCGCCGGCGACCAAAACAACGGCGGAGGCTCGCCGGACTTGAGCTACAGGCGGCGGCTGGACTCGCGGAGACCACCGGGGCATAGCCCGTGCTCTCCCGCATCCAGAGGAACAGGTGGGTGGCCGCGAGGGCACCGGAGCTCGCTGGAACGAAGCTCGCGGCGGCTACCGGAGTTCGGGGTTGGTGCGGGTTGGCGCTAGGGGGCATGGTAGGTCGAATGGGTGGGCGCGCCCAGCTCCTGGAAGCGTGCTGAGCACAGCGGTGTGCTCGGCTTCGAGCTACTGTGGCTCTAGCCACGACGGCAATGAGGCACAGCGGCGGCGAGCTTCGGGTGTTCGCGGGGCAGCAGCTACGGGGCGAAAACGACGGCGTGGTTAAGGGGGAAAGGACCGGGAGCTCACAGTGAGGCCGACGACAGGCTCAGCTGGCTCGTGGGTGACCGGAAGGCGACGAATCCGTCGATGGAGTCCAGCGGCCGTGCTCGGGGAAGACGACTCATGGCGGCGATGTGGGGCTCCAGCGGTGGGGTGGCTCGGGGTGGAAGAGAGAGGGGGTCGAGGCGGAGCCTCTGGAAACGCTGGGTGGACTAAGGAGGGCCGGTGGCCATGGCTACGGTGAGCGCCGGCGACAGTGGCGCTCGGGTGGTCGTGTGCGAGAGAGACAGAGGAGGGGAGAGACGATGGGAGAGGTCGAGAGAGGGTCCAGGGGGCGCGTGGCATTGCGGAGGAAGGCCAGGGCGATCAGGGGGCAGCCAGGCAGGCAGCTGCCGGCATGGCACGCCGCGGCGCCGTGGCTGTCTTCTCCTCTGCCTTCTGGCAGGAGGAAGAGGACGCCCGTGCCCTCGGTGGGCTGGCCAGCTGGCTGGGCCGCCAGCTGGGCCGGCCAGATAAGTGGCCTAGGTAAGACAGGTGGAGTTCTCTCTCTCCATTTCTATTTTATTTCTCTTTTCTATTTTGTTATTTTGTTCTGGGCTTTATTAAAAATACTTAGGCACACTCAAAAATCTCCAAACTGCTCATGGCCACTGTTTGGAATATATCCAACATGGAACATTTCAGTTTAGGATTATTTGAACATTTTAATTATTTTATAGTATTTAAATGCCCAAATTCAAATACTATATGATTTAGTTCAGAGCCCAAATATGTCATGGAAAAATGTGCAACACCTCTGGTTATTGTTCTAGCATTTCCCAGAAATGATGAACATTTTTGAAAGCCATTTGGAAACACTGGAAATATTTTAGTTGAACCTAGTGAATTCCTTTGATGCTAGGGTATAGGCAATCCCCATTTCAAGTTTAAGCAACATGTAAACGTGATGCAACAACCAAGACTAGCCACAAGCAGAGCTAAAGCTAGGGCTGTGACATTAACACTAGTCTCAAAATCAGAGGGCATATTATTAAAATTTCCATAAGAGTTGTTGTAGGAATTACCATAATTATTAGAGGAATTACTAGGAAACAGACTAGAATTAAAATTCCTCTATACGCATTGTTACCAAAATTGTTCCTACCAACAAAATTCACATCCATAGATTCATTATTATTCTCAATTAAAGTGGACAAAGGCATATCATTAGGATCGGAAGAAACACTCTTATTAGCAAACAATTTCATAAGTTCATCCGCCTTTCCACTTAAAACATTAATCTCTTCAATAGCATGAACTTTTTTACTAGTGGATCTTTTGGTCTGCCATTGAGAATAATTAACCATAATATTGTCTAGGAGTTTAGTAGCTTCTCCTAAAGTGATGTCCATAAAAGTGCCTCCCGCGGACGAATCTAAAAGATTTCTAGAAGCAAAATTCAATTCGGCATAAATTTTTTGTATAATCATCCATAAATTCAAACCATGTGTAGGACAATTACGTATCATTAATTTCATCCTCTCCCAAGCTTGTGCAGCATGCTCATGATCAAGTTGCTTGAAATTCATAATATCATTTCTAAGAGAGATGATCTTACCGGGAGGAAAATACTTAGAGATAAAAGCATCTTTGCACTTATTCCATGAATCAATACTATTTTAGTTAAAGAAGAGAACCAAGTTTTAGCACGATCTCTAAGCAAAAACAGAAATAGCTTCAATTTAACAATATCATTATCCACATCTTTCTTCTTTTGCATATCGCATAAATCAACAAAGCTGTTTAGATGGGTAGCGGCATCTTCACTAGGAAGGCCAGAGAATTGATCTTTCACGACAAGATTCAACACAATAGTATTAATTTCACAAGATTCAGCATCGGTAATAGGAGCAATCAGTGTGCTAATAAAATCATTGTTGTTGGTATTGGAAAAGTCACATAATTTAGTATTGTCTTGAGCCATTGTGACAAACAATCAATCCAACACACAAGCACATAAGAAGCAAGCAAAAAGATATGGACGGAAAAAGGGCGAACGGAAAAGAGGCGAATAAAACGGCAACGGTGAAGTGGGGGAGAGGGAAACGAGAGGCAAATGGCAAATAATGTAATGCGAGGGATAAGAGTTTGTGATGGGTACTTGGTATGTCTTGACTTGAGCGTAGATCTCCCCGGCAACGGCACTAGAAATCCTTCTTTCTACCTCTTGAGCATGCGTTGGTTTTCCCTTGAAGAGGAAAGGGTGATGCAGCAAAGTAGCGTAAGTATTTCCCTCAGTTTTTGAGAACCAAGGTATCAATCCAGTAGGAGACTACATGCAAGTCGCCTAGTACATGCACAAACAATCAAGAACCTTGCAACCAGTGTGATAAAGGGGTTGTCAATCCCTTCACGGCCACTTGCAAAAGTGAGGTCTGATAAAGATAATAAGATAAATATTTTTGGTATTTTTGTTGTATAGATTGGAAAAGTAAAGATTGCAAAATAAATTGTAAACTAGAATTATAGATCGGGAGCTTATATGATATAAAGTAGACCCGGGGGCCATAGGTTTCACTAGTGGCTTCTCTCAAGATAGCATATATTACGCTGGGTGAACAAATTACTGCCAAGCAATTGATAGAAAAGCGCATAGTTCTGAGAATATCTAGGCAATGATTATGAAAGATAGGCAACACGTCTGTCAAGTAGACCAAAACTATTCTGCATCTACTACTATTACTCCACACATCGACCGCTATCTAGCATGCATCTAGAGTATTAAGTTCATAAGAACAGAGTAATGCATTAGGCAAGATGACATGATGTAGAGGGATAAAGTCAAGCAATATGATATAACCCCCATCTTTTTATCCTCGATGGCAACAATACAATACATGCCTTGTTGCCCCTACTGTCACTGGGAAAGGACACCGCAAGATTGAACCCAAAGCTAAGCACTTCTCCCATTGCAAGAAAGATCAATCTAGTAGGCCAAACTAAACCAATAATTCGAAGAGACTTGCAAAGATACCAAATCATGCATAAAAGAATTCAGAGAAGAATCAAATATTGTTCATAGATAATCTTGATCATAAACCCACAATTCATCGGATCTCGACAAACACACCGCGAAAAGTATTATATCGAATAGATCACCAAGAACATCGAGGAGAACTCTGTGCCTCCCCTAGATGTTTTCAGGGTATAAGAGTATATATAGGTGAAGGAAGTAGGTCGGTGGAGCTACGAGGGGCCCACGAGGGTGGGGGCGCTCCTTCCCCCCTGGGCGTGCTGCCCTACCTCGTGGCCGCCTCGTTGCTTCCTTGACCTCCACTCCAAGTCTCCTAGATTGCGTTTGTTCCAAAAAAAAGATCCTCATGAAGGTTTCGTTCCATTTGGATTCCATTTGATATTCCTTTTTCGTGAAACACTGAAATAGGCAAAAAAACAGCAACTGGCACTGGGCCTCCGGTTAATAGGTTAGTCCCAAAAATAATATATAAGTGCATATTAAAGCCCATTAAACATCCAAAACAGATAATATAATAGCATGGAACAATAAAAAATTATAGATACGCTGGAGACGTATCAGTACTACAATCACTTGAATCAAGTGGAAGTTAATCTTCCAGATAAGATAGTGATTGACAGAGTTCTCTAGTCACTATCACCAAGTTACTATAACTTTGTGAAGAACTATAATATTCAAGGGATGACAAAAACAATTGCCAAGCTCTTCGTGATGCTGAAATGGGCGAAGGTAGAAATCAAGAAAGAGCATCAAGTGTTGATGGTTGACAAGAGCACTACTTTCAAGTAAAAGGGCAAGGGAAAGAAAAGGGAACTTCAAGAAGAATGGCAAGCAAGTTGCCACTCCCGTGAGGAAGCCCAAAGCTGGACCCAAGCCTGAAACTGAGTGCTTATACTGCAAAGGAAATGGTCACTAGAAGTGGAACTGCCCCAAACATTTAGCAGATAAGAAGGATGGCAAAGTGAACAAAGGTATATTTGATATACAGATTATTGTGTACCTTACTAGTGTTCATAGTAGCCCCTGGGTATTTTATACTAGTTCAGTTGCTAAGATTAGTAACTCAAAATAGGAGTTACAGAATGAACAGAGACTAGTTAAGGGCGAAGTGACGATGTGTGTTGGAAGTGATTCCAAGGTTGATAAGATCACCATTGCACACTCCCTCTACCTTTGGGATTAGTGTTGAACCTAAATAAATGATATTTGGTGTTTGCGTTGAGCATGAATATGATTGGATCATGTTTATTGCAATACGGTTATTCATTTAAGTCAGAGAATAATTGTTTTTCTGTTTGCATGAATAAAACCTTCTATGGCCATACACCCAATGTAAATGGTTTATTGAATCTCGATCGAAGTGATACACATATTCATAATATTGACGCCAAAAGATGCAAAGTTGATAATGATAGTGCAACATATTTTTGGCACTGCCGTTTAGGTCATATTGGTGTAAAGCGCATGAAGAAACTCCATGCAGATGGAATTTTGGAATCACTTGATTATGAATCATTTGATGCTTGCGAACCATGCCTCATGGGCAAGGTGACTAAGACTCCGTTCTTCAGAACAATGGAGCGAGCCACTGACTTATTTGAAATAATACATACTGATGTATGCGGTCTGATAAGTGTTGAGTCTTCTGGCGGGTATCGTTATTTTCTAACCTTCACAGATGATTTGAGCAGATATGGGTATATCTACTTAATGAAACACAAGTCTGAAACATTTGAAAATTTCAAAGAATTTCAGAGTGAAGTGGAGAATCATCGTAACAAGAAAATAAAGTTTCTATGATCTGATCGTGAAGGCGAATATTTGAGTTACGAGTTTGTCCTTCATTTAAAACATTGTGGAATAGTTTCACAACTCACGCCACCTAGAACACCACAGCGTAATGGTGTGTCTGAACGTCGCAATTGTACTTTATTAGATATCGTGTGATCTATGATGTCTCTTACCGATTTACTACTATCATTTTGGGGTTATGCATTAGAGATAGCTGCATTCCCGTTAAATAGGGCACCATCTAAATCCGTTGAGACGACACCATATGAACTGTGGTTTGGAAAGAAACCTAAGATGTCGTTTCTTAAAGTTTGGGGTGGCGATGCTTATGTGAAAAAGTTGCAGCCTGATAAGCTCGAACCCAAATCGGAGAAGTGCGTCTTCATAGGATACCCCAAAAGAAACTATTGGGTATACCTTCTATCAAAGATTCGAAGGCAAGATCTTTGTTGCTAAGAATGGATCCTTTCTAGAGAAGGAGTTTCTCTAGAAAGAAGTGAGTGGGAGGAAAGTAGAACTTGATGAGGTAACTGTACCTTCTCTCGAATTGGAAAGTTGATCATCACAGAAAACCGTTTCCGTGATGCCTACACCAACAAGATCATGAAACTTCAGATCAAGTTACTACCGAATCTCATAGGTCAACCAGAGCATGTTCCGTGCCAGAGTGGTATGGTAATCCTATTCTGGAAGTCATGTTACTAGACCATGATGAACCCATGAACTATGAGGAAGTGATGATGAGCCCAGATTCCGCAAAATGGCTTGAGGCCATGAAATCTAAGATAGGATCCATGTATGAGAACAAAGTATGGACTTTGGTGGACTTGCCCAATGATCAACAAGCCATTAAGAATAAATAGATCTTCAAGAGGAAGACAGACGTTGATGGTAGTGTTACCATCTGCAAAGCTCGAATTGTCGCAAAAGGTTTTTGACAAGTTCAAGGTGTTGACTACGATGAGATTTTCTCACTCATAGCGATGCTTAAGTTTGTCCGAATCATGTTAGCAATTGCCACATTTTATGAAATCTGGCAAATGGATGTCAAAATTGCATTCCCTAATGGATTTCTTAAAGAAGAGTTCTATATGATGCAACCAGAAGGTTTTGTCGATCCTAAAGGTGCTAACAAAGTGTGCAAACTCCAGCAATCCATCTATGGACTGGTGCAAGCATCTCAGAGTTGGAATATACGCTTTGATGAGTTGATCAAAGCATATAGTTTTATACAGACTTGCGGTGAAGCCTGTATTTACAAGAAAGTGAGTGGGAGCACTACAACCTTTCTGATAAGTATATGTGAATGACATATTGTTGATCAGAAATGATGTAGAATTTTCTGGAAAGCATAAAGGACTGTTTGAAAGGAGTTTTTCAAAGAAATACCTCAGTGAAGCTGCTTACATATTGAGCATCAAGATCTATAGAGATAGATCAAAACGCTTGATAAGATTTTTCAATGAGTACATACCTTGACAAGATTTTGAAGTTGTTCAAAATGAAACAGTCAAAGAAGGAGTTCTTGCCTGTGTTGCAAGGTGTGAAGTTGAGTAAGACTCAAAACCCGACCACGACAGAAAATCGAAAGAGAATGAAAGTCATTCCCTATGCCTCAATCATAGGTTCTACAAAGTATGCCATATTGTGTACCAGAGCTATTGCGTACCTTGCCATGAGTTTGGCAAGGGGGTACTGTCGGCGTTCTGGGAATGGGGGTCCCCAGACTTGCCTGCCTGCGGCCCGTGGTGTGGCTGTGCTGGCAGGTCTATACGGGCCATCATCATCAACAAGGCATTCAAGACCCTCACGAGGGGCCAAGCCCCGTGAGGCGGATGATGCAAGACCTCCTCAGGAGCGGCCTCACCAGGCTGCCTCGCGAGGAGCGGAGATATCAAGGCAGGGCAAACCTCGTGAGGCTCTCGTGACGTGAGCCATGACGATCGACACGAGCCAGGCGCCAGCGCGCGCAGTGTCCTTGTTTCCTCTTTGGTGCTAAGGAGGCAAGTGCAGGTGCGGAGTACCGAGGCATCAGGCAAAGGTTTCCATATCGGTGCAACAAGACCAAGACCAGAAGGACGACAAGACGAAGGTCACCATGGAGCCCAGGATGGCGTCACCACCAGAACCTTTGGCAGGCGAAGACCACCTTTTGTCAGGATAGCTTGTACTAGCTGTCCCCTTTCAAATTGGCCGCCGTTGTTGGCTCCCTTCCCGCTCAATATTTGGGGAGAGGACCAGGGCCTATATAAGTAGGACTAGCCACCACCTAGAAGAGAGAGATCAGAGAAGGAGATAGGATCTGATAAAAGGCCAACCCTTGGCACAAGAACACCTCAACCTCAGGAGGCTGTTCTTCCCCTTGTATTATTCATCATCAGCCCAAGAGGCAATCCACCACCACCGCACTGGAGTAGGGTATTACACCACATCGGTGGCCCGAACCAGTATAAACCTTGTGTCTTTGTGTTGCGAGTGCGTCGAGTTCGTCCACGAGACCTTAGCGAGCTAGGGCGTAGATCGGAAGGAGGGAAAGAACTTTGCACGCACCCCAGAGTTTGAACCTCAAGAGTTTGTCGGAACCCGTGATCCGACATTTGGCGCGCCAGGTAGGGGTACGCCGTAGCTCCTCTCCACCGGCCTGCGCTCCGCGCCACCGCTCTTCGCCCTCATGGCAGGTACCTCACCACCGCCTCCAGCGGCTGGTGCTGACGACGGGGCCAGGGGGCTCCGAGCCCTGGCCCCCGCCCTGTGGCAGGTGCGATGGCCACCCAAGTTTAGGACGGAGATGCCGCTGTGCTACGACGGCGCGGCAGACCCGTTTGCCTTCCTGTTGGCATACCAGGAGGCCGTCCTCGAGGCCGGGGGTGATGACAAGGTCATGGCAAACTGGCTCCCCATGGCCCTCGCCGGCGAGCCATGGACCAGGCTGCTCAACCTCCCTGGATCCACGGTGGCGTCCTGGGGGGAACTCCGCGACCTCTTCACTGCTCGCTACGCGGTACCGGCGCACCACGCAGTCGCAGCCCTGCTAGGCGGCTCTCAAGCAGCGCCTTCAAATCGCCACGTCAAGCCGTTTCTCCGCCAGATTGGTGCCACTTCCAAGCGCCCGGGGCGCAGGCCGACCTCACCTTCGGCTCAGAGGACCACCCTGACTCCACCGCCGGCTCGGGCATGCTCCCAATTCTCTGCATGCCCACCATCTGCAACGTGGCTGTTACCAAGACCCTCATCGACGGCGGTGCCGGCCTCAACTTGCTCTCCGTGGAAGCCTTCAGCCTTCTTCACGTGCCACTCGAGAGGCTCAGCCTTAGCAAGCCTTTCTCAGGAGTTGGTGGTGGCACTGCCTGCTCTCTAGGACAGATCCGCCTTCCCGTCACCTTCAGCACACGCGACAACTACTACACTGAGCTGGTCGACTTTGACATCGGCCGCATCAGCCTCCCATACAAAGCCATTCTCGAGTACCCGGCTTTGGCCCAGTTCATGGCGGCGACTCATCCGGCCTACAACCTCATGAAGATGCCTGGGAGCAAGGGCGTCCTCACTGTCAAAGGGGATGGCAAGGAGGCTCTGGTGGCGCTCAGGCTCGCCCTCAAAACCGCCGCGGCGGTGCAGCCTGCCGACGCGGGGCACTTCCGAGCCCAAGGGAGCCATACCGACCAAGAAGAAGCAATTGTTCACACAAGACAAGGTGGAAACCAAGCAGGTGCCAGTCAATAAGGACGGGCCCTCAGGAGCCACCTTTACCATAGGTGCCAGCCTCGATCAAGTTCAAGAGGAAGCATTGGTAAAGTTCTTGCACGCAAACAAGGATATATTCGCATGGGAGCCCAATCAGCTCGTAGGAGTTCCGAGGAAAGTGATTGAACATCACTTAAGGGTATGCCTCATTGTAGGCCCTGTGAAGTAGCGGGCGAGACGGCAGTCCACTGAGAAGCAGGCCTTCATCGTCCAAGAGACCCGCAAGATGGAGGCGGCGGGCGCCATTCGCGAGGTTCGGTATCCCGAATGGCTGGGGAACCCCGTCGTTGTACCGAAGAAAGGCGGGAAGGAACAAATGTGCGTTGACTTCACCAACCTTAACAAGGCCTACCCCAAAGATCCGGTCCCGCTCCCGCGCATTGGTCAGATTGTCGACTCCACCGCTGAGTGCGACCTGCTGTGCTTCCTGGATGCGTTTTTAGGATATGACTAGATCAAGATGGCGGTAGAAGATGTGGAGAAGACAGCCTTCCTGACCCCGTGTGGGGTGTACTGCTACACCCGCATGCCTTTTGGATTGTGCAACGCGGGCGCAACCTTTCAGCGACTAATGCACATCGCCTTAGGACGACAGCTCGGGAGAAACATAGAGGCCTACGTCGATGACATTGTAGTGAAGTCTCGGGAGGCGAGGACCTTGATTCAAGACCTGGAAGAGACCTTCGCGAGCCTGCGCCAAATGAACTTGCAGCTTAACCCGGAGAAGTGCGTGTTCGGCGTCCCTTCCGTCAAGCTACTAGTGAAAGTGCGTTATATCGACCAGAGGGGGGTGAATAGGCGATTTTTATGAAATTCTTCACTGAGGAATTTGCCGGTGAGGAAATTCCTTAGCGAAGAACTACTAGCAGCGGAATAAGTACTCAAAAGTAAACATAACAGAATACAAGCATAGTCATCATGATGAAATGAAGACAGGCATAGAGTACAGGAAACGTAATCACAGGATAACACAGGATGAAGACAAACAGACTGAAGAAATTGAACTGAGGAAATTGAGAAAGTCTTCAAACACAGATATGAACAAACACACAACACCGTTATGAGGAAATGAAAGAGTTGAGGGAATAGAACCAGTAAGCTTGGTGAAGACAATGATTTGGTAGACCAGTTCCAACTGCTGTCTCAGTTGTACGTCTGGTTGGAGCGGCTGAGTATTTAAACTCGAGGACACACAGTCTCGGACACCCAGCCCTGAACACGCAGCTCAAGACACCTAGTCCTCACCGTATTCTCCTTGAACTAAGGTCACACAGACCTCGTCCAATCACTCGTGGTAAGTCTTCAGGCGACTTCCAAACCTTCACAAACTCGGTCACTCGGCGATCCACAATTCCTCTTGGATGCTCTAGACCATGACGCCTAACCGTCTGGAAGAAGCACAGTCTTCAAAGGTAACAAGCGTCGGATCCATGCAGGATCAATCTCTTCAGTGATGCTCAATCACTTGGGGTTTGTAGGTGTTTGGGTTTTGGGTTTTTGGTTTTTCCTCACTTGATGATTTTCGCTCAAAGTCCTCAGAGGATGGGTTGCTCTCAAATGAGAAGTGTCAGTATCTCTCGGAGCAGCCAACCAGCTAGTGGTTGTAGGGGGCGGCTATTTATAGCCTAGGGAGCAGCCCGACAAGATAAGACATAAATGCCTTCAATGATATGACCATTAGGTGAGTAGATATTTTAGGACAGCTGGCGCATAGCACATCAACGGTCGGAAATTTGAGTATCAAATTCCTCAGGGCTATCATGTTCCTAACTATGTAGGAAATCCGCACTGGCGAATTCCTAACTCCTCAGTCAGAACAAATTCCTCAGAGACCCGAAGAACTTTGTCTCTGTCACTGAAGAAATTGACTGAACTGTATGAGATTTCCAATGGCTTCACTCGAAGGGATTGGTAGGTGTAGGATTTTGAGTTGAGCATCACATGGAAATTTTTCCTTAGTATTTCCTTGACCCCCTTTAACAGTACGGTGTTTCCTATGACTCAAGAAAGAGAAAATGAAACTACGAAAACAAAAGTCTTCACGCTTCATGTTCCTCGAATGAATACCAAGTCTTCACGGTCACACCATTTTCTTCACTTTCAAAGTCTTCAGAAAGTCTTCAGAATACCAAAGTCTTCAGACGAAGAACTTCATTTTTAGGGGTCGACTTTCTCTGTAAATATCAAACTCCTCATAGACTTATAGACCTGTGTACACTCATAAACACATTAGTCCCTTAACCTATAAGTCTTCAATACACCAAAATCACTAAGGGGCACAAGATGCACTTACAATCTCCCCCTTTTTGGTGACTGATGACAATATAGGTTAAGTTTTCAACGGGGATAAACATATGAAGTGTAACTACTAATATTGAGGAATTTGATTGCAAGATATAGAAGAACTCCCCCTTAAGATGTGCATAGCAAGGAATTTCCTTTTTGAAGCAATGCACAGTTGAAGAGTTGAATCATGGAGATCTCCCCCTATATCTTGTAATTCATACACGCATCTGATATATAATAGTGAAGAATTTGAAATGCATGATGAAATATGGTGACTGATGTAATTCAGCATGCGTGCAATAATATTAACGAGGAATAAGCATGCAAAAAAACGTATCAAGAGTATCAGAGCACCATCGGGTTTAAGTTTACAACTCGATCCAATAAAGTCGCAGAAGAATGAGAGTTGCAACTTAACAAAAAAACGCCCATATAGAAGACCCGCTTGAAGACTAACTCAAAATTCTCCCCCTTTGTCATCAAATGACCAAAAAGGAACGAATATGAGGACTAACGCCCCTGAAGAATATCAAGTTGATGAAGGAGCGCCAGCGTTGTTGGGGTCATTTGTTGTAGTAGGGCCTGCCACAGTGTCGTCCAAGTCTTGATTTTCATCAGTGTCGCGCGATGAAGAATATGAGCTGGCCACCAGAGAAGGAACCTTGACCTTCTTGAATTTCTTCGATGGAGGTGCAGACCAGTCAAAATCTTCTTTGAGACCCATGTTCTTCAGATCTTCTTCACCATACAGATGTGACAGGATTGCCTAGGTGCGACCGAAGACTTGATGGAGGTAGTAGTGGTTTTTCTTCACTGCATTGTGTGTGGCAGTCATGTTGTGAAGAAGTGAACCAAACTGACGCTTAACCCATTTCTGATTTCGATCCACCTTCTGGTGAAGACTAAGCAGAAGTTCACGGTCAGTCATCATGCGTGGAGCAGTGGCTCGAGGAGTGGACTTGGGTGCATTGGCAGAGTCATGTGTGGCAGAGTCATCATTGGTGGAATAAGATGCAGCTTTGCAAAACTGACCATCCAATGGACGAATGCCTTCATCTATTACAGCTGGTGCCTTGCCCTTTCCATCAACTGAGGAATATGTCTGCTTGAGGACTTCAATTGGGGGCAAGTAGCTAAGGTGATTCTGGAAATCAGCTTTGTAGTTGAGTGAAGACCTTGTCCTGAGGAATCTCATAATCCAAGGTGCATAAGGCTTCAGCTCAAACGGAGACAGTGCAACATTGGCCATAGTCCTCATGAAGAAATCATGATAATTGACAGGAATGCCATGAACGATGTTGAATACCAGATTCTTCATGATGCCAACAATATCCTCATCAGATGAGTCATGGCCTTTGATAGGACTGATTGTCCTCGTAAGAATACGATAGACAGTTCTAGGCACGTACATCAATTCCTTCACGAGGAATTTGGTTCTTGGTGCCTGACCTGGCTTCAAAGGTTTCATCAGCACATAGATGTAATGATGTGTGAGCTCAGGTTCACTATAGATGCAGCGAGCTTCTTCAAGGGGAGGACTGAGTGGTAGAGCACGAAGCAATTCAGAGGCTGGTGCAGTGTAGTGAGTGTTTTTAGACATCTAGTCCAACACCCAGGAATTCACATCTTCAGCATCTCCAGTGATGTGCAGCGTTGCATAGAATTGAAGAATCAGTTCTTCATTCCAATCGCAGATGTCAGAGCAAAAGTTTAGCAGTCCAGCGTCATGAAGAACACTGAGGACTGGTGTGAAGCACGGCAGAGATTTCATATCCACGTGAGGAATATGCTCATGGTAGAAGATCTTCTCCTTGTTGAACAGCACTGAGGAATAGAAATTGGCTTGACTAGCAGTCCAGAAACGCCTCTTCCTAATGCGAGCAGAGTTATATGGGTTGTAATATTCAAAGAATACGTGCTCGCCGAAGAAATCATCAGCCTTGAACTTTTGCTTGCGTGAGAATGGTTCCTTTGGCTTCGGTAGAGGAGTGTTAGTGAGTTGCATCACGACCTTAGGAATCTCAATCGCAGGTTCTTCAGGCTGAGGAATTTCCGGTTCCTCCTCAGTGGCAGTCTGCGTCGTTGGTTGTTCAGCAGCAGCAGTTTCTTCAGCGCTAGTGGCTGGAATTTCCTCATGGACAGATGCAGTGGGATGAGTTTCTTCAGAGCCCATGTGAACAGTTTGTGTGGGGGACTGAGGAATTTGCTGTAGAGGGGTGAACATTGGAGAGTTTGGATGCTGACTTTCCCAGAATTCATCACTGTTTACGGGTGTGGAGCAGCCAATGTCCACATCTTCATCTTCCATTTCTTCAATGCCAGCCTCTTCAGCTGTGAACTGAGGCATAGGCAAGGAGATGATAGGTGTTGAAGGGATCGCATCCACTTCAATTTCTTCATCCAACGGTTCAGATGAAGCAGCAGAAGGAGTTTCTTCATCAGATCCGCTGGGGATCACATATTCTTCATTAAAAGGAACAAGGTCCTTTGATGGCCTGGTTGAGATGGGGACAACATCAATCGGATTTTCAAATGAACTTGTCATAGGCTTCATTTTCTTCGAAGCTGAAGAATCTAAAGCAGCTGATGCTTTCCTTTTCTTCACTGCAGCACGCTCTGCAGCCTTGGTATTCTTCATATCCGATGCAGATGGAAGGATTGGAGTTGAAGTTGGTGCAGGAGCAGCTGAGGAATCTGGTTGATTTTCTTCAGGCACAACTGATGCAGTTGCCCTGAGTTCTTCAGTTTCTACAGGCGGACCACTAGTGGGTGCCCTGGCAATTTCTTCAGTGGCTGAAATGCAGTCATCAGCCCTGGAACTCACATTTTCTTCAGCAGACTGATTGTCATCAGCGGTGCTGGCATTTTCTTCAGTAGGCTGAGCAGATGCTTCAGCCTATGGAATTTACTGTTGCATTGGGCTGCAACATTGGAAGTGAAGTTATCCGCAAGTTTCACAAAACGAACCTTGGCTCCAAGCCAATCAGCGCGATATGCGTCAAAGTCATCACTAAGTTTCTTAATCTCAGTCTGAATAGTGACAAGTTCTTCAGTTGTCATAGAGACAATATTTTTCTTCAGATAGCGCTCTTTCTTGTACTGCGCTTTCTTGATCTGTCTGGCCTTCTCAAATTTCCACTTTTCTTCTTGAATGAAGTGGGTCAGCATGTGATTCTGGCCAGGAGTCAGCTTGAAGTCAGGCAAGGGAGTGTTGGGATCCTTGTGCCAGACATCAATGTAGTCGAGGATCAACTTGGGATCCAAAAGCAGTGGCACCTCTGATCCTTTGGCTCTAGCGGCCCTGACTTGCCTGTCTCTGATGATTTCTGCAAGTTCATCATCATCAGCTTCGTCTTCTTCAGACGGTACTTGGAAAGCGACTTGTTTCTTTTGAGGACTTGGGCGAGGACCTCGTCCAGCAGTGGCCTTTGTCTTTAGTAGTGAGGGGCCAGCTGAGGAACTTGGTGCAGCTGAGGAACTAGCTGAGACACCTGAGTCAATGGAGATGCATGCGGTCCTTTGGCACGAGGCGAGATGCACAGGTGCTGAGGATTTAGTCGGAACAGCTGAGGGCTTTGGCGGAGGAGCTGAGGACTTTGGAGGAACAGGAGCAGCATGAGGAATTAGCCATGAGGGCTTTGAGGATTCTGGCCGTGAGGGCATTGCTGAGGAACTTGGCCTTGAGGGCATTGTTGGTGAAGCACTTGGCTTGCGCGTAGGCTTCTTTGACATAGCCTTCTTTGGCTTGACAGCAGAGGCCTCAGCAGAGGCAACAGCAGCAGAGTCTTCATTGAATTTCCTCACTGCTTCTCTGGCTTGCTTAGCCAACTTGGCTTGGCGCTTGGCCCATTCATCAGGATAGTCCTCAACGCGCTTGAGGCTGGTGGGATCAGCGATTTGGCCAGGTGCCAATGGAGGTCTTGGGCATGGAGGATTGAGTGCGAATTTCTTCATGTACTTAGGAGTGACATATCTGTATTCCCT
This sequence comes from Triticum aestivum, assembly GCF_018294505.1. Classification (NCBI taxonomy): domain Eukaryota; kingdom Viridiplantae; phylum Streptophyta; class Magnoliopsida; order Poales; family Poaceae; genus Triticum; species Triticum aestivum. Next base: position 108,632,317 of record NC_057794.1, on the reverse strand, counting down.
CCACTCTCTTGCCCATCTCCTCTCTATCTTCTTAATGTGCACTTTGCGCTCATTCTTGGTTTCCTCAGTAGGTGTGCAGTACCCAGCATATATTTCATCAGGGATCTCAAACGATGTATTTACCTCAGGACTCTTTCCTCCCTTCTGTGGCTTCTTACCGTCAGCCATTTTCTTCAGTTGAGGAATTTGAACAATTGAATTCTCTGAAGAAGTATTTAACTTTTCTTTGAGGAACGCTGCAAATGAGTTAAGTTGATGAGAACCTAGTGATTCAGCAGCTGACATGTGTACCTATGAATAGAGTATAGTTGCGAGGAATTTGGAGAGGTCATATGCGTTCTCAGAAGGTTTTGTAAAAAGAACAAGTTAGAGGAATTTGACCAGATGAGTCTTGAATAATTTCACTAAGCGTTCTTTGTCTTAGGTTCCAAAGATGTGTAGATTAAAAATCCACACATTTGAGGAATCTTGAAGAAAACATGGCTTAGAAGCTCTTCCTCACCGGCGGCGATGAAGTAGCGGCGGTGCTAGGGTTTGAGAAGCTCGAGCTGGAGAGAGATCGAGCGGAGTAAAACAAGTGAGGAAGGGAAGGAGGGGTATTTATAGCCACGGTGAAAAACTGCTCGCCGGAAGAAATTGGACGAACGTGCCCCTGACCCTTCTCATTCACATGACATGTGTCACCCACATAGTGAGAGGTGGAGATCGCGTTAGATCGTAGGTGAGTGGATACGTATATCGTGGGATGCGGAACGGTTTGAGCGGCAAAGCCGAAAATTTCGATAAGATAGGTTTTAAAGTTCCATTCGCAATTTCTTCAGCTGACAAGGACACAGTGAAGATTTTGAATGAGTTTCAAATAGAACGCACATGAAGAATTTGTGAACAGATTGGGTTGAGTATAGCATAGAGGGGAAGGGTCCGATCACATTCACTTAGCAGAAAACCAACTTGAAGAAATAGCAATAAGTGAATGCTGTAGAGGACATAAACTCATATATATATATATATATAGCCAATGAAGAAAAACGACGGAACCAGCGAAGACTATGCAAAGTTGAAGAATATGAATAATTTGAGGAATTTCAACTTTTGGTGGTGGCGTGATCCACCGTATAAGAATGATGATTTCAGACACCGCGTACAATTATCGTAGGGTTCTGAGAATCAAATTCTTCATTAATTTCTTCACACTAAGAGTGCTATTCTTCATTGATTGAAGAAAAACGTTTCTTCATGTGTTGCACATCTAAGTCATCAATTTTGTATAAGTGTTAGGATGAGTGTCCTTTTCAAAGAACATTCGAAGATTCTAGGATATTTAGCTCACACCGCAACTTGCTAAATCTTTTCTCATCCAAGGGCTTTGTGAAGATATCGGCTAGCTGTTCTTCAGTCTTCACATGCTCAATAGAAATGTCGCCCTTCAACACATGATCACGAAGAAAATGATGACGAATCTGAATGTGCTTTGTCTTCGAGTGCTAAACTGGGTTGTGAGCAATCTTGATGGCACTCTCATTGTCATAGAAGAGAGGCACATTCTTCATGTTGATGTCGTAGTCCTTGAGAGTTTGCTTCATCCATAGCAATTGGGTACAGCAAGAACCAGCGGCAATGTACTCAGCTTCAGCAGTAGATAGTGATACGCAGTTCTGTTTCTTTGAGGACCAACAGACCAAAGATCGTCCGAGGAAATGACATGTACCAGATGTTGACTTGCGGTCTACACGATCACCAGCATAGTCAGAGTTAGAATATCCAATGAGATCAAAAGCCGAGCCCTTGGGGTACCATAATCCAAGTGTTGGTGTGTGAGCTAGATATCGAAGAATATGCTTCACAGCCTTATGGTGTGATTCCTTCGGTGTAGCTTGAAATCGGGCACACATGCAAACACTAAGCATTATATCTGGCCTAGATGCACATTAGTACAATAAAGAACCTATCATGGAGCGGTATACCTTATGATCGAAGTCAATACCATTTTCATCAGTGCAGAGATGTCCATTTGTGGGCATAGGAATTTTGACACCTTTGCAATCTTGCATGCCGAATTTCCTCAGTACATCCTTGAGGTATTTCTCCTGAGATATGAATATGCCATTGCGTTGTTGACGAATTTGAAGACCTAAGAAGAATTTCAACTCTCCCATCATAGACATTTGATATTCTTCACTCATCATATAGGCAAATTCATCACTATAACATTGGTCAGTACAGCCACAGATAATATCATCAACGTATATTTGACACACAAACAATTCACCATCATAAGATTTAGTGAAAAGGGTAGGGTCGAGTGAACTGGGTTTGAAGCCTTTTGTCATGAGGAATTCCTTCAAAGTATCATACCAAGCCCGTGGGGCCTGCTTGAGGCCATAGAGGGCCTTATTGAGTCTGAAGACTTTGTCAGGATTCTTTGGATCTTCAAAACCTAGGGTTTGAGCAACATATACTTCTTCCTGAAGCTTACCATTGAGGAATGCACTTTTCACATCCATCTGATATAAAGTGATATCATGATGGTTAGCATAAGCAAGTAATATGCGAATAGCCTCAAGTCTAGCAACAGATGCAAAAGTTTCATCAAAATCAATTCCTTCAACCTGTGTGTAGCCTTGAGCTACAAGTCATGCCTTATTCCTCTCCACAAGGCCATTTTCATCTTGCTTGTTGCGGTAGATCCACTTTGTGCCGATGATATTGTGCTTGTGAGGATCTGGAGTTTGACCAGTTCCCAGACATTGTTGAGCTTGAACTGATGTAATTCTTCTTGCATGGCCTGAATCCATTCAGGCTCTAGAAATGCTTCATCTACCTTAGTGGGCTCTGTAATAGAGACAAAAGCATAGTGCCCACAAAAGTTAGACAAATGTGAAGCTTTTGAGCGTGTGAGAGGACCTGGCGCTTTGATGTCATTGATGATCTTTTCAACTTGCACTTCTTTTGCAATGCGAGGATGAGCTGGTTGCCGTTGAAGAATTTGATCAGCGTTTTCTTCAGCACCATTTTCTTCAGGTGCATTAGCTCGACGTTCTTCATGTTCTGGAATGAATTCTTCAGCAGATTCTTTAGTAGGAATGACATCCTCAGTAGCCTTGAACTTGATAGTTTCCTCAGGTGCTGGTTCATCTATCACAGTAGGTAGGTGCTCTCTTTGCGAGCCATTAGTTTCATCGAACCGCACATCTACAGTTTCAACAACTTTGTGAACAACGTTGTTGAAGACTCTGTAGGTGTGTGAGTCCTTTCCCTAACCAAGCATAAAACCTTCATGTGCTTTCGGTGAAAATTTTGAGTTGTGATGAGGATCTCTAATCCAACATTTAGCATCGAAGACTTTGAAATAACTTACATTGGGTTTCTTATCAGTGAGGAGTTCATAGGCAGTCTTTTTGAAGAATTTGTGAAGATATACTCTGTTGATGATGTGGCACGTAGTATCAATTGCCTCAGTCCAGAAACGACGAGGCGTTTTGTATTCATCAAGCATAGTGCAAGCCATCTCAGCAAGAGTCCTGTTCTTGTGCTCCACGACGCCGTTCTGCTGAGGAGTATAAGGAGCAGATAACTCATGAGTAATACCAAGTTCATCAAGATAGTCATCGAGACCAGAATTCTTGAACTCAGTGCCATTGTCACTTCTGATGTGCTTGATCTTCACACCAAAGTTGGTTGAAGCCCTCGAGGAAAATCGTTTGAAGACTTCCTGCACTTCATGTTTGTAAGTAACAAGGTGTACCCATGTATAGCGAGAATAACCATCAACAATAACAAAGCCATATTGAGATGCTTCATTTGAAATAGTAGAATAATGATTAGGACCAAAGAGATCCATGTGAAGAAATTCAAATGGGCGAGTGGTGGTCATGATAGTCTTTGCTGGATGCTTGGCCTTGGTCATCTTCCCAGCTTCACAGGCTCCGCATAGGTGATCCTTGAGGAATTTGACATTCTCGAAGCCAATGACATGCTTCTTCTTCGCAAGCGTGTGCAAATTCCTCATGCCTGCATGACCAAGTCGTCGATGCCAGAGCCAGCCTTCTGAAGCTTTTGCAAGTAAGCACATGGCTAGTTGTGGTCCTGTAGAGAAATCAACAATATACAGGTGTCCTCTCCTAAAGCCTTCGAAGACTTTGGAATTGTCAGCTTCCATAACCACAACACAACGGTACTTGCCAAAGACAACAAAGCATTGAGACCGACATAAGGTTGTATCCTAAGGACTCAACAAGCATGATTTTGTCCATGTGTCGATCCTTTGTAATTGCAACCTTACCTAGACCCAATACCTGACTTTTGCCTTGATCAGCAAAGATGATATGCTTCAGATGCGACGGAGATAATGGAGCATCCATCAATAGATTCTTGTCACCAGTCATGTGGTTTGTACATCCACTATCGAGGACCCACTCTGTGGCTTTGGGTTGATCATCCTGCAGATGAATTAGTGCAGCTTACAAACTCATATACTTCATCAGTGAAGAATATGACATCAATTCATCACATCAATTCATCACATCAATTTCATCAAGTAAAAGAACTGATAAAGCAATATGAGGACGTGAGAAATGAAAGTTCATTTCTTCATGATTAGCCTGCATCCTATCAGGCATACTCAGGTCTCGAGCAAATTCTTTAGACGATTACGTACGTCTGGAGACCTGACCCTGCAGAAGAGATTAGTTCTTTTTCTTCACCACCCATATCTGAAGGGGTGGCAAAGAGTTCATCATTCTGCGAGCTCCATACGAGAAGGATGGCATAGAAGCCAGTCCATTTCGTTTCACATAAGAGGGTTAGAGTAAGCATAAGAGTATGCAGAGAAATTCTTCGAGGACTTATGGACATAATGATTTGAAGAATAATGCACATATCCATGATCCTTAGATCTTCCCTGCAAAACAGACGGGTTAGCACGATGATGTTCATATGAGGACTTTGATCCATATGAGGAATTTGGTCCGTATGAGGACTTGAATCCATATGAAGAATTTGGTCCATATGAAGAATTTGATCTGGGGTTCCTATTCTTCACAGGTGGCGTCATGATGACAGTCACCTGAAGATTTTCAAGGCATCTTTTGGGAACCCAGATTTTCTTCATAGGGGAGCCATTCCTGCAGTTAGTGCCAACATATCTAGCAAATACTTCACCATTCTGATTTTTGAACAGTTTATAGTTGGAGTCAATTGACTCATCATCAGAATGAGGAGATTCACATGCAAATCCAGATAAGTTATATGGATCAACTGGAGGTCCCTTTGCAGCAACCCATGTAGTTTTGGGGTACTACTCAGGCTTCCAATATGTACCATCAGCATTGAGTTTCCTCTCAAAGGCGATACCCTCTTTCCTAGGGTTCCTGTTGAGGATCTGCTTTTTAAGCACAACACAAAGAGCCTGATGCCCTTTGAGGCTTTTGTACATGCCTGTCGTGTACAATTCCTTCAGCCCTGCATCGTCAGTGATACTAGCAATGTCCTTAGATGAGGAATTAGTGATAGCAGAGGCATGTGAAGAATTTGAAACATTAGCAGCATTTGAACATTTAGGTGAAGAATTAGCAGATTCACGTTCAATGCACTTCAAGCATGGAGGAACAAATTCTTCCTCAGAAGCGCTGATTTGTTGAGCAAGTAATGAATCGCGCTCCTTCTGAAGATCTTCATAACTCACTCTTAGCTTCTCAAGGTCTTGCTTTCTTTGAAGAAATTCATAAGAAAGCTTCTCATGATCGGATAAGAGAGTGTTATGATGACTTTGAAGATTGTCAAACCTAGTCTGAAATCTCTGAAGATTTTCAGCCAGGGTTTTAGTGCGATCCATTTCTTCACCCAACATATCATCACTTTTATCTAGCATGTTTTGAACCTTTTCTAAAGCCCTTTGTTGTTTTACAACAATCTTAGCAAGTTTAGAATAGTTGGGCTTAAGATTTTCATCAGATTCATTCTCACTTGTTTCAGATGAGGTATATTTGAGTACCTTGGCACCCTTTGCCATGAAGTAGTAGGTGGGAGCGTAGTCATCATCCCCTTCATCAGCTTTGTTGGTGAGGTTATTTTCTTCAGTGTCAAAGATAGACTTGCTGACGAATGCAGTAGCGAGAGCTAGGCTCGCCACTCCGGATTCGGACTCCTCAGATGACTCCTCTTCCTCATTTTCTTCAGATTCAGCCTCAGAGTCCATTTCCTTGCCAATGAATGCCCTGGCCTTCTTGGAGCTTCTCTTCTTTTGATATGAAGGCTTTGAGGATTTTGATGATGAGGATTTTGTGGATTTCTTCTTTTTCTTCGCATCATCAGAACTGTAATCCTTGTATTTCTTCTTCTTTGATTCCTTTTCCAATTGAGGACAATCTTGAATGTAATGTCCAGGCTTCTTGCATTTGTGGCAGAGCCTCCTCTTGTAGTCACTTGATGAGGAATCACTACTCCTTGAGGGTCTCCCAAAGCGACCAGGTAACTTCTTCACAAGCAGAGCCAGATCATGGCTTAGTTCTTCAGGATCACCAAGGCTGCTACCAGAGTCTTCATCTTCAGACTCAGATACGGCCTTGGCCTTCAGTGCACATGTTCTGCCATAGCTTGAACCATAGAGATCTCTCTTTTCAGCAAGTTGGAACTCATGAGTATTTAGCCTTTCGAGAATATCAGCGGGATCAAGTGACTTGTAATCAGCATGTTCTTGTATCATCAATGCCAGAGTGTCAAATGAGGAATCAAGCGATCTCAGCAATTTCTTCACCACCTCATGGTCGGTGATGTCAGTGGCACCAAGTGCTTGAAGCTCATTTGAGATGTCAGTGAGGCGATCGAAGGTTTGTTGAACATTTTCATTGTCGAGTCTTTTGAAGCGGTTGAAGAGATTGCGAAGAACATCAACTCGAGAGTCACGTTGAGTTGAGACTCCTTCATTCACTTTGGACAACCTGTCCCAGATAAGCTTCGCTGTCTCCAAAGCACTCACTCTGCCATACTATCCTTTGCTCGGATGGCCACATATGATATTCTTCGCTTGGGAGTCGAGTTGCTTGAATCTCTTCACATCAGCAGCATTCAGAGAAGGTGTGACTGAGGGAACACCATTTTCCACAACATACCAGAGATCGTTATCAATTGCTTCAAGATGCATTCGCATCCTATTCTTCCAGTAGGGGTAGTCCGTCCCATCGAAGGTAGGACACCCAGCAGAGACCTTGATCATACCTGCGGTCGACATAACTAAAACTCCAGGCGGTTAAACCAAAATCACATAGAACAAGGGAGTACCTTGCTCTGATACCAATTGAAAGTGCGTTATATCGACTAGAGGGGGGTGAATAGGCGATTTTTATGAAATTCTTCACTGAGGAATTTGCCAGTGAGTAAATTCCTTAGCGAAGAACTACTAGAAGCGGAATAAGTACTCAAAAGTAAACATAACAGAATACAAGCATAGTCATCATGATGAAATGAAGACAGGCACAGAGTACAGGAAACGTAATCGCAGGATAACACAGGATGAAGAGAAATAGACTGAAGAAATTGAACTGAGGAAATTGAGAAAGTCTTCAGTCAAAGTCTTCAAACACAGATATGAACAAACACACAACACAGTTATGAGGAAATGAAAGAGTTGAGGGAATAGAACCAGTAAGCTTGGTGAAGACAATGATTTGGTAGACCAGTTCCAACTGTTGTCTTAGTTGTACGTCTGGTTGGAGCGGCTGAGTATTTAAACTCGAGGACACACAGTCCCAGACACCCAGTCCTGAACACGCAGCTCAGGACACCCAGTCCTCACCGTATTCTCCTTGAACTAAGGTCACACAGACCTCGTCCAATCACTCGTGGTAAGTCTTCACGCGACTTCCAAACCTTCACAAACTCGGTCACTCGGCGATCCACAATTCCTCTTGGATGCTCTAGACCATGGCGCCTAACCTTCTGGAAGAAGCACCGTCTTCAAAGGTAACAAGCGTCGGATCCATGCAGGATCAATCTCTTCAGTGATGCTCGATCACTTGGGGTTTGTAGGTGTTTGGGTTTTGGGTTTTTGGTTTTTCCTCACTTGATGATTTTCGCTCAAAGTCCTCAGAGGATGGGTTGCTCTCAAATGACAAGTGTCAGTATCTCTCGGAGCAGCCAACCAGCTAGTGGTTGTAGGGGGCGGCTATTTATAGCCTAGGGAGCAGCCCGACATGATAAGACATAAATGCCCTTCAATGATATGACCGTTAGGTGAGTAGATATTTTAGGACAGCTGGCGCATAGCACAGCAACGGTCGGAAATTTGAGTATCAAATTCCTCAGGGCTGTCATGTTCCTCACTGTGTAGGAAATCCGCACTGGCGAATTCCTAACTCCTCAGTCAGAACAAATTCCTCAGAGACCCGAAGAACTTTGTCTCTGTCACTGAAGAAATTGACTGAACTGTATGAGATTTCCAATGGCTTCACTCGAAGGGATTGGTAGGTGTAGGATTTTGAGTTGAGCATCACATGGAAATTTTTCCTTAGTATTTCCTCGACCCCCTTTAACAGTACAGTGTTTCCTATGACTCAAGAAAGAGAAAATGAAACTACGAAAACAAAAGTCTTCACGCTTCATGTTCCTCGAATGAATACCAAGTCTTCACGGTCACACCATTTTCTTCAGTTTCAAAGTCTTCAAAAAGTCTTCAGAATACCAAAGTCTTCAGACGAAGAACTTCATTTTTAGGGGTTGACTTTCTCTGTAAATATCAAACTCCTCATAGACTTATAGACCTGTGTACACTCATAAACACATTAGTCCCTTAACCTATAAGTCTTCAATACACCAAAATCACTAAGGGGCACTAGATGCACTTACAACTGGGCTTCCTCGTGTCCCACAGAGGGATCGAGGCAAATCCAAAGAAGATCAAGGCCATCGAGGACATGAGCCCGCCGTGGACCCTTAGGGAGATGCAGAAGCTGACTGGCCGAGTAACTACGTTGGCACGCTTCATCTCCAAGCTAGGGGAACGCGCCCTACCCTTCTTCAAGTTGATGACGAAGAAGGGCCCATTTGAGTGGACACAGGAGGTTGACCGAGCTTTTCAAGACCTCAAGAGATACCGACCAGCCCTCCGGTGATGGTGGTGCCACGGCCCCTCGAGCCCCTAGTACTCTACCTCGCTGCTACCCCGTACTCCGCCAGCGCAGCACTGGTGGCGGTTCGGGAGGAGCACCAAACCAAGGGCGCACTGCGCCGGGGTACAACTGAGGCAATACAAGATCAGGAAGGCACCACAAGAGCCATGGCATCATCGACAGAAGACCAAGCTCAACAGGACGACGCCGCAAAAATTCCCGCAAATGATCAGGCGTCAGGAGCCCCGTCACCTCACGAGGCATCTCAACTTCTGCAAGACGCAAGCCTAGACCCCACACCAGCACTCGTCGAACACCCGGTGTATTTCTTCAGCACCGTGCTGTGAGATGCGAGGGTGCGATATCCCATTCCTCAGAAGCTTCTGCTCGCACTGTTGGTGGCCTCGCGCAAGCTACGTCACTACTTCTAGGGGCACCCCATCAAGGTTGTCTCAGCCAACCCATTAGAGAGGGTGCTCAGGAGCCCCAATTCTGCTGGAAGGGTCACCGAGTGGAACATCAATCTGCAAGCATTCCAGTTAGAGTTCAGCACTACCAGGATCATCAAGGGAGCCACGCTCGCTGATTTTGTGGCGGAATGGACGGACGTCCCGACACTTGAAGTAGGCGAAGACCGGTCCACCTTGCGAGGAAGTGAGGCACCAGATGGTTGGGTCCTGTACTTCGATGGCGCCTTCGCGCACCAAGGCGCGGGGGCTGGAGTAGTAATCATCTTGCCCAGTCAGGATAAGCTCTGCTACACCGTGCAGCTCTGCTTTCAGCAGGGCGAAAAGGTCTCCAACAACATTGCAGAATACGAAGGCCTCATAGTTGGACTGAAGGCCGCGGCAGCTCTGGGGGTGAAGCACCTTACCGTTAGAGGCGACTCGCAACTCCTCGTCAACTTCTCCAACAAAGTATACGAGCCGAAGGAAGAGCATATGGACGCATACCTCGAGGAGGTGCGCAAGATGGAGAAGCAGTTCTTGGGCCTGGAGCTGCAACATGTGCCCCGAGGCATCAACAAGGAAGCCGATGACATCGCCAAGAGAGCATCCAAGCGGTAGCCACAGGAGCCCGGTGTCTTTGAGGAACGGCTCTTCAAGCCATCGGCGACACCGCCAGCTTCAAGCACTGCTCAGCCTCGGGAGGAGCTCCCACAACCTCCTGCCACGGGAGCCCCGGCCTGCGGCCCGACCTCAGGAGCTCGCTTGCTCTTGGCGCTCGAACCTCAGGAGGGATGCTGGACCAAGGAATTCAAAGATTATCTGATGCAAGGGGTGCTGCCAGAGAAGGAGGAAGATGTAGAGCGTGTGGTTTGGCAAGCCACGGCATACTGCATCTAGGATGGTGAGTTGTACAGGAAGTGGTCAAACGATGTTTCCATGCACTGCATTTCCAGGGACCAGGAGAAGGAGCTGCTAACTGACATACACGATGGGGACTGCGGGCACCACTCGTCATCACGGACCCTCGTCGGCAAGGTATTCCGCAGTGGGTTCTACTGGCCCACTGCGCTCAACAACGCAGCTGAGCTGGTGAAGTCTTGCGAAGCCTGCCAGTTCCAGGCCAAGCAAATTCATCAGCCGGCTCAAGGCCTCCAAACCATTCCGCTCACATGGCCGTTCGCGGTCTGGGGGCTGGACATCTTTGGCCCGTTCCCTCGAGCACCTGGGGGCTACCGTTACCTCTACATTGCCATCGACAAGTTCACCAAGTGGGCGTAAGTGGAAGTTGTCCGTACCATCCCAGCTAGCTCCGCCGTCAAGTTCATCAAAGGCCTCGTGAGCAGCTTCGGGGTCCCCAACCGCATCATCACAGATAACGGCTCGCAGTTTACTAGTAACCTTTTCAAAACCTATTGTGCTAACCTTGGAACGCAGATCTGCTACGCTTCGATGGCGCACCCTAGGAGCAATAGTCAGGCCAAACGCGCCAACGCGAAGGTCCTGAGAGGCCTCAAGACCAAGATCTTCAAGAAGAAGCTCGAGGCCTGTGGTAGGGGCTGGCATGACAAGTTCCAGTCGCTGTGGTCTATCCGCACCACTGCCACCAAACCAACGGGCGAGAGCCCATTCTTCCTTGTCTACAGAGCTGAAGTAGTCCTTCCTCACGAGGTTAGGCATCGCTTCGCACGGGTTCTAGCATTCGATGAAACGCAGTAGGACGCCACGCGGGGGATGGACCTCGTGCTGGGGGAGGAACGTCGTCACGAAGGTGCACTGAGGGCAGCAAGGTACCAGCAGGCGCTGCAGCGATACCACTGCCGCAACATCCACTCCAGGACGCTCGAGGTGGGCGACCTCATCCTGAGGTGGGTCCTCTCTAGGGAAGGGCTGCACAAGCTTTCACACGTATGGGAGGGCCCGTTCAGGGTCGTCCATGTCTCCAGGCCCGGCGCCGCGCGCCTGGAGACGCAGGACGGGACACCTATCCAGAACGCCTGGAACATCCAGCACCTCCGGAGGTTCTACCCATGAAGCAAGGCCCAGAGCCTGTGAAGAAAGGCCCAAAGCCTATGAAGAAGGCCCGGTGCCTGTGAAGAATCACCGCCCGTGACACTCTCACATAATAATGAGTGGGGTTGTACACGCCCCGGAGGCTCAGGAGCGCTGACCTCAGGCCTTGGGGCTCCCTCCCACACCTAGTGGCAGCACTTAGCTCCGCGCCGGTGAGAAGACTTGAAGACTAGATTAGGTGACGGACGCGGCTTTCATTTGCTTTCCATAGTTGGCTCGCTTTTCCTTAATCAAAGTTTGCCATTGGTGTTCCTTGCTGATTCGATTCCGTCGCCTCTTACCGCATTTTCCGTCTCTGGTTCGCTCGTGTTCTCTCTCTCTCGCATACCTCGCGAGGGGGGCTAGGCAGGTGCCCTCATGAGCATTTTTCTTCTATCTGCCTCCTCGCGAGCCACCCTCGTTCGAGCCTGAAAGCTGGCGCATCTCTCCTAATCCGTGCCCCACGGGTACCGCGATACAAGGCGCTGGGTCAAGGCTTGGGTGAACGGCAAATCTCCTGGCAAAACTCCCTAACGAATTTTTTCACAGTTCCTGAGCAATCGTAGACCACAAGGTCAAGATGGAAACGAGGAAGTAAACGCCTCGTGAGGAGGAGGGCACCCCGAATGCACCAGGCTAAGTTATCTTTATGCAAAATAGCCGCACAACACTGAAACAATAAGCGTAGCATAATGGATAATAAGTTATGGTTCGATACACGCCCCTCCGGGCCCATGCTGACTTTGTTCTGATACAGGAAGGGAAAGGGGAACATAACAAACGCGGCGCTCGCCCCTACAGCAGCCGACGGGGGCAGGGCCTTGGCGACGTCCCGGGTCTAGTCGGACCCCTCCTTGCGCTTCACCGGCGCGCGGCGACGAGATGACCCACTACCACCTTCGAAGCGGGCGCAGCGGCATGGCGGCCGATCAAGGCCGCCGCTGCTGGAACTGTCGCCAAGGGAGGAGCCACCATAGCCAAACGAGGCGCGGCCGGTGGGTTCGTCCTCTTCCTCGTCCCGACCATCGCCAAGGCCAAGAACCTCCTCTCCGTCGTTCACCTCGGGGCAGCATACGACGCGGTGTCCGTCTTCCCCAAACACCCTCGCGAAAGAGGGTCGCTTTGCCGTCAAACTTGAAGTGGAGGGTGCACCGCTTGCCCAGGCCGCGCGCGCGAGCGAACGATCTGCCAACCGCGGGCCAGAGCAATGTTGCCCTTGACGGAGACCTCGACCGCGACCCAAGAAGCTCGGCTGCAGCAACCGTCTGCCTACAGCCAGAGCCCGCCTGGACCGGAGGTCGGCATCTCATCGGCAAAGAAGCGGGGGAGCTGGAGCCAGCTGCCGACCGGATCCTCCGACCAGACAACGAACTCCGGCAGCACCTCTGACGCATGGAACCACGGTCGGCGAGGTTGCGCAACCATGACGTGTCTCCTCTCGTCAACAGGACTGCCACGACCAGAGCGACTCCTGCCGCGCACTGCGGCGCCACCCCGAGAGCTGGGGGCCACGGTGGGGGTCGCGACATGCTTGCGGGGACGGCCACGTCCTCGCTTGGGCACCGGAGAGTCAGGTCCCTCCCGAGGGGCCTTGCCCTTCTCCGCGGCGGAGAACCTCTTCGGCGGCGCCATTGCTGTTAGCGGCGGAGCAAAGAAGGAAGAAGCAAATGAACCAAGAAGAGATGGGAGACGGGGGCTTCGCCCCTCCCCATTTATAGTGGAAGAAAGCCAACCGGCGCCTCCCATGATCACAGGTAATGATGATTTTCCTTGCATGTCGTAGGGACTTGTCAAGTCGGGCAGTTGCCGAGGCAGCATGGGGAAGCGGAGACGCCCACGACCAATCAACCGCCATGCGTCAACCAAGGCTGCGGGCTTTTAGGGCCCGCGGCGCTCCGCGCTTGATCCTTTGGCTTCGCCTCGAAGCCAAGCCGTAGCGCGCCTTGGGCCCGGGGGCTACTGTTGGCTTTCTAGGAACGGGGGTCCCTAGACTTGCCTGCCTGCGACCCATGGCGTGGCTGTGCTGGCAGGTCTGTACGGCCCATCATCATCAACAAGGCATTCAAGACCCTCGCGAGGGGCCAAGCCTCACGAGGCGGACGACGCTAGACCTCCTCAGGAGCGGCCTCACCAGGCTGCCTCGCGAGGAGCGGAGATATCAAGGCGGGGCGAACCTCGCGAGGCTCTCGTGACGTGACCCATGACGATCGACACCAGGCAGGCGCTAGCGCGCGCAGCGTCCTTGTTTCCTCTTTGGTGCTAAGGAGGCAAGTGCAGGCATGGAGTACCGAGGCATCAGGCAAAGGTTTCCATATCGGTGCAACAAGACCAAGACTAGAAGGACGGCAGGACGGAGGTCACCATGGAGCCCAGGACGACATCACCACCAGAACCTTTGGCAGGCGAAGACCACCTTTTTTTAGGATAGCTTGTACTAGTTGTCCCCTTTCAAATTGGCCGCCATTTTTGGCTCCCTTCCCGCTCAATATTTGGGGAGAGGACTAGGGCCTATATAATTTGTACTAGCCACCACCTAGAAGAGAGAGATCGAAGAAGGAGATAGGATATGATAAAAGGCCAACCCTTGGCACGAGAACACGTCAACCTCAGGAGGCCGTTCTTCCCCTTGTATTGTTCATCATCAGCCCAAGAGACAATCCACCACCACCGCACTGGAGTAGGGTATTACACCACATCGGTGGCCCGAACCAGTATAAACCTTGTGTCTTTGTGTTAGGAGTGTGTCGAGTTCGTCCGCTAGACCTTAGTGAGCTAGGACATAGATCGGAAGGAGGGAAAGAACTTCGCGTGCACCCCAGAGTTCGAACGTCAAGGGTTTTCCGGAACCTGTGATCCGACAGGTACGATAGTGATCCAAGAGTAGATCACTGGAAAGCAGTAAAAAATTATCCTTAGTTACATAAGATGACTAAGTTAATGTTTCTCGGTTATGGAGTTGATAAAGAGTTCGTCGTAAGGAGATACATTGATGCAAGCTTTTACATCAATCCAGTTGACTCTTAGTCTCAATCTGGACACATATTGAAAGTGGGAGCAATTAGCTAGAGTAGCTCCATGCAGAGCATTGAAGACATAGAAAATTTGCAAAATACATACGGCTCTGAATATGGCAGACCCGTTGACTAAACTTCTCTCACAAGCAAAACATGATCACACCTTAGTACTCTTTGGGTGTTAATCACTTGGCGATGTGAACTAGATTGCTGACTCTAGTAAACCCTTTGGGTGTTAATCACATGGTGATGTGAACTATTGGTGTTAAATCACATGGCAAGGTGAACTAGATTATTGACTCTAGTGCAAGGGGCAGACTAAAGGAAATATGCCCTAGATGCAATAATAAAGTTGTTATTTTATATTTCCTTATATCATGATAAATGTTTATTATTCATGCTAAAATTTATTAACCGGACTTGATACATGTGTGGATACATAGACAAAACACGGTGTCCCTAGTAAGCCTCTACTAGACTAGCTCTTTAATCAAAGATGGTTAAGTTTCCTAACAATAGACATGTGTTGTCATTTGATGAACGAGATCACATCATTAGGAGAATAATGTTATGAACAAGACCTACCCGTTAGCTTAGCATAATGATCGTTAAGTTTTATTGCTATTGCTTTCTTCATGACTTATACATATTCCTTTGACTATGAGATTATGCAACTCCCGAATACCGGAGGAACACCTTGTGTGCTATCAAACGTCACAACGTAACTGGGTGATTATAAAGATGCTCTATAGGTGTCCCCGAAGTGTTTGCTAGGTTGGCATAGATCAAGATTAGGATTTGTCACTCCGAGTATCGAAGAGGTAGCTTTGGGCCCTCTCGGTAATGCACATCACTATAAGCCTTGCAAGCAATGTGACTAATGAGTTAGTTACAGTATGATGCATTACCGAACAAGTAAAGAGACTTGCCGGTAACGAGATTGAACTAGGTATGATGATATTGATGATCGAATCTCGGGCAAGTAACATACCGATGACAAAGGGAATAATGTATGTTGTTGTGCGGTTTGACGGATAAAGATCTTCGTATAATATGTAGGAGCCAATATGAGCATCCATGTTCCGCTATTGATTATTGATCGGAGATGTGTCTCAGCCATGTCTACATAGTTCTCGAACCCATAGGGTCCGCACGCTTTAATGTTCGATGATGATTTGTATTATGAGTTATGTGTTTTGGTGACCGAAGTTTGTTCGGAGTCCCGGATGAGATCACGGACATGAAGAGGAGTCTCAGAATGGTCTAGAGGTAAAGATTCATATATTCGAAGGATGTATTCAGACATCGGGATGGTTCTGAGTGATTCGGGTATTTTTCCGGAGTACCGAGGGGTTACCGGACCCCCCCCCCCCCCCGAGGGGGGGGGGAATATTGGGCCTACATGGGCCATAGGGGAGAGGGAAGGTAGCCCACAAGGGATGGTCACGCCCCTCCCTATAGGGAGTCCGAATTGGGCTAGGGAGGGGGTATGCCCCGCCTTTCCTTCTCCTCTTCCTCTCCCTTCCCTCTTTCCCCTCTTCGGAAAAGGAAAGGGAGTCCAACTAGGATTAGGAGTCCTAGTTGGACTCCCCCCTTTGGCGTGCCCCCTAGGCCGCCTGCCTCCTCCCCTCCTCCTTTATATACAGGGGTAGGGGGCACCCCAAAGGCACATCAATTGTTCCTCAGCCGTGTGTGGTGCCCCCCTCCATAGTTTACCACCTCGGTCATATTGTCATAGTGCTTAGGTGAAGCCCTGCACGGATCACATCATCAACATTGTCACCACACTGTCGTGCTGACGTAACTCTCCCTCGACCCTATACTGGATCAAGAGCTCAAGGGACGTCATTGTGTTGAACGTGTGCTGAACACGGAGGGGCCGTATGTTCGGTACTTGGATCGGCTGGATCACGAAGACATTCGACTACATCAACCGCGTTAACATAACGCTTCCGCTTTTGGTCTACGAGGGTACATGGACACACTCTCCCCCCTCTCATTGCTATGCATCTCATGGATAGATCTTGCGTGATCGTAGGAAGTTTTTGAAATTGCATGCTATGTTCCCCAACAAAGAGTTCAAGCTTGGGGATTCCTAAGGCACCCCAAGTAAATATCCAAGGAGACTCAAGCGTCTAAGCTTGGGGATGACCTAGAAGGCATCCCATCTTTATTCAACAAGTATAGGTATGTTTTTCGTTTCGTTCATGTGATATGTGTAAATCTTATAGTGTCTTTTGTGTTTATTGCTCCTTTTTCTTTTATGCACCATGCTGGTATGAGATAGTCCATGGTTGATTTATAGAATGCTCATTGCACTTCACTTATATCTTTTGAGTATGGCTTTATAGAATGCTTCATGTGCTTCACTTATATCATTTGAAGTTTGGATTGTGTGTTTATCTTAACATGGAAAACCGTTATTTGTAGAATGCTCTTTTTCTTCACTTATATTTATTAAAGCATGGTCTTTTGTAGAAAGAATTAAACTCTCATCCTTCGCTTATATCTATTTAGAGAGTCTTGTGGATCATTGAATATGATATGTTTGATTCCTTGCAATAGTTTTGCGATATAGAGATGGAATATGTGGGAGGTACTAGTGGATGATCGTGTTTAGTAAGATATTGGTATTATGGTTTGTGATTCCCGAAGCATGCATGTATAGTCTCCCATTATGCTATGAAATTGGAGCATGATTTATTATTGATTGTCTTCCTTTGTCTGGAGGTCGGGGACACGCGATGGTTAACTCCTACCAACCTCCCCCCTAGGGGCATCCGTAGTAGTACTTTGCTTCGAGGGCTAATAAAATTTTGCAATAAGTATATGGGTTCTTTACACTACAAAAAAATACACTTCCGTGATGATACGTGTTTGTCACAGTAGGTCACGTTTTCTGTCATGCATGTACATCCATGACAGATAGTCATACCTGTGCTGTCGTAGAAGTGTTCCATGGCATTACCAAAATTATCATCATGGAAGTGTCCACTTCCATGACGATAAATCGCGTGTCACATAAGTGCTTTTGTCAAGGGTGACCGACACGTGGCATCCACCGTAACGGAACGCGTTAAGCTATTGGGTCCGGTTTTGGATCCGATAACCCGTTAACAGCCCCGACCAATGGGTATTTTCCACGTGTAAAATCATCATTGGCTGGAAGAAACATGTGTCGGCTCACGTTGGGACGGATGTCATCCACTCATTGGGCCCAAAGGGCCTATGATATGACGACATGTGGCACGGCTCAACAGAGGCCCATTCCTGTGAAAAGGCCGGCCCGTTTGACTTGGTCAAAAGGTGGCGGGCCGGCCCACGGCAAGCCTGTTAACGGCCTGTTCGCATATAGCCCATTTACAACCCACTATCCTAGGGCCCGTTTACGACCTATCCGAATTAGGCCCAGTAGTGTCATCTGGGCCATCCAATATAATTCCAGCCCATTTTAACTTCCGGCCCATGCATGGCCCATGACGTCTTTCGGCCCATATGAGGCCCTTAGTAACCCTCGGCCCCTTAATGGCCCGTGGTAAAACTGGCCCGTAATGAACAGTGTATCACTTTATACCCATTAACGACCCATTATTTCGTTGGGCCGTTTCCAGCCCATGTTATCTTTTGGCCTTCTCAGGGCCCATTTATTCTTGGGCTCATTTTCAGCATTCGGCTACTTACGGCCCGTTACTGTCATTTTCTGCTTGTGGGCCAAATTCAGCCCGTGGTTATAGTCGGTCCGTTTGTGGCCCGTTAATACGTTGGGCCATTTTCATGTCGAAAAACTAGTTGGGATGTTTTCATAGAGTTATCAAATATGGCCTATTAACGGCCCTTTATTGTCCACGAATAGTACGCCCCATGATTGGCAAAATGATGATACGCCCCGTAGAAGGCCCATGGATCCTATGGCCCGTAAAAGGCCCATGGATCATATGGACCGTAGAAGGCCAATGGATCCTACGACCCGTATAGAAGGCCAATGGATCCTACGGCCTGTAGAAGGCCCGTGGATCATACGGCCTGTAGGAGGCCCATGGTTACAACAGTCCGTGTGTTACCATGATTATTTTGGCCTAGTTTCCAAAAGTAGGTTATTGTGGCCACTAGAAAAACACAGAAAAAGAACTGAAGTGACTACAAGAAAACAACTAAAAAAGACAATAAGGAAATAAATAAGCAAGCAATTAACGCTAGCCTATTACCCCTATTACACATATTACATCCACTAGGCATCAAAGTTCGCCACCAGTGAAAATATAGGGAACAAAGCAGCATATTACATACACTGGTCGTCAAAATTGGCCACCAGTGCAAATAAACGCGGCAGCAAAACAAGAGCATAACTGAAACAACTTTAGAAGAGCTCAAGAAACGTGGTATCCACCATGCTGGCAATAAGCTTAGCAAGCTTATTAGCTTTGTCCTGTTTGGCGCTAAAATCCTCCAATGCTTGTTGTTGCACCAGAAAGTATGCATCTGAATTCTCCAGGGACTTCTGTAGTCCTTCCGCTTCTTGTCGCAGCACAGCTGATCGATGTCTTTCAGCTTGTAGTTGAGACTCAAGAAACCGAACTGATTCAGGCAGTGAGTTTGATTAGTTTGTTCAAGCGATAATGGCCAGTAACTCCAACACTAAACTAAGACATGACTTTGGGGTTGTCTCACTATCTTCGAGATAGTCTTCCTTAGCTGTTTTATTAGCTTTGTTGGAGACCAACAAGGATGTGTCACTATCCTGAACCTTATCTGCATGCTTCCTTTACCATTGCTTAATAGTGCACTCTTCCCCAATATTCTGTCAGCATTCTAAAAGAAGAAACAAGCAGACACATAACAGGTTTAGCATGTACTAGTATATGAAACTCATTTCGGTGAACCAGTTCATTAGTAAGGTGGACATGATTAAACTACCAAGTCTTCTATTGCCAAGTACTAGTACATAATATAAGCATCAAACAAACATATATCTATGTCCTATGGTCACTTCATTGTCTTGCCAAATCAAAATAGAGACACGGTTCAAATCATACCAGTTCAAGACAAAGCAATAGTGAAAGAATACAAAGCATGGGAAACTACACGGCACAACAAGATTTCAGATGGGTACCATGGGTCTACATGTACAACAACATTATTGGCTCTGTTATGATGCTAGTAATGTGCATGATATGAGGAGCCAACTGTATACACAATTGAAATTGAAATCAACAGAGATATTGATAAGAGCAAGCCTCTTAAAGAAACATGCATGAACATACCTGCTGTGCCATTGAAGTTTCGATTGGATCCTTCAATTTAAAAATAAGTTTGTATGAGTAAATACAGTGATACAAGAGCAAAGCAGTATGCATGATAGCAATCATAGTTAAAAAGGTGTGCCTAAGTGAGCGCTTAAGCGTGCCTAGGCTCTAGGCATTGGCGAAACGCATTGCGCATAACTACGCTTAATCTATGCATAACTGTGCATAAGCATGTGCTTTGGTCAGTAAAGCGCAAGGCGGTGGCAAAACGCACAATTAACGCCTAGCTTTTTTTAACAAGTGTAAAATGCCCGTGCGTTGCCACAGGAAACAACAATGGAACATCGGTTTCTAAAATTCTTGCTCATCCATTATTGCGAAAAAGAGTCTTTTCTTGTAAAGCCAATATCTGTTAGTATTTTCACTTCTAAACTGGCCCTAATTTTTACTAGTAGAAGCTTTGGTGTTAAATTCATCCAAAAATATAATATATGATTGGATATGAGCTTATTTTCACCGGCAATTATTATGAAGCTACGCCGCTCGCTGAAGCTGGTCTTTGGCAATCGATGGGCGGTCTTCATTGCTCTGGTGACTCTTCAGGCTAAAGTGCAACCTTCTGAGGCGATGGGTCTGTCTGCGCGCCTCTTTCTTCCTCCTAGGGCTATGCCAACAAGGAGGCAATGTTTCTTCTATTTGGGGGCTATGTATGGCCTCGAGCCATACTGCTAACCTCGTTGCCCCAAGTGGCTCGTCCCCGACGGCGACGAGATGGAACCTACACTAACGCGAGGACCTGATCATGTTTTTGTCTCTCAGTTTGAGGTCCTTTTTTGTAAAAGTCCATGGACTTTTCATGTATTTTTCTTGTTTCTTTAGGGCATGGATGTCATATGTGTTGTATCATGTTATTACGATGATAATAAAGCTTCGGGATCCCTCCCTGTTAAAAAAACTCTTGTAATAACACCTATAAATAAATAATGTTTTTCACTTGTATACTCGGCATGTACTCTTACGTCAAGCTCCCACATAGATATAAAATCACAGCCATGTGATATTCAATCACCAATTTTGTTATTTGTCTAATGAAATTTTTTATTCTATTTTTCTTCTGGCTCTACGGGCAATAGGAAGGTCACGGCAACAAGATTGTTATACTCCGTATAACATATCATCCTTACTAAAAGAAAAATGTGGTACATTACCACTACATCTACAATCCATATCACATATGACAAACAATAGTGGCCCGTAACTCGTACAAGTGTAGTATCCACATTAGAAGGTTTAGCACACTTTCCTGCTCCATCCATGCTACCACTACTAGGAAAAGACTAATTAGTGGCGCACCTGTTTTGTCCTTTAATGGCGCACTATAGGTGCGTCACTATTATCACGCCATTAGTATCCCAGATAGTAATGGCGCACCTATAGTGCGCCATTACTATGCCTATCTGGTGCGCCATTACTATCTGACTTAGTAATGGCGCACCACATAGAAGTGCGCCATTATTAACAATTTTTTTCAATTTTTTTTTCACTTTTTTCTTAATCTCGGGTCACTATGGCTTAATCTCGGGCCAGCCCGAGCACGCTTAACTTTGTAGTTCTATCCAACCCTAGCACCAACTCACTTCACAAGCACTTGTTGATATATCTATCATATCAATCCTATTAAACCTTGTTGATGTCTAGGACTTTGTTCTTGTTCACGAGTGTGATAAAATTTTGAAAAAATATTTCAAACTTCCCGATCATATTACATATCATATTTTTAAAAAAAAAACAAAAAAAATTGAAACCAATTTTTTTCTGTTACTAGTGGCGCACCTAGCTAATCGTGTGCCATTAGTAAGTTTGATTTTTTTTCATTTCCCCCCTCTAGATCCTAAAAGTCCCGTATCTTTCATTCTGTTAGGTTTTTGGGGATTCTGAAAATCTTGAACAACGTTCCCCCGGTTCAATTCGGATGTAACTTTTCGAGTAGATGATTTTTCATATAAAAACTTTTTAACCCGAGTTCGTATGCAAAAGTTATGCCCATTTTACTAAATTCCCGAGAAATTTTGCAAATAAAGTCGAAATTCATATTTGTAAATTTTCCCAACAACTAGACCACACATCACATGAGAAACTTATTTTATTTTATTTTTTGACATTTCCATCATTTTCTTTTATTTTTTTCTAAAACTGAAAAGGCGGTCCGAGGGGAGGTGCAAAGAAAGTTAGTAATGGCGCACCACCTAACAATGCGCCATTAGTAACCCTAGTTACTAATGGCGCACCTGTTACGTGGTGCGCCATTACTAGTTTTTGCAAAAAAATAAAAAAAATTGTTACTAGCGGCGCATCGTGGTTGTGGTGTGCCATTACTAGTTTGAACTAGTAATGGCGCACTATACACTGGTGCGCCATTGCTAGTTTTGAAAAAAAAGTAAAAAAAATTGTTAGTAGTGGCACACAGAGTGTGTGGTGTGCCATTACTAGTTAAAACTAGTAATGGAGCACTATGCCCTGGTGCGCCATTACTAGTTTTGGAAAAAAATTTGTTAGTAGTGGCGCACCGTGGGTGTGGTGCGCCATTAGTGATATGGACATTAATGGCGTACCTACACATGGTGCGCCACTGCTATATAGCAGTGGCACACCACATATGTGGTGCGCCATTAATGTCCATATTAGCTATAGCCCTTTTCCTAGTAGTGTACAGTTGAGTACTGCAATATGAGTGGCAAAGTATAACCCTACAACTGTATTTCAAATAGGCATAAGAGGGAGAATATATTGCATTACTTCTGACCCTCCAGGAGTGTCTCTTCCTTGATGGTTCCAATAAATTGGTATCCTTGTTTGGCTACTTCTATAAGAAATATAATGTTCCAATAAATTGGTATCCAGGTTTGACTACTTCTATAAGAAACTTACTTCATGTAGTGTGTAGACACTTGAAGAAACATGTGTTATCTCATTCCAAGAAATACTAGAGGACTAATAGACATAGCCCTAGGCTAGTTGAAGTGGTTTCTGAAAAAGAAAATCATGATATTACAAATTGAAGTTGTCCACAAGAGAAATATCAGTTTAATTTGACATAGAGTTACAATACTAGAGAAACTGGGATTTACAAAGTAACTTCGAACTAAATAATATAGCAAAATCAGGTTGTAGGGATTCACTTATTTCTGTTCTAAAAAATCTACGCATCATGTAAAATGCTAAATAAGTGCAGAATTTGTACAGTTAGAAATAGCAGACTTGCGATACACTAATCAGATTATCGTGATGGAGCTCAGACTTGTAAGGCATTATAGATGGCAACATTCTCCATGTGAGTGACACAACTTAATGTACCTTTGTTCAAACTTATAGTTTTGAAGGACATTATAAATGGCTTTAAAATCCAATTATGCTCTACCCTGCAAGCAGCCCACACTTGTGTTTGAACACAAATATATCATGGATGAACCAAGTCGCAGGATACACAAGCATCCAGATTATGGATGGATAATATAAAACATCTAGCTTGACAATGCACTTGTTCTTGGAGTAACCTGCAACAAAAACAACCATTCTTTTCCATCTACTATTAAATTTGAGACAAAGGTTTGCTCTGCTTCAGGTACTGCTATAGTGAAAGGATCGAGATTCTCTATGGTTCTTCCTTGTCTACAAATAGAAAGGAATAAGAAAAAAGATATCCTGATCAATGCTATTGACAAAATTATGTGAAGTCCTTCTATCTCAGGCAAACTAATGGTGATGTTTCCCTACCACCATGATAGAGGAAGATAAATTAGGAACATAAATAATCATCTTGTGTAAGATGTGACTATGATCAAATATATTACCACAGAACACGAAAAGTCGTGGAGAGGTCGTGTAAATTAAAGTGATCAAGAAATAAGCTATAAACTAATTAGGACCATCAACTTTTTATACTGAAAGAGTTCATGTCTGATTACCTCTTTGTCATCGAGCCCACCTGATTTGGTTTCATATATAGATTGGAGTAGCATCTTGATCTCAACTGCTAAAGTAGACCCTTTCTTACATTCTATCTTTTATGGCAGATTACTGCGAGGGTAAGTTGACCAAGTCAGAAAAAACGCTGATAATTCCTTAACCATGGTAATTAATAAACTATAATGGAAATACGGAAATCAGTTAGTAGAAAATTAGTTTTATGAGGAGAAAAACATTTGTGAGCAAAACTGAGTTACAGTTTATAAAGTTGCAGAATTAGAGAAAGAAAATGCTTTGAAACTGACAGTTGTAATGAAGAAGTACTGAATATAAGCTGCAACTGTGAGATTGTTCACTTTGCATAGGTTTTACTTGTGCATGCGGAGAATAATTTCAATTCCAGTTTATGGTTCATGTACATGGAACACCTTTAGCCCAGCACCCCACAGGACTTGAGCGACCTACACATCAATCACCTAGTGTATTATCATTAGAATCACAAGCATATCTGCATGTAAGTGCTGCTAGTATCCTAATACAATAGCCAGGAATGACAACACCAAGTTCCCGACTGTCTTAACTGACAAACAACAATAGTTCTACTTCCACATGGTAGTTGAAGTTGACTGACCTAGTAATAGAATCAAACGATGTGCTCATAAGAATGATTTCTGTCAAGTCATGAGCAATTCTCTAAACTGGAGTTAAAAGTTCACCAGAACTTGGCTGAAAGACTACAGTGCAGCGATGAGGACAGAGGAAGCTTCTTCTGTGTCCATGGGATCATCATCTTCAGTTTCTGATTCATCCTGTGACAAAGAGGGATTTCAGTGCGAGCAAGAAATTAAAGTGTGTGTACAGACAAAAAAACTGTCCAAGGCTACAGATTCTGATGATACAACATCAATTTACTTAAGCTCTTACACAAGAGCAGTGAAGGTCAAGGTGAACCTAAGGAAATATCATACTCAGCAAAAAAAGTCGTAAGAAGACGATCAAATTAAAATCATGTAACTAAATACATAGAAGAATCTTCTTATAAATAAATCAGGCAACCAATATTTTGTCCGATATTCAAAGAGCTATGTTTGAATGACTCTTCTATATTATACGATGCTCTATGCCAACAGATAAATGAGAGCAAAAAGAGTGTTATTAAAATTGTATGCATGCCTTATATATACCAAGGGTCGTTCTTGAGAAAAATTGTGGCTCATGCCTCATGACATTTAGAAAAAAATGGATAATATGTAGGTGCTAGCACTTTCCAGAACGTACAAACCTTACAGATTCACTCAAGCAAATACCACAAATCATATAATCACACAACAATGGTTCATAGAATTACAGAAAAATTAAGAGAGGGAGAGAGAGAGAGAGAGAAGAAGCAACAGGTTGGAGCTCAGAGAAGAACTGCATCAACGGGTTTGAGAAGAGCTTCAGAAGAAGTGCAGCAGCAGCGCTAGGAGAGATGGGACAGCCACATGCAGCAAGGAGTAGAGAGGAGAGGTAGCAGCGGACAGAGAATCGACAGCAGAGAGATAGAGTTAGAGGAGTAGCAGTAGGGACGTGGGGGAAGAAAGATGTTGCGGCAGAGCGGCACCACCGCCGGCGTCTACCTCCCTCATCCCACGCCCCTTCTCCTTCTCATTTCTTCCTCTCTTTCCTCTCTCCCTCACGCCATGTCTCTCTCTTTCTCTGGATGAGCAGGACACCGCCGCCATCGGAGCAAGCTACCGCACCAGCCGCCTGAACCCTCGACATCACACCTGGATCCGCCATCTTCCTCGCGCCGCCCGCCGGCCACCTACCCGTTGCGGTAAACTCCAGCACCGCTTGGCCATTTCGACGGAGTCTACCGGCTGATGAAGAGTGATGACGGCGAAGGAGGAGGAGAGAAAGGAGTTGGGGGAAGGTGCGGCGCCGGCGTCCGTGTCGCCGGTGGGGGAAAGCCGCAGGGGTGGGGGCGGCGCACGGTGGAGGGGCGGTGGCGGCGCGCGGCGGAGGGGCGAGGGCCGACTGCGGCGGCGCGCTGGAGGTGGAGACGGGGGAGGTAAGCGTGTTTTTTTTCTTTTCCATTGCCCGTACCGGTTCAGTTTGACATATTAGGAGGACTGCGGGTTAATTTCTAAAAAATGATGGGATTTTTCTGCAAAAGCGCCAACGACGTACGACTAGAAACAATCCGTGGTTTATTATTATATAATTATTAGGGAGAAGAATAATCTTTCCAACATAAAATTTAGTACCACCTTGGTCAGAACATCATCAACAATAATAATATGGGTGAACGGATTAAATATTTGGTGAAACGCACCTTGCTTTATTAGTAGGTATAGATGATAGCAATGGAATCTTAAATTAGAACAATTGTTCTTAAGGTTTAGGCACTTGTTCTACATGAACAGAGTATAGTAAGACGCAGGAATATAGTACTTAAAAATAGAAAATGAGCTCATAGACCTTACCACATTATTGGTTTGGGACCAGTATAGAACAAGGCGTTCCCAGTCATCGTCCAGTAAATGTGTCTCAGGAGAACGTAAGGGAATTTGATGAGTTTCTTTGCCGATGAAGTACGTTTTTTTCAGGTAATTCCGATACTGCCACCAAGCATTCTTGAAGATAGCAGAGGTATTAGCACAGGTTACCTCATCCTGAGTTTTTAAATCGGTCCTTCTCTATAGAGAAAAATGGGAAAATTTGCTGTATTATAACCATCATGGAGGTAGGATGTATGGGACAAAGCAAAGTAACTGCCATGAATAACATTACTTACACATAACTCCTGGACAAACGCCTACAAATGGCATTTTCCTACATCTTCAGTATAATATTTCCAAGATGGGAAGATACGGACATACGATTTAACAACATCAAATGTGATAGATGCTAAACTATGACTAGCTGGTTGTTCTTCCTCCACAGGAATAGGCGTACTAACTGGTGGAGTTGGGGTTCGCCGTGGTAGTACTGGCCCTTTGGGCACTGGAGCTGCCTTACTAACTGCTCTTGTTTGGGAGCTCTTTGGTGGAGATGGTGCTATGTCAACATGAACTGGGTTACTATCTGCTGGGGTTGGGGTTAGATTGGGTGAAGCTGGTTCTCTGTCCATCGCAGTAGGGGTACAATCTGCGAGAGTTTGGGTTATGTGTGGTAGGGCTGATTCTCGTGCATGTACAACCGGGGTGCTATCTCCACCAAGAGGTAGCATTGTTTTATTTGAAGACCATGTTTTTAGTCCACTAGATGCTGGCATCACTCACTCCAATTCAAATGGCTGATAAACAGGAAACATAGTTGAATGTACAAACATTGTATGAGAGACAGATGCAATAGATAGTGTGGAAAAAAGAGGGCATGAAATAGTCGACATGTATATTGTTTAACTAAAACGGATAGCATGACATAATTTCACATATATGATGTCTATCTAAACTAGATAGCATAGCATAACATAATTCAAAGATATGATGAATAACTAAACAGGATCGCATGACATAATTCACCTACATGTTATCTAAGTAATAAGGATCACATCATTTAATTTACATATGTGATTTATATGCTAAAAAGAGGGCATTAGATATGATGTCTGAACTAAGAACATGGTGTTGAATATTGTGTATATGATGTCTAAACTATGCAATGCATGATATGAGTAGTATAACCATGCCAAGTTAGAGCATACACCTCGGTGGGGGAATTGGACTAGTCATTTGTCTCTGAATCCATCTCGGAGGAGCTATCGAGACCCAACAAGAGATCTGCTTTGACAGGTAGCACTGTCTGCTCTGAAGGCCTTGTTTTCACTCCAGATTTTTCAATCTCCCACCCAAATGGCTGATTCACAGGAAGAGTAGTTTAATGTACAAACATTATCGATAAATGGAAATGTAATGAAGAAAAGGATGGGCAAGATATCATTCAAATATATGATGCCTGGTTAAAGAGGATGGCATTGCACATTTCACGTATATTATGGCTGGCTCAAAGACATGAGACTGCATAATTCTCATATATGATATAGAACTAAACAGGTGGCATTACAGAACATGTCTAAACTAAGCAGATGACATATATGATGTCAAAAGTAGGCACTGCAAGGCAACATATGCATTATATGACTAACATCATCATGCCAAGGTAGAGCAAACACTTTGGGGGGTAAATAGGAGTGGTCAGCGGCATCTGAATCCGCCTCAGAACAGCTATCTTCCTCCGGATTACAATCTGGAGAGGGGTGGGGAGGGTTTGCCATTGAACCCACCATGGAGCGATGTCTTCATGACATTGTATTGCCATGCAAAACTCTTCTCTTTTTCTCTACATGTTCAGCATGACTGTGTACAATATCTGACATGCATACTAAAAAAATACGGTGAGATTATGTAAGGAGAGCATGCAGAAATTTAGAGTGATGATAACAACGAGTGGATGGATCCAAAAATAATGATAGCAGGCTGATGATTGCTTTAATTTAATAAAAAGACAGAGGATGATTGCTTTACTATTTGTTTCCCACCCAAGATGAACAACATAGGCGTACCCTAGGTGAACCAGATATTAGACAGAGATACTATTCATTACTTCCTCGATATGTGCCCCACAACTAATTTAGAACTCAAGTTTGAACATTAATTTGGTCCTGACTTGGAGTCCAAGAGGTGAACAAGACGATAAAGTAGCAGGTAATTTTAAGCAATGCATAACATAAGCAGAAACAAAAGAGTGCGACCTCTCTCGTGGACCTGTGTACTCCTAAGGTTCATCTGCTGAGTCGATGATGGTGATGCCGTTGTGGTGGGTGCTGGCGGCAGGGAAGGAGATCTGAGGCGGCGAAAGACGGTTAGGAGTCGTGATGTCTGGTTTGGTGGATGTTTTTGTCGATAGAGCAGCTCAGTTGAGGTGGACGATGTCGCGGTAGGAGCAGGACAAACCACACAAAGTTCCCTTCAACACCTAACTGTAACTGAAGTAATTCTGTAAGGGCTCATTTAGCTTGCATGATTCTAAAAACACAGGGATAGGAAAAACACCAGAATAGGATAGGAATGCACATGGTAAACAGAGCATTTGTAAACACGGGATTTTTGTCAACTTGAGTGTTTGGTTTACAGGAATTGGAAGAGTAGAGGAATGCAAAGAAACATGGCCAAAATAAAGTGAAACCATATGAAAGCGTGCACAGTTAGAATGTTATTCTGCCACTAATGCACTTGGTCTTGTTTTCATGCATAGGATTTTGAAAAGTAGGTCCAGGTGGATGTTTTGCTTCACTCCTTTCAACAAAATGCATGAATAATCGAATAGTGGAGTGCCATTGGAAAATTCCCTATTTCTATGTTTTTCCGTCGAACCAAAATAGCCCTAATGGATCGACATGAATGTATAGTAATAAGTGATGCAACAAGTGTACAACCTCTTTGTCGTAGCCGTGTCGACCTTAGCATCATTGGGTTGGTCGCTAAAGCAGTTGAGGCAGAGGTGGCTGTCGGAGGTGTGGAGGAAGATCTGAGGAATCTATAGACGGCGTCCAGGGCACTTCTCTGTTGTGATGGATCGTTCTGTCGTTGGAGCAGCCCCGGTGAGCCATAAGACGTCAAGGCTGAAGCAGCACAAGACAGACATCGTCAATCTCAAGTGAGATTCTAAGAGAATCTCCAATAGATGATGTAAAATATATGTAAAATTTACATCACCAAAAACCACCTGACTTCAACAGATGAGGTAAAAACTATTGACTCTGAACTTAACTGTCGAAACTGAAATTTACTATGGAATCTGAATGTTACTGTCGAAACTGAACGCAATGGTAGCAGAGAGGCACTTGACATGTAGTTTAGGGAGGGCATGCCATTCATCTTCAACCTGCACCCCCCTGAGCTGGCAGCCACCACCGGCCGAACCGCCGGCCCCAGCGCCGCCTCG
Source organism: Triticum aestivum (assembly GCF_018294505.1). Classification (NCBI taxonomy): domain Eukaryota; kingdom Viridiplantae; phylum Streptophyta; class Magnoliopsida; order Poales; family Poaceae; genus Triticum; species Triticum aestivum. The sequence continues at coordinate 108,602,561 of NC_057794.1, read as the reverse complement.
CCACCCGAAACAACTCCCCACCACCGGTCCGTTGCCGCCCTGGCGAGCCCTATTGGCCCCCCGCCCCCACCCTAAACCCTAAGATAGATAGTGGGGTACCTCTCCGGCGAGCCCCCGTCCCCACTACGGGTGGTTCTTCCTTAACTCCGGCGAGCCCCCCCCCCCCACCCCCTAAAAATCGACTGACCCAAAAGTCGATTCAGTCGACTGAAGTGTAGCTAAATCGGAGCAGAGCAGCAGCACGAACAGGGGGAGAGCAGCAGCAGCGTGAGCGAGCGAGCGAGAGCCAGAGCAACAACATCTGGGCGAGCGAGCGATCGAGCGAGAGCTGGAGCAGCAACAGCAGCGCGAGCGAGCGAGCGAGATCCGGAGCAGCAACAGCAAATCCGGCTGGTATGGACGCTGCGCCGAAGGGGCCCCGCACTGGGGGAGAGCCGCCGTGGAGATGTCGCCTGCGGCTCCGGCTTCAAGGTAGCCACTACATGAGGGTGCGGGATGGAGCACCGTCGGCGCCGGGAGGTCGAGCTAAGGAGAAGGTGTGATGCGATGAGTGTACAACCTCTTTGGGGGCGCCGAGTAGGCCTCGGCTTCATCCGAGGAGTTGGTGAGGATGTTGCAGTTCTGGTGGAGCAGGTTAATTCGACACTATGGGGATGGAGCAACCGCGATAGACGAGGCGATCATCGGAGCAGCTCCTTGGAGGTGGAGGACGGGGCGGCTGAACCGGCGGGACGACGAGATAGACGACGGATCCTCATCCCGGGAGGTGGATGAGGGACATCGAGCTGTTGCAGTGGACGACGTTGTTAGGGAAGAGGCTCCGGCTGGGCAGTGGTGAGGTGGCGGACGGAGGAGGGTGGGGTTTCGCGGCTGGAGCAGAGAGGTTATGGCGACCTGGGATTTCGAATGGCAAAAAGGAGGCGATGGGAGGGGGTGAACCATGACTTAGGGGCGCGCTTGTCCAAAATGTAGTGTGTGTTACAAAAGTACCCCACCGATTTGAACTAGCGGCCCTTTCGGCTCAGCGTTAGAAGGGGGATTTCGCGTGTCGGGATTTGGCAGCTAGAGGGAATTTTCACGAGCGTTGTAATTTCGGGATAGCAAGGCGCGGATATAACAAGGCGTGAGTTGAATTTTAGGGACAAGCCTAATGTGTAATATTGTACTTGTATGTACCAAATCAATTCGCACTTCTCTCAACCAAAAAGAAAACGAAAAAAATAAAAATATTCACACCACACAAAGAGAGAGTCTTGCCCCGTTTTACTATAAAAATGATATTCAAAGCTAGTCCCTCCTTCCATCTATATAGGGCCTAATGCGTTTTTCAATGCTAACTTTGACCAAATATTAGAGCAATAATATATGACATGCAACTTACACAAAGCACACCATTAAATTCTTCTTTGAAAGGTTCTTTCAATGATATAATTTTCACATTGTGCTTGTCATGTACTATTAATCTTGTCAATAGTCAAAGGTGGTCTTAAAAAATGCATTGCGCCCTATATAGATGGAAGGAGGGAGTATGAATCCATGTTATGTCCAATTAAATTTTTCGCTTGCTGTATAATGCATGTAACCTACTCATACCAACATTTTAGTGCATTCCAAATGTCTATACTACCGCTGCAATTCGAACTGAATTTGAATTCCTTTCTGTATTTCAATAAGAATCTACAATCATGATTGTTGCCAACTTCAACCATCATTCGTATATTACCTTAATAACACACCACATGATTACTATAGAGATGGATATGAACTATGTGTACTTTTTTTAGAAAAGGAGGATGACCCCCGGCCTCTGCATCTGGGAGATGCATACGACCACTTTATTGATTATTCTCGAGGACCTTACAAAGTATTACAAACAATATATCTGAATCCACCATCTTGGCAACATATGCCGCTACTCCTATCCATATGATGAAGGGATGCTAGCTAGGCCACTACCCAAACCATTCACCTAAACCTAACATCAAAACCGGAAGCCCAAGCCGAGCCACATACCGGGTCTGAGGCACAATCCAGTCAGACGCACTCGTGTGTCATCACAGCCATCTTCCACAGGTCCGTCTTCAGATTATATTGAGGCTTCTACCTTGTCTGGACACTCTGCCATCGACGTCGCCATGACGCCAGACAGCTACCTCCTCCTGCGCGAGTCCATCTCCGTGCACCGAACGCCGAGCCTCCTACATGAACTCAAATTCTATTTTTTGAATACACTTGATGTTGATTCCAAATAATAGTACATTTGATGTACTAACTATATATTCATAATCTAAACCATGTTCCATACGTGTACACCGTGTTTATCACACATAGTATAGTGCCCCGCCCCCTACATTATGACAAGTATTTAGACCTGAGCTGCAAAAGCCACACATTAGCCCAAATTATGATCAATGTTCTATATATTATACATAGTATTAGCAAGATGACCATGCGTTCCACAGAACGTCAACATGATCAAGGGGAGGCCTAATTTGCAAATATGGAGAGGGGTGTGGGTATCTTTTTTCAAAATTGCCATAGTTTCCTTCCTATCCGTCAGATATAAATCAGACGTCCTATATTGCAGGATGGCAGGCACACCATCATCAACAACTCCGTTTTTATAAGAGTAGAGATAAAATATATTATATGTAGTATAACATGTTCATAACCACACCCTGTGTATCACCATTATATATATTCACACATCCGTCGGTTTAAAACACTGTGATAAATTCTTCAAATATCCGAATTCGCTTTTTATAATGAAGTATGATCTCTATTCGTCTTTTATAGCCACACAATCCTCTTATCTTTGTAGCTAGCTAGTGCTAACTTTCTCTCGTGCATGCACACGCCCGCATCCCTCTCACCCTCCCTCAGCATTCTCTTGCTCCATCGCACAAATTCGTATTTTCACTTTAGGTCGTTCACCCACGGTGTGTGTAGGCCCCCATCTCCTTCTTTACAGCACACATCGATCGATATGCCTCTCTAGCCAGGTGTGCCTAGCACAAAACACAAGCTTCCCCTCTTCTCTTATCAACGTCCATGCCTCACTCCCACCACTCTTTTCATCGATCTCATACTCGCACACTCCTCCCCCCTCGATATAGTATGACTCTCGCACCACCTCCTAGATGCATCCCTCTCTCTATCCTTCTCCTCGTGCCTCATTTGCTTCTAACACACACATGCATGTATACCGATCGATCTCCCAACATATACCAAGATCGACTTTAACTATTCCCCCCATCGATCGACGTACCTCACAAGTTATGTCTCTCCTTTCTCTGACAAAGGACGATTGATCTTCCTATGTAGTTATGTCTGCTTACCACAGCCATATCGCCCCCCTCATCATTCATGCATGCCTCCTGACCCGTCTCTCACATGCACGTGCACAGATAGGAAGCCATCCCCTCTCTTATTGATATTGCAGGTGTTCCCTCCGGTTGTCTAGCAAGCCTATCCCACCATTTGTTAGAAGCAACTCCACTACCACCCCCTCCAACACTCTAGCTCTGTCTCTGTCCCAACCTTATTCCTATCCTACATATATGCATGGATGCTGATCAATCTCCCTTAATACATGAGGTAGATCGACACCCTTAATACATGAGGTAGGCCTCTCTCCTCCTCCACACATATACCAGTCATTGTACCTCTATACTTAATTTGGCCTCCCCCCACCACCCACAGATAGTCGAGCGCTGTAGGTTGGTATCCATGCCACAGAGACAAACTGTACATGTCCCCTCTCATGTTCCAGTAGGCCAGCCACTCTATATCTTTGACATGGGCACACACAAATTCGATGTCATTCTTTATCGATCGCGCGCGCGCACACACACACACATCACCCCTCTCTTCGATTCTATGGACACCTCAAGCCGATGATACCTCCACTCTCTTCTCGTGGATCGCCCCTCTATATATATGATATATCCAGGACTCTATTTCACACACATTGCATATGTTACATTTTTTATTGACCCTACCCCCCTAAAAAACTCTCACGAACTCACACCCTATACTATCTCTCTACGTTTGTATCTCTCTCACACAACCCCACGTAGGTGGTGTACGTATACAAGATGAGAATAGGTGCACCGTGCACGTACTCACGCTTCGTGCCCAGCCACACCTGCGCGGGTACAGGGTGGAGCTCATTTCTATATGAAATGGCATCCCACGTGCTAATTTGAACGCGTGTAGCGGTTGTTTACCTACGGAGGTCATGTACCACACGTGCACGAAACAAAGTTCGACTTGATGCGTTGGCGTGTTATTTTTAAATGAAGTTATATCTCTCAATGGCACGTACACAGAATATAAAATGATTTTTATGGAGAAAAAGGTAGTCCGCTCCACTATATACAATGGAGCCTGCCTTCCTGGTTTGTCTCTCTTCAGAGTATCTCACACAAGGCTGCAGTGGCCTCTCTCTCTCACCGTTGGTCACTGATCCGGCCGCATCCCGTCTGCCGGCGGAAAGGGAGGATGTGCATCATTTCTCCGTTCGACGACGCTGAGGTAGCACGTCCCGATCTGCGGTACACGCCGTTCTCTCTGACCAAGCTCCGGAGTGGTAGAGCCTATGCCACGTGCTCGATGCCGCAGTATGGGCAGATTCCACCCGCCGCCGCTCACCTAGTTACATCCCGATGACCTCCAGGTATCCCCTCCGGCCTTGCTTCACTGCCCGTCTTCCCACGTTGCTGCATGTGGATCTTCCATAGTTCTTTACCCAAAATGTAGCTCGTCCGGCGTACTTTCCATATTGCAATCTCGTCCTCACACCGTTTAAGACAAACACAACTGTGTTGTTATCTTCCCTTAGGACAAGGAATATGCTTCTTTTTCTGTCGTCGCATGTGCCATCAACTGTTATTGGCCAGTAATTGTTTCCTTTCTACCTCTTTTTTTTGCAAACAGGGCTATCCATTTCACCTCGTTGCTATTGCGACCTTTTGGTGAACTGCACAAATCACTTTTTTCTTAAGAGTGTTTTGTGCAGTTCTACCAAAATGTCACATGGGCAACGTCTCTACATTTCAGTGCGACTGCACAAAGGGAGATTGGTTTTGCTCTATCCTCCTCATCCAACTCCGAGCCTAATCTTCTCCAACTAGTTAGTCTTAAGAGAGACTGCAAAGGTGATCGGCTTCTATTTCTGTGTTTATTGTTTCATCAGCAGTCCTCTATTGTCATAATCACACTTAATATCTTTGGAACAGGGATGCTCAGCTCTATTTTAGTGGAACTGCACAAAATGATCGGAATGTTGCATGCTCCAGACAGCTACATTTTTTCCCAACATGCCTTGTTGATTTAGACAGAGCTGGGGGACGTTGCTGCCAATGAAAGCATGGATCAATTTTAATTTAACACCTTCTCACAACTTTGTCTTCAGTTGTGATGTAAATATTAGCTCTGATTAGCAAGGAAGTTAGTTTTTTATTGTTTCGAAAAGAGCATCGATGCCAAGACACACGAAACAAAAGCTGAAAGCTCGCACCATTGTACAATTTCATGTCGCTGGAAAATTATTTGTATAGTACGTCAATTATGTAAACAAATGCTGGAAGCTTGATAACATTGCCAGAAGCCTCTTCGGCATCCGGGTTCATGTGCCATGCACAAAATTATACTCCTTCATTCCTAAATATTTGTCTTTTTACAAATTTCAAATGGGCATATTTTAGAGTGTAGATTCACTCATTTTGCTTCGTATGTGTACTCCCTCCGTTGCTAAATATTTGTCTTTCTAGAGATTTCAACAAGTGACTACATACGGAGCAAAATGAGTGAATCTACACTCTAAAATAAGTCTATATACATCCGTATATAGTAGTCCATTTGAATCTCTAAAAAGACAAATATTTGAGTAGTCACTTGTTGAAATCTCTAGAAAGACAAATACTCTAAAGTATATTTAAGAACCGAGGGGGTAGTGCACAGCCGCATGGGAGACTTGGACCAGTCGTTGCGCCGCATTAATAGTGAGTAATGAGCAATCGAATCATAAGCCCCACCTTTCCCACTGTAAGTTGCTCGGAAGAAGCAACCATCAATACACTCTTCTTTGAATCCGCTCATACTACTCCATCCGTCACTGTTTATAGAGCGCGCTTCAGAAAAAGAGAAAATATCTAGGACCAAGGCGACTAGCGATCGACCTGAAAAATAGCGTTGGTAGTTGTAGCACAGCGTCTATTACTAGAGGAAATAATGCGTACACACATGCATGCAGTGCTTCCACCCCGGGTACACACATGCATGCACTTACTCCACTCTGTAGTACTACATCGAGAGAAAATTGCGGTTACCATGCCCTAATTAATTGAGCATTAAACCAAACGCGTCTAAAGTCTCTCTAGTGGTGGAAATGCATTGAGAGAAATGCATCATAATGAAGCTCGCCCTGTAAACTGTGACAGAGGCAGGAGTAGTATGAAGGTGCAAAACCAAGTACGCGTATGGCCAGTCGGTTAATGCACCTCCTCTTGGCATATCACTGACATGTGGGACCGGAGTGTGAGCAAACCGATCTCAATTGATGACAAAATGGCCAACCCGTCGTTCCTTGAGAGAGACGAGGAGCGAGAACACACAGACGGGCTCGCGCGGAGGCCAAGATATATTCGAGTACGGTTGATCGATATCATCATTACATGTTGGGCTGCCGTTTTCCACCCTTCTCCGAAATAAATGTGTACTTTATCGGAGATTGAAAAAAATAAGAGTACAGAGGCTCCACCATGCGGTTCTAGTAGTAGTACTACTCGTACTACTAAACCTTGCGCTTGGCTCTTCTCCTCTTCATGAAGTCGAACAATGATGGTATTTCGCATGTTCGGTACTAGTATAGTGTATGCCTCTAGCAATCTGACACCGAATGAACCGATGCATGTCCACCACCTGGGCGAGGGTATGTTGCATTAGTCAAAAGGCGTAAGCGAGCTTCACCTTGTCCTGCAAGCTTCTCCTCATTCTGCGAGTTTACGGGACACACCAACAAGTAGTGCTAGTCCATACTCCCTCCTTTCCGGTTAACATGGCTTAATCTTTTTTGCGGGTAAATGAGAGAGCTTTATTCATATATAAGCATTCTTAGGGCGATCAGCCAAGACACTGGTCACTAGGAAGCGAGGTACCCCGCAAAAAAAGAAGTAGGAAGCGAGGTGTTTCATCAAGCCATCTCTTGGCCACATTCAAAGTGCAACAACCACAGTTCGCACAAAGATGCGCCGCAAAGTTTGCTGACCTATTTACATGCTGAATAACCAAAAAAAAGAGGAAATATTAGCGAGCACTCCTATTTGTAACAGGATATGAGCCAGAATTAAGCGAGAATTGTGGCGAGTGTTCCATGCAATCAACTTCCATTATCACATGCGAGAACCCTCGAAGAGAACCAAATGTGTTGAAGATTGCTTTATCACATTTTAAAAATATAATAAGAGTGCAGACGCTCCTCCATCCGGTTCCTAGTACTAGTATAGTACATACCTCTATAGACAATAGTAGTAGTACTAGTACTAGTAAGCTTTGCGCTTGGTTGTTCGCCTCTTCGGGAAGTGCAACAATAATAGTACTAGTACAATGTATGCTTCTGGCAATCTGACACCGAATTAACTGTTGCACATCCACCGCCTGAGCGAAGGAGAGCTTGCATTAGTCAAAAGTTTCTCCTTGTCCTGCGAGCCACCGCGTGCAAGCTTCTCCCGTCCTGCAAGCTTCTCCTCGCTCGGCAAGTTGACGGGACACATCAAAGTAATGCTAGTCCATACTACCTCCTCTCCGGTTAATATGGATTAATTTCAAATGAGATAAATACACTATCTGTCACTGTATATTTGTAAAAATATGGTCAGTGGACTTCATAATACGCTCATTGCGCTCAATATATACATTTTCTGGTGTTTATACAGTCACTAGCTCACCCTAGTTGAGTATGTGTGTGCATGCACGTGTAGGTTGAGCACTTGAGCGTGACCGTGTGTGTTCCGTCGTGTGCTCGGACATGCATGCATTAGGGCTTCACGCGCGTTTATGCGTCCATGTGTATGTGTGACTGTTGCATACACGTAGGGGGAGTACGTGTAGGGGCCACTAAAGGAGCAGTCAAATCACACAATAAGTTAGTCGGAAGAAGCAACCATCATTCCACTCTTCGATGACATGTACGCAATATAAAATGGTTGATATGGAGAGAAAAAGAAAACCGCTATATATACACTAGGAGGAGCCTAAGCTACAAGCCTGCTTGCTTGGGTTGCTCTCTTCACAAGCATAGAACGACGGTGGCCACACCGCTGATCACATATCCGACCTGATTCCGCAGCTGGGGGAAGGGAACAATGTTCTGCATAGATGTGGTCGACATCGGCGAGGGAGAAAATCCACAGTCGGTGCGTCCCAATTGGGGGTCACCACGGTATGGGCCGATGCCGCGTCCCAACCGCCCTTCTAGCTACACATCCCGACGTCCCAGGTAGTCCATGTTCCTTTTGGAGCCGGCTTGCTCTACTGCCGCAGCTCCCCGCGTAGCTCCATCTCCATGTCGATCTTTCTCTACTTCTACCGACTTCTACTTGTGATGAGTTTATGTCTCATGAACTAGTGCCAGTACTATTATTCTAATCACACTTATTCAATATCTTTGCCATCAGGGATGCTCAGCTCGATTTTAGTGGAACTGCACAAAACCATCATATGATCCGAGGGTGCCAGCCGTCTTTCCTTCGACATGTTCTACCTGTCCAGGAAATTAAATCCTTTTTAGGATTTAGGGTTTAAGGCGTTGTGACCCCATCAGTAGTTTTTCTTTCATACATGCTCTCACAACTTTTGTCTTTAGTTGTGAAGTAAATATTGGCTATGATCTGTGAATCATTAAGAGGCATCAACATGTGTTTTAGTTTTCCTTTGTATTTGATGGAATGTTGTAACAGGGCAACCTTGGAGTAGGAATGAAAATGGAGTGGAAAGTTTCCATTTTTCCGGAGAAAAAATGGAAACGGAGAGAAACCCACGTTTCGTTTCGTTGGATCGCGCCATCGAGCAAAACCAATGTTTAAAAATCACGTCTGTCACATTCGTGTCTCACCCTCCTCCACGGCTCAACCCCACACGGTCGCTCGGCATGCCACTCACCGCAAACCGAGTATACGATAACTTTCTCGCCTGCTTGTCGATGGATCGCACCATGGAGTACTAGTACTAATGGAAGAGAATGACGAGTTGGGGGAGGACAGCTAGCTGTAGCACGGACTCCCAAGAACTTTTTACATGCATGTTGTGGTCGGCGCGCCGCTTCAATGCCAGCGCAGTGAGAGGTCGCGTCCGCTCTGGCCGGACATGAATGCGGCACTGACCATTTTGGGGGGGGGGGGGGAAGCACGCGCGGGCGATGAAGAGGGTTCGGGTTGGTCAGGAGCGGCCGTGGCAGCGGTCCGGATGCCCGCAAACAAGAGATGTTGTACGTTAATATTCCCGGGGATATAATTAACAACGTAAATAATGTGTCAGTTGGACAAATATGATTGGAGATGGAGATGGAAATGGAATTTTACGTAAAAACGGATATGCATGTCTATGTCTATGTGTGTGTGCGCGATGACTCTCGCGACCTGGAAGCAGGGGCGTGTTTTTGATCGAGTTTTCTTTCTCGGTACGTTAAAAAATTGTCCGCCAGTTTTCGTTTCTTTTTTCTGGGAACACGCGTATTCTATTTAAAACCACTGCTATGGAGAGATTGTTTTACTCCATTCTAGCCTCTTATATGATATAGTTTCCCGCGTCTCGCTCTCTCACCCTCTCCATATCAAAACAAGATGGCAGTGTCCACACTATCTCTCTCCTCACCGATGGTCACAGATCCGACCGAATCCGGTCCGCTGCGGGAGGTGAGCAGGTGCAGCGTTGACATTGTCGTCGTCGGCGATGGAGGAAGCCGATGCGCACCGTCCTCTCGGAGCCGGCGGTGGCACGGGCAAAGGTCCTTCGCGCCCTTGTTCGCTGCCGTTGTGTGGGCAGATCCAGCCCGCTCGCCTAGGCGACATCTCGCCCACCTGAGGTATAACTTCTTGTACTGGTCCAGCTCTCCATGTTGCTGCATGCGGGTTTTCTTCTATGCGACTACTCCCGAGCTCCCCATGTATAGTAACTAGGGTTCGTCGGCTAGTCCAAGATCAACTACTATTATAGAGGAAATGCCACTCGAAAAGTTGTCCTGATTTATGCCTCGGTGGAGGTATACATGCTGTTTCGACAAAAAGTACATGATGGTTGTGCGGTCATTGTCCATATGCCCCTATTGCTGCTGCTAATCTAATACTATCACTGGTTAAATGAAGAAATGCTTTTTTCTTGGGTATCCTGGTTTAGTTCCCATCAAGATAATCATGATGCTTCTATTTTTTGGTGTACTTTTCATAATTCTTATTGACAATTGAGATGTCGTTCTTAATCTTGTAAAACAAAGTAACAACACTATATCCCTTTTTTATATTTTTGGAAACAGCGATGTGTATCTCCATACCCGGGCATGTCTTCCTCAATTTTAGTGGAACTGCACAAAATTGGATGGCCATTGTTGTTCCGCCTCACTGTCCTCTGCCATGTGGTTCTTCCTTCCTTGAGCTTGACTACTGAGAAGAAACAGACCACAGTGAGGATTTGTCGAACTTCATTGGTGCCTCACCCAAACTTGATGCCAAATGGATGATGCATCACCACGATGACCTATCGATGCTCATGGTTGCGCCTCATGGTTGCGTCGGCTGGTGAAGCTGATCGATTTTCAATGAAAAACAAGCTATCTTCCATCAGTGCACTTTGCTTGTTACCCACAAAGATGATATCCTTCGTCAGTTCACCTTGGTTGCGTTGGAGACGCAGTCGTCTTTCATGTTGGTGCAATTTTATCACACAATTGGCTATGAACCAAATGTTTCCTCGAAGAAGGATCGACGTTGGTACTAAGAGTATAAGTTTTGTATTGATTTCTAAGCCTTCTCACAACTTTGTCTCCAGCTCCCCTGTAATTTTATTTGTCCAGCTATTAACTTTGATTAAAAATGGTGTGTACTAAAAACCCGGATGGACGTAGTATCCCTCCATTTTTATTTACTCCGCATATTAGATTTGACTGAAGTCAAACTTTGTAAAGTTTGACCAAGTTTAGGCCGAACACAACAAACCATAATTATTAGAGAGGGCAAACTATACATACTCCCAAACCTTTCCGATAATTGAAATTAAAATTCTTTATTTGTACACACTCTCACACGTTTCCGATAATTTGGTGCATGTGTGGTTGTTCACTTAAGGGAGGGTAGTGTACCGCATGTGAAGGACATGAAGTGCGACCAGGACGCGTGGATCGTTAGTTCATCGAAAGTACTCCCTCTGTTCCTAAATATTTGTCTTTCAAGTGGTTTGCAATGGACTACAACATACGGATGTATATAGACATTTTTTACAGTGTAGATTCACTCATTTTGCTCTGTATGTAGTCATTTGTTGAAATATCTAGAAATACAAATATTTAGGAACAGAGGGAGTAGTAGTTTTCTTCATTGGTACGTTAAATAAAGAGTTTCCTTTCGTACTTACACAATTTAAAATGATTGTTATGGAGAGAATACGAAAACCACTCCACTATATATTAGTCATATATACGAGTACTATATGGACGCAGCTTCATTGAATTTAGTGCACCTGCCTTTGGGTTTATGATAGGTGGGCCCAAAATGTGGCTGGCCTACCTATCATACAGCCAAAAGCAGGTGCAGTTAAGGCACCGGAGCTTAGTCCGTACTACAGTATATATATAAGCTGGAGCCTCAGTGCTTGTTTGCTAGGGTTTGCACTCTCCACACTCTCGCCGCACTACATATATATACACGTTGGAGGCTCAGCATTCCTTTGCTAGGGTTTGCTAATATTCACTGTCTCTCACCCTCTTCACCAGATCTAAACAAGACTGCGTTGTGGCCTCTGTCTCTCTCACCCCCCTCAAAGCTGGCGAAGGAGGCATCCGGATCCCGTCGCACCGGGAAGGGGAGGAGGTGCAATGTTCACTCTATCGCCTTCGGCGAGGGAGGCAATCCATTGCCGGCTGCGCTTTTCTCTTTCACCCAGCGCCTGTGCGGGAGGGCCACCGACCCCTTCTTCCTCGCTGTCGTACATAGTGTAGGAAGATCCGACCTCCCGCCACATGCCTTGCCACATCCCGACGACCCTTAGGTATAAGTTTCTTTGAAACTGTCATTGGTTTAGCTGCATGCTGATCTTTTTCGATTCTGTAGTCGAATCTAGGTCTTGGTTCAAAGAGGAAAGAAGGGTGTGGTGGGGTGGAGCATGAATCTAGGACGTGGTTCAATGAGGAAAGGAGGGAGGGAAAGTAGTATAGACTAGCTATTCAACCGCTTTGTTGGTCGAAAAGGGAAAAAGAGGGTAACCCAGTACACACGTCTGCTTGGCTACATACTCTACATCACCCATTTATACATGTGGACGCACATGGTGCTGGCATGTCCCAAGTCCCATCCACATGATCATGCAGTGTGTTTTGAGATGTTGTGCTACTTGTATTGGTACTGTTTTAAATAAATGTTGAATTGAAGCTATTGTATTTTAAGCAATGCCACTCTCAGAATTAACTACTGAACTATTTTAAGAGAATTTCTCTGTTAATATGAATCAATGCAACCGTTTTAGAAATGCTACTGTCATATACTTTGTTTTCCATCAAGATAAGGTAGATGCTTCTTTTTGTGGTCACATGTTTCATCCTCCTTTATTGGCAGTAATTGTTTCCTTTTTGCCTCTATTAAATTAGGGATATCTATTCAACTTGTTGCTATAGAAAACTTAAATGTCACACCGATGACTTTACTTGATTTCAGAGTAACTGCACAAAACGAGATTGGATTTCCTATTCGTGTTGGCAGATTCGTACGTGATCTTGTGTGCATCATGACAGGTTGGTACTTGCCTTCATCCACATGATCGTGCAGTGTGTTTTGAGATGATGTGCTACTTGTATTGGTACTGTTTTAAATAAATGTTGAATTGAAGCTACTGTATTGCTGTCTTTTCCCATTAAGTAGTGAATAAAAATGGGACCAACCCAGACATTATGCTTGTTGCTTTGTTACAACAAACTCTGCATCACCCCCTTTTGTAAGTAGATGGAAGCACATGTTGTTGTTGCGCCCACTCTCCCCTGGAACTATTTATGCTTTTTGTTAATATAATGCCGCTGGTAAAATTAAGCAATGCCATTCTCATAATTAACTACTGAATCTTATTTCAAAACTGCAACACTTGTTAGGGATTGGCAGGATTACCATTTTTGTGGCCGCATGTTTCATCCTCCTTTATTGGCCAGTAATTGATTTCTTTTTTGCTTCTGTTAAAACAGGGATATTCTATTCAACTTGTTGCTATTGTGACATTTTGCTTCGCTTAATTTTGGTGGAACTGCACAAAATGAGACCGGATTTCCATATATGTGTTGAGATCTCTCTCAGGTCTTCCTCACGAGTTGTTTCAAATCTTGGTCTTGAAAGGTCAGTACCGACTTTCCTCAGAATTAACTACTGAATCTTAGTTCAAAACTGCAACACTTGTTAGGGATCGGTGGGAGTACCATTTATGTTAGGGATCGGCCGGAGTACATGTTTAAGAAATGTATTGTTCAAATAATGTCTCTGTTATTATATATCAGTTATAGTGTTTTACAAATGGTATTCTCCTGCTCTGTGTTCTTTCTACATGTTTAACCAAGGTATTGTTAAGATAATGTGTTTGTTAAAATGAACCAGTCACATTGTTTTAGGAATGATACTTTTCTGCTTTGTCATTCTTTATACATGTTGAAACAAGGCATTGTTAAGATAATGTCTCAGTTAATATGAATGAATCACACTGATTGAGAATTGCTACTCTCCTGCTTTGTTTCCCATTAAGATAAGGTAGATCTGTAGATGTTTTTCTTCTGGGAGTACAAGTCATCAACCGTAATTTCTCAGTAATTGTTTCCCTTGTACCTTTTGTTGCTTACAGGGATATCAAAATTAAAGCTCGGTTTTATTCCGACTTTGATTTTAGTTGAACTGCACAAAAGGAGCCAATGTGTCTAAGGCAAACTGCTGCATTAGTGGGTCCAGTTGGTCTTACCACTTTGCAGAAAGAAGCAGTCACTATTTGCGCTACATTACACAAGGAATTATCGAGAAGCTTTACATAGTATTAGTAGACGCTGGTGACATGACTAGTCTGCAGAGAGCATAGGAAACTCTACAACACGTGGAGTGCACTGGGCAAAAAGTGCCCAAACAAGTACAGGAAGCCAGGACAGGACTCCAAATCTGTCAATGTCATTCTGAGGAACAATGATGGGGCATCTGGGTATGGTAATCTGTTTACCGTACTTTCAGTTTGTTAGTCCACCGATTGGTGGGTTGACACTCGGGCCAATATTCATGTGTGTGCTGCTGTGTCTTTGTTTTCTTGCAGCATATAAATACGATATCCACAGGGATGCTCAGCTTGATTTTAGTGGAACTACACAAAATGTCTAGATGGTTTGTGTCCTCCATAATACTTCATCATGCACAATACATCGAATGGTTCTCTAATCATTCGTCATCACCTTGAGCCACCGGACTATATGTTTGAATGGTGCTGTCAGCGTCGGCCATTAAGAAGGGTAAGAAGAAAGACAAAAAGAGAGATGGATGCTTTACTTGTGGTTCGGAGGAACACTGGGCAAAGAAGTGCCCAAACAAGTACCAAGAAGCCAGGACAGGACTCCAAGTCTGTCAATGTCACTCTAAGCAACAATGATGGGGCATCTGGGTATGGTAATCTGTTTACCGTACTTTCAGTTTGTTAGTCCACCGATTGGTGGGTTGACACTGGGGCCAATATTCATGTGTGTGCTGATGTGTCTTTGTTTTCTAGCAGCATATAAATATGAAATCCACAGGGATGCTCAGCTTGATTTTAGTGGAACTGCACAAAATGTTCAGATGGTTCGTGTCCTCCACAATACTTCACATCATGCACAATACATCGAATGGTTCTCTAATCATTCGTCGTCACCTTGAGCCACCGGACTATCAGATGACAAACTGATGACAAACCCTGCCCGTTCCACAATCATAGGCATTACATATTTTGAATGGGAAAAGCTTGTCAAAGTTGACATTAGTTTAATATATTGGAATTGGAAAACCTTGTCAATTTTTGCTCATTGACGTTAGCCAGAAGACATGCATTTGGTATTTTTGAGTGGGACGCCCTTTGCTATGAGCAACGTCAATCTTTTTTCCTATTCCTGTCTTCAGTTCAGAAGTAAATATTTACTCTGCTGAGATGCATAGTCACATGAATGTTGACTTATGTAAGATATTTTAAGAGTTTGTTCTGAATATTGTCTATGTAATGCCAGGCCTTGTGTTTGATTGCAAAGTTGAGCTTGGAATGTTGCGGCATGCGGCATCACGAGCTGTTCACCGTGCCTCCTGAGAATAATGCTTCTTATTGTTTTGCATGTCGATCTAATGCTAGTGATTTGCTTGTTAGGAAGATCATCCTCTTCTGTTGTTTCCGTGCTTAAGAAGTTCATCGTCTTATGTTTCATTCATAGCCTATATGACAAGTCGGGTAGGTTAGACATGAAACCATATGATCTTCCGACCAACTCATCATCTTTGGCCGTGATTGGATCATCATTTTCCAACCAAAACCGCTTGTAAAACTGATGCTTGTTAATAAAAGCAAATGGTATTGGGCGAAGCGCTTGGTTGGTCAATTTCGACTAGTAAAATATACACCGGCCTCTCAAATTACACACGTAACCCGCCGGTTTTACTTGCAGACCTCGGGCCCTCGGTTTCATTACGCCTATATTTTACGTATTGTTTCCGATGATGAGTAAATTACACTTGTATCTTAATACAGGTGTGAAATAAACCAGAGCTCCCAAGCGTGGCCTTACCGTTTCATCCCGTCTTAGTCTGTCGAAGGTGCTCATAGGTGTTTGATGATCCTAGTTTCCTGAATGAGCAGCGGGCGCTGTATCAGACCATCTGTAGGGCCCGCGAGACCCTCTCCGTCGTCCTTCGAGTTGTTGCACTCACTGTGGCGTAGAGCATTGTTAACATGGTCAATGAACATGAGGATTCAGGAGATGACTTTATTTTGACTGGATGACAGTAGGGACCCACTAGGGCCATAGCCGTACGTACACAACTGCCTCCTTATTATGTACAACTATATTTTTTTTGCTTCCTCCTGGTTTCCTGACATCATGGTCCCACACCATTGTCAACCTATGTAGTCAATATAAACGAGAGAATTGCACAAGGTGGGGACGACAGCTGGGACCAAGAAGCTTGAGCAGTATTTGTGTTTTTGAGGCGTGAGCACTGCAGAGTTTTTCTTGGCGATGTTTTCGTTGTTGTTCAGAGGAGAGCAGGGTATTAACTGGGTGAGATGTGGCCCGTCTAGCCCATGACAGATATCCAACCCAAATATTAATTTTTTCAAGATGAAAATGGTAGCCCAGCTATACGTTTTTTTGAGGAATACCCATGCAAGATCAACTAGTTATTCTCCGCCCCGCTGGGCTGCAAATCTTTCCTAGGAGGGATGCATTAGGCTTAACAGGAAAATGGGCTTTAAAAAATAATAAATGGGATGTAATTATAAAAATTGGGCAGTAACTATAAAAAAATGCACCAAGCACGGAATTAGTTTATAAAATATTATTTATGGATTTCGAAAATCTTAATTTTTAATTGTTGCACGCGCAATGTTTCATTAGATTTTTACGTAATACAAATTTATATTTAATCTGACTAGAAATTTCGGGATAAAAATATTTTGGATCCCATCAAAATGTGGGAAATTTTATTGAATTCTGTCTTGAACGATTGGTTGAAATTATTAATTGTTGTTCTAGCTAGAAAATGGGTTGTACTTTTAACAAACTGTAAATGGGCTGTAGTAAATTCCATTAGAATTCAAAAATGGGTTGTACATTCTTACAAATCGTAAATGGGCTATAAGTTCTCTGCCACACACTTGTGGTCCTACTAAGTTGACGCGTCCCCTAAAAAAAGAAGTTGACGCGTATGCAAGGCTTTGTCAACTTATTATAGTCAACACATAGTTCTAGCAGCAGTGGCTGTTGGATGTCCATCCAACGGATGCTGTGCTTCTTCTTCAATCTCGGATATTCTAGCTTCACCCGCCCAAAAAATGATTCCTCCCCTGACATCTGGGGTGCACCGTTTCGGAAGCTGACCTGTGGGCCTACTAAGTTGATGCGTACCAAGGGCTTTGTCAACTTAGTCAATATGAACGATTCTAGCTGCAGTGACCGTACGATGTCCATCCAACGGCCGAAGTGCTTCTTCAACCTCTGGTCTTCTTGCTCCAGCCGCCCAAAGCAGCGTCGGTCGTGCCGCCTGCTCCTGCCTCCCATGGCCGGCTGTGCTGCCGCGAAGGACTCACCGCCCCCTACTACTCCCACCGCTGGTTAGGCCATCCCTCCACTCACCCACACTCGCTGTTATTTTGCGGCGACGACAGCCTCACACCGCAGCCGAACCAGTGAACCCTCGTACTCCTCCCCACGCGGGCTTCCACTGCCGCGTCTTCCCCGGCTCCGCGTCATCCCCTTCCTAGGCCTTGCTGCTCGCCGTCGTCCACTGCTCTGGTGCTCTCGGCGCGGCGTGGTCAACGTGGTCAAGGAACGACTTCCATCGGAAGAGTACTATACGTGGAGAGGCTGACAGCTGAGTCCACGGCAGCCGCAAGGAAGTCCCTCCTTATTATGCGGAAAATAATTATTCCTCCATCTGACAGTAGGGACCCACCGGACGGGCCACCGTATTTGGCGAAAAAAACGTTTCCCCCCTGACTGCTGGGACTCACCAGACGGGCCACCGTATTTCATGAAAAAAATGTTCCCCCCACTGTCAGCTCGGACCCACCAGAAGTGCCTCCTTATTACGCACAAAAAAAAAGAATACTCCCCTACTAGTTTGGACCCACCTTGGTGGGAGGCTGACTTGTGGGCCTACTAAGTTGACGGGGACGGAGTGTTTTGTCAACTTAGTCAATATGAACGATTCTAGCTCCAGTGACCGTACGATGTCCATCCAATGGTCGTAGTGCATCTTCAACCTCTAGTCTTCTTGCTACAGCCGCCCAAAGCAACGCCAGTCGTGCTGCATGCTCCTGCCTCCCATGGCCGACTGTGCTGCCGCGGAGGCCTCACCGCCCCAACTATTCCCACCGCTGGCCAGGCCCTGCGGCGACGGCAGCCTCACACTGCAGCCGAACCAGTGAACCCTCGTACTCCTCTCCACGCGGGCTTCCACTGACGTGTCTTCCCCGGCTCCGCATCGTCCCCTTCTTAGGCCTCTCCGTCGTCCACCGCCCTGGTGCTCTCGGCACGGCGTGGTCAACATGGTTAAGGAACGAATTCCATCGGAAGAGTACTGTACGTGGAGAGGCTGACAGCTGGTTCCACGGCGGCCGCAAGGAAGTGACTCCTTATTACGCGCAAAATAATTATTCCTCCACCTGACAGCAGGGACCCACCAGACGGGCCACCGTATTTCGTGAAAAAAATGTTTCCCCCTGACTGCTGGGACTCACCAGCTACATCTTTGCATGCAAGGAAGTGCGTCCGGGCAAAAAAACGATTCGCCCCCCTGACTGTTGGGACCCACCAGTTACATCTTGGCAGGCAAGGAAGTGTCTGACAGTCGAGACCCACCTGGTCGAAGCGTATGTAGTGTTGTCATTCTGGTCGCGAACGTGTATGTACATACTGGTCGATGTAGAGGCGCGCACGTGTCGTAGTAGAGGCGCGCACGTAGCATGTACACGTACGTACAGCGGCCAGTGTGCAAGAAAGAAAATACGGCCACATACGTACATACGAGCAGGGTCTCGAATGCCTACTCATGCATACGTACGGCCAGGGCTCGTGTACATGGCTGGCTCGGAACGGAGAAACAGCGTCGTCATCGTGTTCATGGGGAGCCAACTGGCTGGGTCGGGACGGAATGCACCATCGTGTTCATCGGGAGGGCTTGGATGGAACAACCAATGGAAACGAGGCCTGGCGTACTGCAGAACAGAGGAAATAGCCTTGTTTTCGACCGGCCACGGTCAAAACGGGATCCTGTTCATTAGGAGGGGTCTGGCGTACCGCAAAACGGAGGAAACAGACCTCCTATGGTCGAAACAGGGGTTATGTTGATCGGGAGGGGTGTCGCATACCGCAAAACGGAGGAAATGAACTTGTGTTGGAGCGCTACGGTCGAAATGGGGGTCCTGTTCATCTGGAGGAGTGTGGCGTACCACAAAACGGGACTCCACGGGATACTGTTCATCTCCATCGTCGACCCCCTCCAGCCTCCACGGGCTACTGTCCATCCACCGTCGACCTCCTCCAGCCTCCACCTGCGACTGTTCATCCACAGGCTCCTGTTCATCCAGCCTCCACCATGCGCTACTCCACCGGCTACTGTTTAACCAGCCCTCTCCATGCGCTCCTGTTCAACCACCCCTCCATGGGCTACTGTTCATCCAGCCCTCCACCATCTACTGTTCATCCAGCCCTCCGCGGGGTGGTCCTGTTCATCCTGCCCTCCATGGGGTCTTGTTCATCCAGCCCCAACCGGGTTGATCGATCGGGGTCCTGTTCATCCAGAGGCAACACCACGGGGTCCTGTTCATCCACCCCCATCGAGAACTGTTCCTCCAACCCCCCAGCAATGCTCACTTTTCATCCGGAGGCAACACCACGGGGTCCTGTTCATCCACCCCCACCGGGAACTATTCATCCAACCCCCCCACCAACGCTCACCGTTCATCCAGAGGCAGCATCGATCGGCTTCAGTTAGCAGCAGTAGCGAAGGAATCGCTCGATCGGGTTCAGTTAACAGCCATCGATCGATCACTTGGGTTCAATAACGCGTAGCCTGCAGTGCAATCGCTTGGGTTTAGTTAGAGCCCAACGCCTCGCTTGGGTTCAGTTAGAGCCCAACGCCTCACACCCACGCGCATGCGTGTACGAGAGAAACGTGCATCGCTCGGCCCGACCACCCACCGGAACTGGGAACACCCCGATATTTTCCTCGCCCTTTCTTGTACCATAGTTTTTTCCGTCATGGACGGCCCAAAGAATGTCATGCAGCTGCGTCTCTGGCCCGCCTAGGACTAAAAGCCCATTTTCTGTCATGATTTTTTGTCATAGAAGCAGGACCCCACCACATCTATGATGATACCGGGTTTTGTCAGAATTATCGTCATAGAAGTGTCATAAGTATGATAGAAATTTTTTTTGTTCGGCCCAAAATGTCACGGATGTGTCTTTTTTTTGTAGTGTTATGACTAATGTGGGTCCATGGATTATACACACTCTTACCTTTTCGTAATTTGCTAGCCTCTATGGTACTGTGCATTGCCCTTTAGTGCAAACTTCGCCGGTGCATCCAAACCCCGTGATATGATACACTCTATCACACATAAGCCTTATTATATCTTCCTCAAAACTGCCACCATACCTACCTATTATGGCCTTTCCATAGCCATTCCGAGATATATTGCCATGCAACTTCCACCGCTTCCGTTTTGATGACTTGAGCATTCATTGTCATATTGTTTTGCATGATCATAAGATAGCTAGCATGATATTTCCATGGCTTGTCCATTTTTTGATATCGTTGTTATGCTAGATCAATGCACATCCTGGTACACTACAAGAGGCATTCATTTAGAGTCATACTTTGTTCTAGGTATCGAGTTGTAATTTTTATTTCTTTTGAGTTGTAAGTAAATAGAAGTGTGTTGATCATCATTATTCATTATTAGAGCATGTCTGAGTGAGGAAAGGATGATGGAGACTATGATTTCCCCACAAGTCAGGATGAGGCTCAAGACAAATAAAAAAAAAGTGAGGCCAAATGTAGTGATTCGACCTCAAACGGTCAAATCTCTATGCATAAGTGTCATCCCTGGATTGGTAATGCTGACACACACAATACTTGAAGGATTTATAACAGAGTAGCAATCACACACTTATTACATCGACAGTCTCAAAAGAGAACTTATTACAATAAGTATGGCTTCAGGCCATCTAAGTAAGATAACAGCGGAAGACTTGGAAGATAAAGTGAGTCCATCAACTCCAACGGCATAGCTGAGTGCACGACAACGACCTAGCGCACCTTACTCTTTGTCTGAAAAGTCTGAAACATGATATGTTGCAGCCCGAAAACGGGCCAGCACATGGAATATGCTGGCAAGATAACACAATAGAGCAATGAACAAGTAAATGCTATCACTATATGCATATATGGCTGGTGGAGGCTCTATGGTTATAATGTTTTTGCGAAAAGAAAATTTTTCCCTACAACAAAGGAATATATTTTATTTAACTATCATGGTAGTTGAAAAGCATTGAGAATGGTAAATCCCCATCTCAATCCCAATTAAAAGTAATTAACATCCCAACGAAATTAATTTAGAGTGATGAGATCCACATGATAATTCAAGAACCAAATACTCAGGATGTCCATAACCGGGGACACAGCTAACCATGATTAGTTTGTACACTCTGCAGAGGTTTGTGCACTTTTCCCCACAAGAGTCGATCTCCTCCATTGGATTTCTCGCACTACATGGTGTTTGAGAAATGGATGACCGAGACACAGTCTTTCCGAAGAGGTCCCCTTAACTGATAGATAGGCTGGTACACCTACAATCCCCTACATCTGCTAGCCCATCAATGAAAGGTTTCCCACAACTTACTCAACTATGCCAGAGCCCATAATGGCTTGTGGCTGCACACGGAAGTTTCCAGCATGAATAATCTTATGATCCCTTTGAGCCTGGGTGGCGAACCAAAAAGGACAACACTGGTATATCCCCAGGTGCCCGAAACCAATCCACCCAGATGTGTGTTTAAGTAGCCACCTTAAGTAAACCATTAATTAAAATCTCACATCTATCATGGATTCACTCAAACCCAAACCACGTCTATGAGCATAGCATGACGATAGAAGCATAACATAGAAGTAACTCCCAGGGGTTTGATAATAAAAAGGGTAATAGGTTCTACCTCATCATATACTTCCCAAACCCACATGTTAAGAGATCCTACTCATGCAATGTTTGAGGGTTGTAACTAATGCATAAAAACTGGGTAATAAAGGGATATGATCAAAGTGTTACTTGCCTTGTTGATGATCCGCAAAACCTAGTGACTCATAGTAGCACACTGCGCACTCCAGGAATTCTAGCGCAAACAAACAATAGCATACATAAGCACTCAAGCAAAGATGCAAGGGGAAAACTTCAAATAAGAAGATCCAAACTGAAAGGTCAACTGAAAATATTCAATCTGCAAAAAGAATCAATTGAATCGGAGTGACGGAACTGCAACTACGGTTAAAAGAACTTCGAAGACAAATCTACTTGAAACCAAATTTTAATTTGTTAAAACATTGTTCAAGTTGATTAAATAGAAAGAGGGGCTCGATACAAAGATTTTGGCGTTGGTTTCACTGGATTTGGACGAACGGTTAAGAAAGGCGAGGGTTTGAAGATTAGGGGCTAATATGCGATAAAAATAATCATGGATAGGTCCCTGGCCGAAAATAAAATAAAAAGAAACAACTAACGAACGAACGTTCGCTAACAGAACCAATCTAACGAAAATCGATCGCTAATAGATCTAAACGAACGAACGTTCATTAAATAAACTAAATCGAATAAAACCGAAATAAGACCCGATCTAATACAAAAACCGATCTACGTTTTTACCAAAAATAAAACCGACGAAAACCGGCGGCGACGAACTCCGGTGAGGAAGCAGTCAGCGGGCGGCGGCAGGCGGCGGCGCGCATTGCGGCGCGGGCGGCTAGGTTTAGGGTTTCGGGGCGCTGGCGACTTGGGCATCAGGGGGCCTCGGGCTGGCTTATAAAGCCTGAGCTTGGACGGTGTCCGGCTCGGGCACGGCCCGTTAGGTCGGTTCATTTTTCTTAAACGATTCCGCCAAAAAAAATCCTAACTAAATAAAAAAAATCTAAAAATGCCAAAACAAATTTTAACCGTCTTAGTAAAATATTTAGAACAAAGTGAACATTTTCTTGGCCTAAAAATGCAATTTTAAAAAATGCATATTTTTCTAATTCAAATAAAATAGCAATAAAATCCAAATAAAAATATTTATTTGATTTTAACATTTTCCTCCAATATTTCATTTATTTTGGAGAAGTCATATTATGTCCTCTCATATATTTTAATTATGAAATATTTTTGGAGAGAAAAATAATAAAACCGAAATGATCCTCTTTCCAATATTTGAGAAAAAACAAATATGAAAAATAGTGAAATCCCCACTCTCTCCATGGGTCCTTGAGTTGCTAAGGATTTTTCTCAGGATCACACCCAAAATGCAAATAAAATATGATATGCATATCATTACCTATGTATAACATTCCAAATTGAAAATTTGGGATGTTACAAACCTACCCCCCCCCCTTAAGGTGAATCTCTCCCTCGAGATTCGGGTTGGCTAGGAAATAGGTGTGGGTGGTCTTTCCGTAGATCATCCTCTCATTCCCAGGTGGCTTCATCCTCGGTATGGTGGCTCCACTGAACTTTTGCAAAACTTGATAACCTTACTACGCGTGACTCGGCTAGCAAACTCGAGAATCTTCACTGGTTTCTCCTCATAGGTCAGATCACTATCCAAATGAATTGCTTCCGGTGGCACTGTATATCTTAGAGGAATATCAGCCATCTCAGCATGACACTTCTTCAACTAGGAAACGTGAAACACATCATGAACTCCTGATAGTCCTTTGGGTAACTCCGGCTTGTAGGCAACTTCTCCCATACATTCCAAAACTCGGTACGGTCCTACAAATCTTGGGGCTAACTTTCCCTTAACACCAAAACATTTAACTCCTCGCAGAGGTGACACACGAGGATAGGCTTTGTCTCCGATTTCATAGACTACCTCCTTGTGCTTTGAGTCTGCATAACTTTTCTGCCTGGACTGAGCTACCTTCGGCCTATCTCGAATCATCTTAACCTTCTCTTCTGGCTCTTTGATCAAATCTGGTCCAAACAACTGGCGGTTTCCTACTTCATCGCACATCAACGGTGTCCTGCACCTTCTTCCATACAAAGCTTCGAAAGGTGCCATCTTCAGACTAGCTTGATAACTGTTGTTGTAAGAGAACTCTGCGTAAGGCAAATTGTCATCCCAACTAGATCCATAATCAAGCGCACAAGGTCTCAAACTGTCATCCAGAATCTGATTGACTCTCTTGGTCTGTCCATCTGTCTAGGGATGAAAGGCTATACTGAACTCTAGCCTGGTGCCAAAAGTATGGTGCAGCTGGTGCCAAAACTTTGAAGTAAACTGTGTTCCTCTATCCGAGATGATGGTCCTTGGAACTCCATGCAGACATACGATCTTGGTCATATAAATCTTGGCCAGCTTCACACTTGTATAGGTGGTCTTCACTAGGATAAAGTGAGCCACTTTGGTCAGACGATCCACTACTGCCCAGATAGAATCATATCCCGATCGGGTCCTGGGTAATCCGGTGATGAAATCCATGCCAAGCTTGTCCCACTTCCATTTGGGTATTGGCATAGGCTGCAGTAATCCTGCTGGCTTCTGATGTTTTGCCTTCACTCTTTGACATACATCACATACGGCTACATACTAGCAATATCCTTCTTCATACCTGTCCACCAGAAATGCTCCTTCAAATCATCTTGGTGTTTCCGGGGTGTATCGAGTATGGCGAGTCATGAGCTTCCTGAAGTATCACCTTCCTGATCTCTGTGTTATTGGGTACATAAACACGATCCTCAAACCACAAGGTGTCGTGCTCATCCTCACGAAAACCCTTGGCTTTTCCTTTGCTCATCTTCTCCTTTATCTCAGCAATTTCCTTATCATCCTTCTAAGATTCTCGAATTTTTCCCAATAATGTCGACTGAATTTCCAATGCTGCAACAGAACATCTAGGGACTATCTCCAGACGTAGCTCCCTCAGATCTTCAGCTAACGACGTTGGGAATCCTCCACTTACGAGGGTATTGGCGTAACTCTTCCGGCTCAAAGCGTCTGCTACGACATTCGCCTTGCTTGTATGATAGTGCAGCTTCATATCATAATCCTTTATAATCTCCAACCATCGCCTTTGCCTGAGATTCAACTCCTTCTATGTGAAAATATACTTCATACTCTTATGATCCGTGTACACATCACAATGGTTTCCAATAAGAAAATGTCTCCAGGTTTTGAGTGCATGCACTATGGCTGCTAACTCCAAATCATGCGTGGCATAATTCAACTCATGCAGTCGAAGCTGCCGTGAGGCATATGAAACAACTCTTCCGTCTTGCATAAGCACGCCTCCAAGTCCTAAGCGAGACGCGCCGCAATATACTTGCAAATCCTTTTGTATATCCGGCAGAATTAGCACTGGGGCTGTAACCAGTCATTTCTTCAATTCCTGGAAACTTGCCTCACATTCATCTGTCCACTTAAACTTAGCGTCTTTCTTCAACAACTCCATCATAGGCTTCTCAATCTTAGAGAAATTCTCAATGAATCTCCGATAATATCCCGCGAGTCCAAGAAAACTGAGGTGGGCGCCAACCACTCAGTGACTGGCTGAACCTTTGTAGGGTCTACTGCTATACCTTCTCCTGAGATAACATGTCCAAGGAATCCAACTTCCTTCAACCAAAACTCACATTGTCTGAACTTGGCATATAACTGATGTTCCCTGAGCTTCTCGAGAACTAAACGCAAATGCTCCTTATGCTCTTCTTCATTCTTTGAGTATACCAAAATGTCATCAATGAACACCACAACAAACTTATCCAAGAACTCCATACACACCTTGTTCATCATACTCATGAAATAGGCAGGGGCATTAGTCAATCTGAATGACATAACCGTGTACTCATATAGCCCGTACCTTGTGGTGAAGGTTGTCTTAGGTATATCATGTTCTCGGATTTTCAGCTGGTGCTATAATGATTGAAGGTTGATCTTGGAAAATACTTTAGCTCCTTGCAGCTGGTCAAACAAATCATTGATCATCGGAAGTGGGTACTTGTTCTTGATCGTCACTTCATTCAATGCACGATAATCAACCAAGAGCACTGGGGCTCCCCATGGTGACGAGCTTCATCGAATGTAACCTTTCTCCAATAACTCCTTAATCTGTTTCTTAATCTCCTCCAGATCATTTGCGGGCATCTGGTATGGTCTCTTTGATATTGGTCCGGTGCCAGGTAACAGCTCTATCAAAAACTCAATGTCTCGATCCGGGGGCATGTCTGGTAGTTCCTCTGGGAATACATCCGGGTAATCCTTCACTACAGACACTGATACGTCCATTTTGCATCATGCTTTTATATCAATATTTATTGCATTATGGGCTGTTATTTCTCATTATGTCACAATACTTATGGCTATTCTCTCTTATTTTACAAGGTTTACATAAGGAGGGAGAATGCCGGCAGCTGGAATTCTGGGCTGGAAAAGGAACAATTATTAGAGACCTATTCTGCACAACTCCAAAAGTCCTGAAACTCCATGGAACACCTTATAATAAATAATGAAAAATCCTCGCCAAAGATGAAGACCAGGGGGCCCACACCCTTCTCACGAGGGTGGGGGTGCCCCCCCTAGGGCGCGCCCCCTGCCTCGTGGGCCCCCTGGTGGCTCTCCGATGACCATCTTCTCCTATATGAAGTCTTTCGTCGAGAAAAAAAATAAGAAGCAACCTTTTGGGAGGAAACTCCGTCGCCACGAGGCGGAACCTTAGCGGATCCAATCTAGAGCTCCGACAGAGCTGTTCTGCCGGGGAAACTTCCCTCCCGGAGGGGGAAATCATCGCCATCGTCATCACCAGCGCTCCTCTCATCGGGAGAGGGCAATCTCCATCAACATCTTCATCAGCACCATCTCATCTCAAAACCCTAGTTCATCTCTTGTATCCGATTCTTGTCTTCAAGTCCGGGATTGGTGCTAGTAGGTTGCTAGTAGTGTTAATTACTCCTTGTAGTTGATGCTAATTGGTTTAATTGGCGGAAGATCATATGTTCAGATCCTTTATGCATATTAATACCCCTCTGATTATGAACATGAATATGCTTTGTGAGTAGTTACGTTTGTTCCTGAGGACAAGGGAGAAGTCTTGCTATTACTAGTCATGTGAATTTGGTATTCGTTTGATATTTTGATAAGATGTATGTTGTCTAGCCTCTAGTGGTGTTATGTGAACGTCGACTACATAACACTTCACCATTATTTGGACCTAGAGGAAGGCATTGGGAAGTAATAAGTAGATGATGGGTTGCCAGAGTGACAGAAGCTTAAACCCTAGTTTATGTGTTGCTTCATAAGGGGCTGATTTGGATCCATATGTTTCATGCTATGGTTAGGTTTACCTTAATACTTTGGTTGTAGTTGCGGATGCTTGCAATAGAGGTTAATTATAAGCGGGATGCTTGTTCAAGTAAGAACAGCACCCAAGCACTGGTCCACCCACATATCAAATTATCAAGGTACCGAACGTGAATCATATGAACGTGATGAAAACTAGCTTGATGATATTCCCATGTGTCCTCAGGAGCGCTTTTCCTTATATAAGAGTTTGTCCAAGCTTGTCCTTTGCTACAAAAAGGATTGTGCCACCTTGCTGCACTTTATTTACTTTTGTTACTTATTGCTCGTTACAAATTATCTCATTACAAAACTATCTGTTACCACTTATTTCAGTACTTGCAGAGAATACCTTGCTGAAAACCGTTTATCATTTCCTTCTGCTCCTCATTGGGTTTGACACTCTTACTTATCGAAAGGACTATGATAGATCCCCTATACTTGTGGGTCATCAGGCACTTCTTCCTGAACAACTCTTGTGAGGGAATTTATGTGAGCCCTCTTAGGAGTATGCCTGGATACATACTTAATCCTTTTTCCCTCCGGTGTGGTGAGCATAATTTACCTACTGGAGCAATCGAT
Source organism: Triticum aestivum (assembly GCF_018294505.1). Lineage (NCBI taxonomy): Eukaryota > Viridiplantae > Streptophyta > Magnoliopsida > Poales > Poaceae > Triticum > Triticum aestivum. The sequence continues at coordinate 108,574,444 of NC_057794.1, read as the reverse complement.
GTTTCCTCCATACTTTGATAGCCAATCCATACCCAGTATCACATCCAATCCTTGTGATTCCAAAATTATTAGGTTTGAAGGGAAAACATGCCTACCTATGGTCAATGGCATCTCAAAACTCCGCTCCAAGTGAGCTTACTAACATAGGCGTCTTAATAACTTTGGTGGGCAACTTATACTTATCCACAAATCCCCTTGATATGTATGAATGCGATGCACCAGTATCAAAGAAAACTATTGTAGTAAATGACTTAACCAAAAACTTACCGATAACTGCATCTGGCTGCTCTTCAACCTCCTCCACCTTCACGTGCTTCACTTGTCCCTTGTTGAAAGGGTTGGGCTTCTTCCCAGAGCTTCCATTGCCATTTCCATTCTTTAGTTCAGGAAACTCATTGGCATAGTGTCCGGTCTTCCCGCACTTGAAACAAGTAACGTGACTTTGGTCCTTCTTGGCGGGTGTGCTTGAGTTAGAGCGGTTCTGACTACTTGATCCACTCCCATTTCCGTTCCTAGGGCCACTGTGGTTATGCAAACTTCCTCCATTGTGGTTATGGCCTCCATGGTTATGGGTATATCCTCTTGGGTTCGGGGCGAAACCGGGTTTCTGCTGAGCTCCTGAATTGTATTTCCCTTGTCCATTCTTCCTTTTGCGGCTTTCAATCTGCTGCTGCTTCCTTCAATCATAAGAGCCTTGTCTACCAACTCCTGGTAGTTGTTAAATTTTGCCTTCCATAAACTTATCTTGCTTCGCGGCAACTGTGGCCACATCATCCATGGCATAGCGAGCTAACTTGCTAAACTCCTCCATGTACTGCCCTACAGTACGGCTACCCTGGCGTAAGTTGCGAAACTCATGCTTCTTCATGCTCATAGCTCCAGTTGAGACATGAGCAGTGTGGAATGCTTGCTGAAACTGCTCCCAAGTAACATTGGCTATGGGGAAGGTGGCTAAGTAATTCTCCCACCACGAGGCTACAGGTCCATTCAATTGGTGTGCGGCAAAATGCACCTTCTCAGCATCTGTGCAGACCGCAGTGGTCAACTCCCTTCCAATCCTGCGTAGCCAGTCATCCGCGACTATGGGATCGGTGCTACTGGGAAACACTTGCAGTTGTAACCTCAGAAAACGGGCTAAGTTGTCAACTGGAGGTGATGGCGGTGGGTTGTTGTTATTGTTGTTATTGTTGCCTTGGTTCTGAACTAGCAACTGCATCAGTGCATTTTGCTGTTGGATCAACTGAGTGAGCTCCGGTGGGAAGGCAAATCCGGGGTCACGTCTCGGAGGCATCTGGTGGGTTTTAGAGGGGAGAGATTAGAATAGAATGAGGTCTAGTGAGAAAGCACTACCCATATGCACATGAGACAAAACACAATCAATATCACTCCAAAACAATATCAAGCAAGGGCATACAATCGATCTAACTATTGTTACAGTGCTCGGACTACTAATATATACATGGGGGAATACTACTAATAATATGGTGGTCTACTAGAAATTTTGATCAGTAGAAGACTCCATGATATCTGCTCCAGTTTGGTCTTCATAATCATCATCACTAGGGTCGAAGTCGGTGTCGTCGATGATGATGTAGTCCTTGGGGTGATCATCATCTCCTCCTGGTGCAGGGTCTCCCTTGAATACTCCTAGCTTCCTTGTCAGGTCGTAATTCTTCTGCACTAGTATGGTGATTTCCTCCTCATATCCATCATGTGTAGACTTGAGTTCTTCTTCAAGCTCCATGTTCCTAGTCATCAACTTCTTCAGATCTATCATGCTTGCGCACATCTGGTTCTCCTGGCAACGAATATGATAGTTTAACTCCTGGATGAAAGCTGCAATGGACCTGTCCTTCCTGGTACTGATCATCTCCCATTGCTCATCTCGGCGCCCACATATTTGGTAGATGGTGTCCTTAAGATCCTTGTGATAAACTTCCCCAATGTGTCCTATGGCGATGTGGGCTGCCATGCTCTTTCCTAGACTCCAGGTTGGTGCATCAAAGGAAAACTCTATGGGCTCTATTACTAGCGTGAATGTCCTTCCTGGAACTTGAACTCGAATCATCCAACGCTCTTCTTCTAGTAAAGTGGCGGTGTAGGTCCCGGTGAAGCTTGGTATTCCAATGTTCAGGTACCTAGTGACTTCCTTTAAGTGTCGTCCAAAAGGCGTGTCTTCATCCGGATGTGCAAACTTGTTCCTTGTGTCTGCCATCCTATAGAGTAGAAGATGGAGAAAAGTCAGAAATGAGTAGAGAAGAGTGACCTATGGCTCATCTTAGTGGTCGTGTGCTACATTCAGCGTGTGCTCTGATACCATCTTGTAGCGATCCGACCTCAAATGGTCAAATCTCTATGCATAAGTGTCGTCCCTGGATCAGTAATGCTGACACACACAATACTTGAATGATTTATAACAGAGTAGCAATCACACACTTATTACATCGATGGTCTCAAAAGAGAACTTATTACAATAAATATGTCTTAAGGCCATCTAAGTAAGATAACAGCGGAAGACTTGGAAGATAAAGTGAGTCCATCAACTCCAACGGCAGAGCTGAGTGCATGACAACGACCTAGCACACCTTACTCTTCGTCTAAAAAGTTTGCAACATGATATGTTCCAGCCCGAAAATGGGTCAGCACATGGAATATGCTGGCAAGATAACACAATAGAGCGATGAACAAGTAAATGCTATCATTACATGCATATATGGCTGGTGGAGGCTCTATGGTTATAATGTTTTTGCGAAAAGCCAATTTTCCCTACAATAAAGGAATATATTTTATTTAACTATCATGGTAGTTGAAAAACATTGAGAATGGTAAATCCCCATCTCAATCCCAATTAAAAGTAATTAACATTCCAACAAAATAAATTTAGAGTGATGAGATCCACATGATAATTCAAGAACCAGATACTCAAGATGTCCATAACCGAGGACACGGCTAACCATGATTAGTTTGTACACTCTGCAGAGGTTTGCGCACTTTTCCCCACAAGACTCGATCTCCTCCGTTGGATTTCTCGCACTGCATGGTGTTTGAGAAACGGATGACCGAGACACAGTCTTTCCGAAGAGGTCCCCTTAACCGATTGATAGGCCGGTACACCTACAATCCCCTACATCTGCTAGCCCATCATGGAAAGGTTTCCCACAACTTACTCAACTATAACAGAGCCCATAATGGCTTGTGGCTGCACACGGAAGTTTCCAACATGAATAATCTTATGATCCTTTTGAGCCTGGGTGGCGAACCAAAAAGGACAGCACTGGTATATCCCCATGTGCCCGCAACCAAGCCACCCAGATGTGTGTTTAAGTAGCCACCTTAAGTAAACCATTAATTAAAATCTCACATCTGTCATGGATTCACTCAAACCCAAACCACGTTACGAGCATAGCATGGCGATATAAGCATAACGTAGAAGTAACTCCTAGGGGTTTGATAATAAAAAGGGTAATAGGTTCTACCTCATCATCTGCTTCCCAAACCCACATGTTAAGAGATCCTACTCATGCAATGTTTGAGGGTTGTAACTAATGCATAAAAACTGGGTAATAAAGGGATATGATCAAAGTGTTACTTGCATTGCTGATGATCCGCAAAACCTACTGACTCATAGTAGCACGCTACGCACTCCAGGAATTCTAGCGCAAACAAACAATAGCATACATAAGCACTCAAGCAAACATGCAAGGGGAAAACTTCAAATAAGAAGATCCAAACTGAAAGGTCAACTGAAAAGATTCATCTGCAAAAAGAATCAATTGAATCGGAGCTACGGAACTACAACTACGGTTAGGAGAACTTCGAAGACCAATCTTCTTGAAACCAAATTTTAATTTGTCAAAACATTGTTCAAGTTGATTAAACAGAAAGAGGGGCTCGATACGAAGATTTTGGCATTGTTTTCACTAGATTTGGAGGAATGGTTAAGAAACGGCGAGGGTTTCAAGATCAGGGGCTAATCTGCGGTAAAAAATAATCGCGGATAGGTCCCTGATAGAAAATAAAATAAAAAGAAACAAGTAACGAACGAACGTTCGCTAACAGAACCAATATAATGAAAATCGTTCACTAATAGATCTAAACGAATGAATGTTCATTAAATAAACTAAACCGAAATAAAACCCGATCTAATAAAAACCGATATAGGTTTTTACCGAAAATAAAACCGACGAAAACCGGCGGCGACGAACTCCGGCGAGGCAGTAGTCGGCGGGCGGCGGCGGCAGGCGGCGGCGGACTGTGCGGGCAGCTAGGTTTAGGGTTTGGGGCGCTGGGACTTGGTCCTCAGGGGGCCTCGGGCTGGCTTATAAACCCTAAACTCGGACGGAGTCCGGCTCGAGCACGGCCGTTAGGTCGGTTCGTTTCTTTTAAACGATTTCGCCAAAAAAAATCCTAACGAAATACTAAAAATATCTAAAAATGCCAAAAAAAATTCGCCGTCTAAATAAAATATTTAGAACAAAATGAACATTTTCTTGGCCTACAAATGCAATTTTGAAAAATGCATATTTTTTCTAATTCAAGTAAAATAGCAATAAAATCCAAATAAAAATATTTATTTGATTTAAACATTTTTCCTCCAATATTTCATTTATTTTGGAGAAGTATATTATCTCCTCTCATATATTTTAATTATGAATTATTTTTGGAGAGAAAAATAATAAAACCAAAATGATCCTCTTTCCAATATTTGAGAAAAATCAAATATGAAAAATAGTTAAATCCCCAACTCTCTCCGTGGGTCCTTGAGTTGCTTAGGATTTTTCTTAGGATCACACCCAAAATGCAAATAAAATATGATATGCATATGATGACCTATGTATAACATTCCAAGTTAAAAATTTGGGATGTTACACCAAAAAGAGCCGAAGAAAAAGAAAGGAAAATATGAGAGAAGAAGAGCGAAGAGGTATGCAAATTCCACACTTGTGCTTCAAAATAGCACCATGTTTTTCATATGGAGAGTCTCCTATGTTGTCACTTCCATATACTAGTGGGAATTTTTCATTATAGAGTTAGATGCACACCCACCTAGTTTTCATGTTGAGCTTTCATACACTTATAGCTCTTAGTGCATTCATTGCATGACAATCCCTACTCCTCGCATTGGTATCAATTGATGGGCATCTCCATAGCCCGTTGGTTAGCCGTGTTGATGTGAGACTTTCTTACCTTTTTTGTCTTCTCCAAATTATTTTCTACATTGTATTCTATTCCACCCATAGTGCTATATCCATGGCTTGCGTGTTGGGAATCGTTGCATGGGAAAAAAAAATTCTACGCACACGCAATGATCTATCCATGGAGATGCATAGAAACAAGGGGAAGAATGTGTCTACATACCCTCGTAGACCGTAAGCGGAAGCATTTCACAACGTGGTTGATGTAGTTGAACTTTCTTCATGCTCCACCGATCGAATACCGAACATACGGCACCTCCGAGTTCTGCACACGTTCAGCTCGGTGACGTCCCTCGCCTTTTTGATCCAGCAAGGTGTCGAGGTAGTAGATGAGTTCCGTCAGCACGATGGTGTGGTGACAGTGATGGTGAAATGATCCGTGCAGGGCTTCGCCTAAGCACCGCAAGAATATGACCGGGGTGTAAACTGTGGAGGGGGCGCCGCACACGGCTAACAATAGATGTTGTGTGTTCTAGGCGCCCCCTCGCCACATATATATAGGTGGGAGGGAAAGGGGAGAGGCCAAGGGGCGCCCCAAGTGGGGCTGAATCCCACTTGGGCTTCTGCCCTGGTTCGCCCCCCTTCCTTGTATAGGCGCCAGGGGAAGGAAGGGGGAGGTGGCGCCCCCCTTTCCTTTATCCCTTAAGAAGGGGAAGGAAGGAGGGACTTGCCCTCCTCCCTTTCCTTTCCCTAGGGCTGGCCGGCCTGGTGGAGTGGCGCTGTCAGTGTCAAAACCAGCGGATCTCGGGTAGGGGGTCCCGAACTATGCGTCTAAGGCGGATGGTAACAGGAGGCAGGGGACATGATGTTTACCCAGGTTCGGGCCCTCTCGATGGAGGTAATACCCTACGTCCTGCTTGATTGATCTTGATGATATGAGATTACAAGAGTTGATCTACCATGAGATCGTAGAGGCTCCTCGGTTCTTCCGAACTGTTCTTTGTCTTCGGTCGTCGGTCTTGAAAACTGGTTCAACAAATCTTCCCATCTTCTATCTTGAAGATTGCCGAGCTAAATCTGAAGATCTCCACGTCGGGTATCCGAGGAGCCCCTTAAGTCTTCGGCCTTTATCAATGCCTTGTTATTTTTATGCCACACCTCGGGTTTGAAGTTGTTCCCCGGCGGCAGCGTCCTCTTGCATCGAGCTCTAATGCTGGACTGCATTCGAGGTATCTTTTTCAGACGAGTACCAACATCGGACTGCTTCCGAGCTCCAACGTCGGAATGTATCCGAGCTCCAACGCCGGACTATGTCCAAGCTACAACACCGGACTATATCCGAGCTCCAACGCCGGACTATATCCGAGGTGTCATAAATCACCTTGGTTCAAAAAAGTTGAAGGAGTTTAGCCGAGCTTAATGCCGGAAATGCCCTCTATGGAGCCAGCCACTCGCGCCTGAGCTTTATGCCGGACTACTTCCGAGGTGGTGCACCACCCTGACCGTGGGTCGATTTTTTGTCAATATTTTTTATTGGTGCAATTTATTCTCTGCCGAGATATATAGCAAGTAGCCCTCAAGGTGTGTATCAGTCTAAATCCTGAGATGCACTTGAGGGATGACATAAACCGCTGATCCCAGTAGCCGCTGAGACTCAGGTTGATTTGCAAAATTGGCCTGAGGATCAAGTCCTAGCTCATCAGAATACTTCGGGACACAAAAAGCGGCGTGCTCAGTCCTCGAGACTCAGGTTGGGTGCGGCCGACCAACCTGACGATCAAAATCTCCTCGGAAACTGTATTGCACTTAAAATTTTCTGCATTGAACAGGTAATGCAGTAGCCCCCGAGACACTGGTCGGGTGGCGACACGAGATCAGGGGATCGATGTGCCCCTTTAATATTTGTAAATAATAAGCCCGAAGCCCAGTAGCCCCGAGCCTTAATGCGGGCACGGGTGGCTGAATCGATATCCATAGTAAAATCACAAATTATGTGTAATGACTCTATGTATCCAAGTACTTGTCACAGCCCTAGAACACCTGAGTGTAATAGTTGCATCAGTGAGCATGCATCATGTTTAAATTCAAGAAACTTAAATTGAGGAAAGTGAAAGCCTCGTAAATCAATTTAAAAGAAAGGCAAGCACCCTTTAAATTGCATTCATTGTTTCCAAAATGCCTTCATAAATGTTTGATAATTTTGGCAAGGCTTTGAGACCAAACCAAAAATAGTGAACATTTTTGTGGAATATTTTGGGCACTGAATTTAAATCACTATTCTATTTGAATTTGGAAATATACCCAAATATATATGGGATATATTTCCAAATACCTCTGATATATTTTGTGCGCTTTTGGAGAAGTCCAATAAGCAACATAAAAATGGTCAGAAAATATTTTGCATTATTTTGAATTCCTTTGAATTTGCAAAGCAATGGCAAAGTAAAAAAATAGAAACAAAAAGAAAGACCCGTACCTGGGCCACTTACCTGTAGCCGGCCCAGCTGCACCAGTCCAGCCCACCGGGGCAGAGCGGTTGTCTTCAACCTCTGCCAGTAGGCAAAGGCGAAGTAGCACGCGCGCACGCGGAGGCCTCCACCTCCTGCTTTGCGGTGGCAGCCTCCCCGACATCCTCGCGACGCCACGGAGATGCCGAGAGCCTCCCCTCATTCTCCCTCCTCCTCTAGCTCCCTCTTCCTCTCTTCCCGTGAGCCCGAGAGCGCGCCGTCGCTGTCACCGTGGCTATAGGCCACCACCCACCCAACCAGCGCCACCACGAGCTCCTCCATGACTCCGTGGAGCTACACACTGAGGGACGCAACCGCAGGAGCCCTGCAGCGTCGCCACCATCGCCATCTTCATCCTCTGCCGTGACAGTCGTCGTCGTCGTCAATTCGTCGGCTACGGGACCTCCCCAAGCTCGCCGTCCGCACTAGAAGATCCGCTGTGAGACCTGCAGTCTTTTCCCCCTCCTCCCTTTGTCGCGCTCGCCCTCTAGCCGCTGCCCCACAAGCTCCCAAGCACCGCCGCCGCCATGGCCGGCCAGCCCTGCGCTCCCGACCTCCCCCTCTCTCCTAAGCAACACCAACATGCTTACCGCGTCCCCGGGTAGCGAACTTGCCGCACCGTTTTCTCTAGCTCGCACTGAAACCCCGCACCCACTCGAGCCCGAGCTCCGCCGCCGCTAAACCTCGACGTCGGCGACACACCTGGCCACCCCAGACCTTCTCGAGGCCACCAACTGACGCGCCTCGTTGCGCCGGTTCCAACAAGGCTAGCCGCACGACCTCTCGTCACCGGAGTTGGCCGGACGGGCAACTCCGACGTGCCCCGCTTACGCCGGCGATTAGCCGCCGACTAATCCCTATTTAAGCCACTAATTAACCCTCCCGTGCAACTGAAACATGGGCCCCACATCCTAATTAAACCCCGCGTTAAAATAGTCTAAGTTTAATTAACCCTGCCAGTTAACTAGCTCAATGACAGATAGGCCCCACCAGTCAGTTTTGACTTTGGTCAACCACTGACGTCACCCTGACGCAGTGCTGACATCGTAAACACATTTACTGGAATACTCATATTTCTAAATAATTTGGAAATTCCAGAAAATAGAGCAACTTCTAAAAATCATAGGAATTAATCTGTAACTCCAAATTCAAAGATTTATATATGAAAAATTATCAAAAAAATTCAAGGAATCCATCTGTACCATTTTCATGCATGTTTGAACAATGTTTGTCCTCTATTTTGGACAAAACAAATAAAGGGCATTTAAATAATCATATATGCAGTTGGAATTTGAATCATGTATTCAAACCAACTTCATTTAAATCATAGCTAGATGCATTAGCTCAAATCACAGCATATTGCCATGTCATGATCATGCATCATATTGTGGCATTGCATTGATTGCGTTCTTTCTCAGTTGCCGGTGATTGTCCCCTCTCGATAGACGTGCTTCCGACGTTGAGTTCGATGACACCGAGCTATATTATCTTTAGAAGTGCCAGGCAAGCAAAAACACCTTGTTCATTCCGATACAATCCCAGTCTCTCGCTCCTACTCTCTTTTACTGCATTAGGACAACAACGATTCAACTGTTACATGCTGTGGTAGTTGAACCCCTTTCATTTGCATGACATGTCATTGCCACAGTAAATAGATGAAACCCACTAGCATGAGTAGGAGTTGTTTGAGCCCTAGTGTGCCTACTCATTCATACTTGTTTGTCATGCCTGCTATTGCTTAGAGTTGAGTCAGGTCTGATTCATCGGGGATGAATTAGAGGTGTGAGAACATGTCCTACTGTTGTGAGCTAAGCGTCTGAACATGATTTGGTAAAGGTATCGGTGAGAGGCCATGTAGGAGTATATGGTGGGTTGTCTCATTGAAGCCGTCCTTAGGAACTGAGTTCTGTGTTTGTGATCCATGAACAACTACTACCACGCATTGGAATGCTTAAGTGCCCCTCTCGACTTATTAATCAACCTGATCTCTGTCTAGGAGTTTCAACTAGTTTCTGGTGGTTGTAGGTTGTGTTAGTAGTCTACCAAGTGGCACCTGGTACAGGTGGGCTTGGGACAGACAAGGCACAGTGTCACGGTGTACCAAGTGGCACCCGGATGGTGGGCTTGGGAACCCTGCTCACATCGTTTGGGGCCATGAGCGACACCCCGACCGGATCTCCTTGCGGATGGAACCCGAATAGGCGATAAACCTGGACTCGAGACTTGTGTGGTTAGTCAGGTCGTGGCCGACTCCCTCGCCAGGCTTCCGCTTGAAGGTTGCCGAGATACACGACGTGTACATGGTGGTAAGTGGCGAGAGCGTGTGTGAAGAAGTACACCCCTGCAGGTTTAACATCATCTATTCAAATAGTCGTGTCCGCGGAGAAGGACTTCTGGGTTGCCTATACAGTTCATAGACAAGTGAAAGTGGATACTCTAAAATGCGCAAGATAAGCGTGAGTGCTATGGATGGCGTTCTCGTAGGGAGACGGGAGCGGATCCATAGTGGTGTATTGGTATGGTGAATATGTGGACTCGTGTGCGCCACCTCAAAAGAGTTACTTGCAGTCGTAGTTCAGGATAGCCACCGAGTCAAATCTGGCTTGCTACAGTTAAACTCCACCACCCCTTTGTTGATACCGATGCATATGTAGATAGTTCTGATGTAAGTCTTGCTGGGTACATTTGTACTCACGTTTGCTTATTTTATGTTTTGTAGAGAGACTTTAGTCTCGCTAGTAGTTCCGCGTGGACTTCCACGTTTATCTTGTTGCCTCAGCTACGATCTTGTACCCTTGGGAGGGTCTTGTAGATAGTCAGGCTTCTCAGCCTTCTTCATTTGTAGTTGTCTGTACTCAGACAAGTTAAGCTTCCGCGTGTGCTTGTTGCTTGTATGCTCTATATGTTGGGTCATGAGACCCATGTTTGTATTATCTGGCTCTTCGGAGCCTAATGAATAAATACTTGAGTCGTGGAGTTATGTTGTGATGCCATGTTGTATTTACACATATCGAGCATATTGTGTGTATGATTGAAATGCTTGGTATGTGTGGGAACCGACAACTTAGTTGTTCATCCTTGGTAGCCTCTCTTATGGGGAAATGTAGTCTTGTGCTTCCATGAGCCATAGTAGTTCGCTACAGCCCGGTTCACTGGAGTCCTGCTAGCCCAGCACTACTGCTCCGGAACACTTAGACTGGCCGGCATGTGATTCACTTTGTTCTTGTGTCTGTCCCTTCGGGGAAATATCACGCGGTGACATCCGGAGTCATGCCTAGCCTGCTACAGCCCGGGTTCCCGGAGTCCTGTTAGTCCAGTGCTACAGCCCGGATTCGCACGCTGCTGACCAACATGCTCGATGTTGATTCATGTATGCATGTCCCCGTAAGTTAGTGCCTCTTTGGGTTCACGACTAGTCACATCGGCCCAGGTTCTCTGACATATGGATGCTAGCGACACTATCATATACGTGAGCCAAAAGACACAAACGGTCCCGGGCCATGGTAAGGCGACACCCATGGGAATACCGTGCGTGAGGCCGCAAAGTGATATGAGGTGTTATAGGCTAGATCGATGTGACTTAGAATCGGGGTCCTGACAGCTTTGGTATTAGAGCCTGACTGCCTGTAGGATTACCAAGCCAGAATGGTCGAAGTTGAGTCTAGAAATTCTTTAGTTATGTAAGGGAATTGATTGTGGAAGGGAACGTAAGGCTCTTTTTACTCCTTTACCTTATGCCCTTCTGATCTGAGTCAACCTCTTCTCTTCTATGGGGATTAAGAACTAGGCCTTCTCATCTATCTACCAAGATGACGTGTTACTAATCCATAGACTTATAGGATTGATGGATTCAAGTCTTAGTTCAGTTCCTACTACTTTTGTGTGTTGACAGTTGATCTCAGAACCTTGATATTGTGATGTTAAGTGGTTATGCCACCATTTTGCAGGATGTTTCAAATCCTTTTGAGCATTTACAACCGTTATGCTGTCCGAGTCATCCCAGGTTTCTAAATAGTCTATTGCATTTGCAACCCCTTCTTTCCGTTCCCGATGTTTCTCTGGGCCAGTTTAACCACACTAATCGGTGAGCTGAGGTACTCTGTTGCCTCGACATATATGTTGGAGCTATTATTATGACCCTAGGTGTCTTAGAGGATCACCTAATAATCTAGCCCTGTTTTGTGTTCCCAGTGTGATGATTCTGGCCATCATTCTCGAGAGCATCCCATGATGCCACTTAGTTAGTAGGCATTCTATTCCTGGGTCTTGAACCCGAGATTCACCTTACTTACTTCATGTTGATAGTGTTTGCTAGTTCCTTAGGATATTAGTAACCTTTGCGATAGTCCTCGAGGTCCGTGGTATCTCATTCTTCCAATACCATGAACCATCATGGCAGAAGTTCTTTTGAACCAAAAGATCACAACCAGGGTGCTCTTGAGGAGTACTCCATTTATATTGTGACTCTGCCAGTCCTTCCTTTTCTGCATGGGTTATTAGGAAGAATTATGTTGAACTTTGCCCGACATACTGATCTATGCATCCACAACTCAGAAAGTTATATGTTCCTTTGAGTTGTCCCTCGTTAGTTATTTTCTGGCCCTTGTTTGTCAATTGATAGTTAAGAGTATGTGTGCATTCATGCTCATCGATACCTCATATTCTCGTGGTGTGTCAAGCCATTCTATTCTGGAATGACTAGGAGAAACGAACTCCAGTACCTTATCCATTTCTAGGATTGGGTCAAAGTAGTTGTATTCCGCAGATCAAATGCCAAACCAACTTTTGTTCTGTTCTACCTTGGAGTATTACCCTATTTATGTCAAGAATATCATAGGAATTGCACCATCTCTTATGAATTTTTGACGCAGTGATACTTATTGCCGTCATTGTTCATTCCTCGGCTCTCGTGTTATTGTAACCGGAATGCTGGCAAGTGAGTCGTAATGTGTGAAATCAATACTCCTAGCAACTCCGTTGCTTGGTAGTTAATGGACAATAATTTCATTCTTAGCGTGTTGGTTATTGAATCATCATTCTAAGATAGATTGTGCTATCTAGTCCTTAATTCTGGTGCACTCTTCGATCAATGAGTAGGATTATTCAATCCCTTGCTTATTTGATCATATCGTCTTGCTCTGAAAAGCAAGATTGTTCCCAAGCTTAGTAACATATCGGTGGTTCGTGATGTTCCGAATATCTTCTCGGAAGTATTACCAGGTTTTTACCTGACCGCTATGTTGAGTTTGTGATCAAGTTGGTATCCTATAAACCACCCCTTCTCCAAGAATCTGTGTTGGATACCCCTGAGCTAGTTGGTTGAGCTAAACAATAACTTGGAGAGTTGGAAGATAAAAGCTTTGTCCGGCTTAGTTCACTCCAAAGGGATATCCTTAGGTGTGTGTGTGTGTGTTGAAGAAAGATGTTATCCTCATTGATTGATCCTCGTGATCAGTTGTTGGATCAATTATCTTGTCAAAACTTTGATTTGAGTGTGGGCTATCGTCAAATCAAAACAGAACCAACAACATTCGTAATGTTATCTTACTCGTGGTTGATCCCTCAAGCATACACCATTACATCTTTTGGTCTGACCGATGCTATCACCCTGTTCACATAATTGTGGAAATCCATTTGTATGGAAACCTGGATGAATTGTTGTTGATCCCATTGACAACATCCCTATCTTGTCCATGAATTTGTTGGACATTAAGCTAGTGTTGGAAACTTCTGTAAGCATTTTCTTCGTGTCCCGTTCATGAAGTATATGTTTGGTGTAAGAAGTGACTTCATCTAATTCATGTGCATCTGATGCAAGTTGCTGCCATGAATTCGAGAAAGTTTGTTTTGCCTCCTCTGGAATCATCCCAAATCAATCATGCATACGTGCGAAGTATTCTGTTGTTTGGAGACTTGCAACCTTCATTCTATATGTGTCCCTAGCACACCAAGCCACTGATTGATTTGTTCAAGGATAAGAAGTTCCTTTTTAAGAGCTAACCCGGGCTTAATCAAGGATTTTGTTATTCGCAATGATGGTTCCCCACCTGAACTCAGTAGTGTTTCGTTGTAAGACTACTACGTGGTCATGCTTGTCTGGGACAACGTGTTCACATGTTTGTAGCAGAACCAGCTCATGTTTGGAGCTTACCACCGTAGTCCATTTCCCGATAATCCTGCAACGTCATCTCGTCAACTTGTGTTGCAAACTTTCCTTTTTCTCTCTAGACTTGATGAGTCTGGAATATCCTGACACCAACCAAATCTGAATCTCAGGCAGATATGATGGTTGGAACATTTCCCAAGAACTATATTATTGGTCTCTCTGTAACTGGTAAAGTGGATGTCGTGGCCGACACACCCAGCCGGAAGACCTACTATTGTAGTGTTTTGATTGAGGAAGTTGGCTACCTTCCCATAAGGATTTCGTAGGATTTACTTCCATAGTTATTCCTTATGGATTCTTGTGCTCCCGAAGTCCGACCTTTTACTTGATGTCATAGGTACCAAACCATATCTATAAATGGGTTACGGTAGCACATCAAGGAGAACATTAGAAGCGGAGTGCTAAATGTCTCTGGGTCGATCATCAGATTTTGTTTCCTTGGCCTCGCTAAAGAGAAATCTGAGAAGGTCTTATCTCCCTTTGCATCTGCATCGTCCATCACTATTCATCATGGTAGTATGTTGTGTTGCCAGGATCCTTGACATGGATGTTGGTAGAACCTTGATGAATATGGAAATGCTCAAGTTCTTGAGAGCACGCGCAAGCAAAATCATCCCTTGCGTTGTCTTCAACAAAGTAGTCCACATCATCCATTCCAGTCTGGGTATGCCATCCCTTCTTACCCCACCAAACGATTGTTGTGATTTGCCTTAGGCTGGTATAAAGAGTTTCAATGATCTTTGTATCAAAAGTAATTCTTTTTGCCATTTAAGCGAATAGCTCTACGAGTCACCTCCCTAAGGTGTCACGTTATGAAATCGTGGTAACTATCTCCTCGCTACTTTGAAACCATGCACCATCTTACTCAAGCGTCGAATTGTTGCCTACCAACTTGAACCTTCGTCATCTGTTCTTCCATCCCTCTCGATGTGTTTTTCGTGTCTCAGCTCAAGAGGTGTTTCAACATCTCACTCCATGAGTTGATCGTGAGTTGCTCGATCTTTGAGAAGATCGATTCCTGTAGAGTTTCCTTCTGTGATCATCATGTTGGATGAAGAGCTCAAACGCAAAGACGTCAAGATCAATTGGAGAAATGAATCAACATCTTCGAGAAGGGCAATCGGATCATGAAGATCGTGTTAGCTTTGTGACCCCTCTGTCTTCTTACCTCACGTCTTGAATCTTGGGACGAGATTCTTGTTTAGTGGGGATGAGTTGTCACAACCCTAGAACACCTGAGTGTAATAGTTGCATCAGTGAGCATGCATCATGTTTAAATTCAAGAAACTTAAATTGAGGAAAGTGAAAGCCTCATAAATCAATTTAAAAGAAGGGCAAGAACCCTTTAAATTGCATTCATTGTTTCCAAAATGCCTTCATAAATGTTTGATAATTTTGGCAAGGCTTTGAGACCAAACCAAAAGTAGTGAACATTTTTGTGGAATATTTTGGGCACTGAATTTAAATCACTATTCTATTTGAATTTGGAAATATACCCAAATATATATGGGATATATTTCCAAATACCTCTGATATATTTTGTGTGCTTTTGGAGAAGTCCAATAAGCAATGTAAAAATGGCCAGAGAATATTTTGGATTGTTTTGAATTCCTTTGAATTTGCAAAACAGTGGCAAAGTAAAAAACAGAAATAAAAAAGAAAGACCCGTACCCGGGCCACTTACCTGTAGCTGGCCCAGCTGCACCAGTTCAGCCCACCGGGGCAGAGCGATGGTCTTCAACCTCTGCCAGTAGGCAGAGGCGAAGTAGGACACGCGCACACACGCACGCGGAGGCCTCCACCTCCTACTTTGCGGTGGTGAAAGTGCGTTATATCGACTAGAGGGGGGGTGAATAGGTGATTTTTATGGAAGTCTTCAAAACGTGGAAGTTTCGAAGACAAACGATAGAAATAAATCTATTACCATGCAGCGGAAGGTAGACTACACTAGGCAAGCCATAGTCAAGTATTCAAGTGAGAGCACAATGACTAATAGCTGCAATGCAGTAAGGATCAGGTAGGAAGATATTATGAAGCCAAACAGAACACGCAGTCACTTAGTGAAGACAAAAGATAGTGCAATCATACAATGACTTCACAAGGAGTAACAGTAAGTAGAGGGATGGGAAGGATGAAACCAGTGACTCGTTGAAGACAATGATTTGTTGGACCAGTTCCAGTTGCTGTGACAACTGTACGTCTGGTTAGGGCGGCTAGGTATTTAAACCTGAGGACACACAGTACCGGACACCCAGTCCTGAACACGCAGCTCAGGACACCCAGTCCTCACCGTATTCCCCTTGAGCTAAGGTCACACAGACCTCGCCCAATCACTCTGGTAAGTCTTCAAGGTAGACTCCCAAACCTTCACAGACTTCGTTCACCGGCGATCCACAATGTCTCTTGGATGCTCAGAACACGACACCTAACCGGCTGGAGGATGCACAGTCCTCAAGTGTAATAAGTCTTCAGATCACACAGACACGAAGACTTAAGTGATGCCTAATTCTCTTTGGCTCTGGGTGGTTAGGGCTTTATCCTTGCAAGGAATTCTCTCTCAAAGGCTTCGAGGTGGGTTGCTCTCAAACGACAAAAGCCGTACACTAACTCTGAGCAGCCAACCGTTTATGGTTGTAGGGGGTGGGCTATTTATAGCCACTAGGCAACCCGACCTGATTTGTCCGAAATGACCCTGGGTCACTAAGGAACTGACACGTGTTCCAACGGTCAGATTTTAAACTCACACGGCAACTTTACTTGGGCTACAAGCAAAGCTGACTTGTCCGACTCTGGACAAGATTCGCTCTCATAGTCTTCACTCGAAGACATAGGTTTTGTTTAAGCATCACTTCAGTCATTCTGAATGGTTCTATTGGACCCCACTTAATAGTACGGTGGTTCCTATGACTCAACAAGGAAGAGGAAAAAGAGCTACGAAAGATCTAAGTCTTCGAGCTCCACAGGCTTCATGCGATGTCTTCTCTTGTCATAGTCTTCAATGTGAATATCTTCATATACCACCTTTGACATCAATGTCTTCATACATTTTTAGGGGTCATCTCTGGTAAGAAAACCGAATCAATGAGGGACTTCTACCTGTGTTATCCTGCAATTCTCACATACACATTAGTCCCTCAACTAGGTTTGTCGTCAATACTCCAAAACCAACTAGGGGTGGCACTAGATGCACTTACAGGTGGCAGCCTCCCCGACATCCTCGCGACGCCACGGAGATTCCTAGAGCCTCCCCTCGTTCTCCCTCCTCCTCTGGCTCCCTCTTCCTCTCTTCCCGTGAGCCCGAGAGCGCGCCATCGCCGTCACCGTGGCTATAGGCCACCACCCACCCAACCAGCGCCACCACGAGCTCCGCCACGAATCTGTGGAGCTACAAACTGAGGCACCCGACCGCAGGAGCCCTGCAGCGTCGCCACCATCGCCATGTTCATCCTCTGCCCTAACGGTCGCCGTCGTTGATTCGTCGGCTACGGGACCTCCCCGAGCTCGCCGTCCGCACCAGAAGATCCGCTGTGAGACCTGCAGTCTTTTCCCCCTCCTCCCTTTGTCGCGCTCGCCCTCTAGCCGCTGCCCCACAAGCTCCCGAGTGTCGCCGCTGCCATGGCCAGCCAGCCCTACGCTCCCGACCTCCCCCGCTCTCCTAAGAAGCACCAACATGCTTACCGCGTCCCCGGGAAGCGAACTTGCCGCATCGTTTCTCTAGCTTGCACTGAAACCCCGCACCCGCTTGAGCCCGAGCTCCGCCGCCGCTAAACCTCGACGCCGGCGACACACCCGGCCACCCCAGGCCTTCCCGAGGCCACCAACCAACGCGTCTCGTTGCGCCGGTTCCAACAAGCCCAACCGCACGACCCCTTGTCACCGGAGTTGGCCGGACGGGCAACTCCGATGTGTCCCGCCTACGCCGGCGATTAGCCACCGACTAATCCCTATTTAAGCCACTAATTAACCCTCCTGTGCAACTAAAACATGGGCCCCACATCCTAATTAAACCTCGCGTTAAAATAGTCTAAGTTTAATTAACCCTACCAGTTAACTAGCTCAATGATAGGTAGGCCCCACCAGCCAGTTTTGACTTTGGTCAACCACTGACGTCACCCTGACGCAGTGCTGATGTCGTAAACACATTTACTGGAATACTCATATTTCTAAATAATTTGGAAATTCCAGAAAATAGAGCAACTTCTAAAAATCATAGGAATTAATCTGTAACTCCAAATACAAAGATTTATATATGAAAAATTATCAGAAAAATTCAAGGAATCCATCTGTACCATTTTTCATGCATGTTTGAACAATGTTGTCCTCTATTTTGGACAAAACAAATAAAGGGCATTTAAATAATCATATATGGAGTTGGAATTTGAATCATGTATTCAAACCAACTTCATTTAAATCATAGCTAGATGCATTAGCTCTAATCACAACATATTGCCATGTCATGATCATGCATCATATTGTGGTATTGCATTATTTGCGTTCTTTCTCAGTTGTCGGTGATTGTCCCCTCTCGATAGACGTGCTTCCGACGATGAGTTCGATGACACCGATGAAGAGCTATATTATCTTCAGAAGTTCCAGGCAAGCAAAACCACGTTGTTCATTCCGATAGAATCCCACTCTCTCGCTCCTGCTCTCTTTTACTGCATTAGGACAACAACGATTCAACTGTTACATGCTGTGGTAGTTGAACCCCTTTCATTTGCATGACCTGTCATTGCCACAGTAAATAGATGAAACCCACTAGCATGAGTAGGAGTTGTTTGAGCCCTGGTGTGCCTACTCATTCATACTTGTTTGTCATGCCTGCTATTGCTTAGAGTTGAGCCTGGTCTGATTCATCGGGGATGAATTAGAGGTGTGAGAATATGTCCTATTGTTGTGAGCTAAGCATGTGAACATGATTTGGTAAAGGTATCGGTGAGAGGCCATGTAGGAGTATATGGTGGGTTGTCTCATTGAAGCCGTCCTTAGGAACTGAGTTCTGTGTTTGTGATCCATGAACAGCTACTACCACGCATTGGAATGCTTAAGTGCCCCTCTCGACTTATTAATCAACATGATCTCTGTCTAGGAGTTGCAACTAGTTTCTGGTGTTTGTAGGTTGTGTTAGTAGTCTACCAAGTGGCACCCGGTACAGGTGGGCTTGGGACAGACTAGGCATAGTGGCACCCGGATGGTGGGCTTGGGAACCCTGCTCACATCGTTTGGGGCCGTGAGCGACACCCTGGCCGGATCTCCTTGCAGATGGAACCAGAATAGGCGATAAACCTGGACTAGAGACTTGTGTGGTTAGTCAGGTCGTGGCCGACTCCCTCGCCAGGCTTCCGCTTGAAGGTTGCCGAGATACACGACGTGTACATGGTGGTAAGTGGCGAGAGCGTGTGTGAAGAAGTACACCCCTGCAGGTTTAACATCATCTATTCAAATAGTCGTGTCCGCGGAGAAGGACTTCTGGGTTGCCTGTACAGTTCATAGACAAGTGAAAGTGGATACTCTAAAATGCGCAAGATAAGCGTGAGTGCTATGGATTGCGTTCTCGTAGGGAGACGGGAGCGGATCCATAGTGGTGTATTGGTATGGTGAATATGTGGACTCGTGTGCGCCACCTCAAAAGAGTTACTTGCAGTCGTAGTTCAGGATAGCCACTGAGTCAAAGCTGGCTTGCTGCAGTTAAACTCCACCACCCCTTTGTTGATACCGATGCATATGTAGATAGTTCTGATGTAAGTCTTGCTGGGTACATTTGTACTCACGTTTGCTTATTTTATGTTTTGTAGAGAGACTTCAGTATCGCTAGTAGTTCCGCGTGGACTTCAACGTTTATCTTGTTACCTCAGCTACGATCTTGTACCCTTGGGAGGGTCTTGTAGATAGTCAGGCTTCTCAGCCTTCTTCATTTATAGTTGTCTGTACTCAGACAAGTTAAGCTTCCGCATGTGCTTGTTGCTTGTATGCTCTGTATGTTGGGTCATGAGACCCATGTTTGTATTATCTGGCTCTTCGGAGCCTAATGAATAAATACTTGAGTCGTAGAGTTATGTTGTGATGCCATGTTGTATTTACACATATCGAGAATATTGTGTGTATGATTGAAATGCTTGGTATGTGTGGGATCCGACAACCTAGTTGTTCATCCTTGGTAGCCTCTCTTATGGGGAAATGTAGTCTTGTGCTTCCATGAGCCATAGTAGTCCGCTACAGCCCGGTTCACCGGAGTCCTGCTAGCCCAACACTACTGCTCCGGAACACTTAGACTGGCCGGCATGTGATTCACTTCGTTCCTGTGTTTGTCCCTTCAGGGAAATGTCACGCGGTGACATCCGGAGTCATGCCTAGCCTGCTACAGCCCGGGTTCCTGGAGTCCTGTTAGCCCAATGCTACAGCCCGGATTCGCACGCTGCTGACCAACATGCTCGATGTTGATTCATGTATGCCTGTCCTCGTAAGTTAGTGCCTCTTTGGGTTCACGACTAGTCACGTCAGCCCGGGTTCTCTAACATATGGATGCTAGCGACTCTATCATATACGTGAGCCAAAAGACGCAAACGGTCCCGGGCCATGGTAAGGCGACACCCGTGGGAATACCATGCGTGAGGCCGCAAAGTGATATGAGGTGTTACAGGCTAGATCGATGTGACTTAGAATTGGGGTCCTGACAGTACTTTATGTCATTAATGCTCGGATCTGCATTGTACAAAACTTTGTTGACCGACCATCGGCTTCCACCTCCTCGGCCAGTAGCCGAAGAGTGTTTGTCCTACTTTATAAAGCCTTTATCAGGGCAAAGATTTACGACAAACAAGGCAATCTGGCCATACGGTTTTATAAACAAAGGTACGCAGAGAGATATGTTATATTACTGTTTAACATAAGAAATGTCTTCCAAAGAAAATAGTCCCATTGTCGGTTCCTTTCTTTGGGTTGTTATGCTAAGCAGGATCATGAAACCTCAGCTCTAATGTAAGAGCAAAATATTGAGGATTTAGTGTGGGATGCCAGTTACTAGCCCCCGGTAGTGTTCGGCGACAGTCGAGGTCAAGCCGTAAACACTTCGGCCAATGTTATGAATGGCCCGTCATTTAACACAGTCATCGAATCGCTGACCAGTTTAAGCTTATTGTGACAGTCAGTTTTTGGCTTTCTCCACTGAGATGCTTAACCATGTGAGCTGGAAGCACAATCACAGTGGTTCTCCCTTTGCACACCTAGCCGAATAAAGCGGAACATAGGAGGCAAGCGCAGGAGCCGGGCAACCCAACTATTGACTGAAGACACAATTTGAAACTGATGCATATATAGCAATATCCAAGAATGTTTTTGCTGAATCTCTAAAGTTGTCCGGCGTTGCACTGCGAGACTTGTGCTGAAAACACACAAATAGTTTAGAAGTGCCATAAGCTTGGAAAACCAAAAAAACGTTAGTAAAAACATGACGTCCGAACAAGATCAAGTGTTCGGTGCCAATCTGAAAATTGGAAGAGAAAAAAATTGTGCTTCTGTCGTATTTTGACAACGACCAGGAAGAAAACACATTTACAGCTCATATATAAATTTTAAGAGCCCCCAAGTGACTTGGGTAAAAGAATTTGATGTATAATGATTGTATGTACCGAAGTACTTATATCATATTTGTGTTCACCCGAACTTTAAACGTGTCTTAACCGACCGTCGGCTTCTCCCTCTTCGGCCAAGGGTCGAAAAGTGTCATGTACTCCACCTGTCGAGAGTATCGACGGTGCTTCCGATGACCAGACAATCAGGCCATAAGGTTGTAACAGACAAAGCATGCTCAGGGAACTTATGCTATATTACTGACGAAGTGTAAGAAGCATCTTCGAAGAAAATAGTACCCCCACCGATACATTTCTTCGGTGCTCATTATTACTATGAGACTCGTGCAATAAATTTTTTGTACTCATGAGTTTTGTTGTGTGCCGACCATGATTGAAAACAATAAGAGCGCTAGCCTTCGGCTTCACCTAGTCTGAGGTCAGAGCTCGGATGACCCAGTCGTGACAACCGCAGAGGTGCTCCCTTTACTCCCTAGCCGAACAATCAGGAATGTAGGGGTAAGCACAGGAGCCACGCAACCCAGCTTGCAAATCGCTTTGGTCAATATGGTGCATATTGTGGCATAATACACAAACAAGGAACGAAGCCGTACAAGTATAATCATATGCAAGGGGAAAAACTCCATCAAGGGAGCCCCCAAATAAACGGGGTATTTGAATATGCGCGTCACAAACAAAGTTTTGACAAGGAACTTTGTCACAAACAACTTTGTGCCAAAAAGTATAATGCTTGGTTGAACCGAACAAAATTTAAAACTGAAAGTTTTTAAGCATGAAGGCAACTTAGCTGGTTAATGTGCTCGGTGTTGATGACGCGATTCGGGTTTGTGGCGGGACGAAGATGCCCATTAATCTATGACAGATCCGACAAGGTCCGCAGTCCTTGGCATGGCCGAGGTGTCCGGCACTCCGGAGTAGTGACCACCTAACACAGTCAAAATCGATTACATGCACGCATAAAACAGTGCGGTCCAGGAAATAACAACAACAATAATAATAATATATAATCGTTGCATAATTTCTTTATGCAAAAATAATTTATTTAAAGAAATGTGACCTGGCGCCGAGGCCAATGTCGATGTAGGGCGTCAGCGTGACGCAGTGAAGGCATGACAAAGCCTGAATTTGCAGGGTGGTCCGGGCTCCGGATGCGGCATTCGCTGAACTATGTACAGAAACTGACCGAACCACCACGCGACCGTTTTTAATGTGGCCGCCATTTGATAGACCTGTGTACAGATGATGGAACAAACCAGAGTAATAATTCCTTAAGAAAAATAAACCCAACAAGCAAAAATTGTTAGGATTAATAGCACCTGGTTTATTTGTTGTAGCATTTTGAAGAAAAGCGACTCCCAAAATTAGGAATCGATCCACACACCCATTGCCTGATGGGCGATAAAGCGATGGCCTGGTGATGCTGGCAAAGGTTGGCTTGCCGAGGCGAAGCCCTCGGTCCAGCTAACGTGACGAAGATGGTGGGTGGTGACGCCGAAGTCACCGGAGTATGTTGATGAAGAAATAGCCAAGTCCCCGGTCTAGCCGAGGTGACGGAGCAGGCCGGTGAGGAGTTGTTGTAGCTGCCATGTCAGCCGAGGTGTTGAAGTAGTTCAGCGTGATGGACATTGGCTCGCAGAAGCAACAATGCGGCCATGCCGACCTAGGTCGTAACTTGTGACGCGGCCAATGCTGGTCTGATGAGGTGACCATGCGGCGATGCCGGTGTGCCTGCTCCGTGTAATCCGTAGGGCGGGGATGTTGGTGACGATTTATCCTTGGCAATTCCGGACTCTTATTCGGCTCGCCAAGGTGAGGATCCGAAGAAGTTGAGCTCGGCTAAAAAAGCGACGACATGTCTAGCGCAGGTCGGCAGTCGTGGAGCTATATTGCCGGACTGGTTTGACACCAGCGTGATGGCGAAGATTACCTCAGAGGAGGATTAAAATTTTATGGGCACGTGTTAAAAACAACGCACAATACCTTAGAAGAAAATTCCTTTTAAAAAGGTTGTCAAATATCACGTTCATAAAGAAACATGAATTCGGGTCGGATCCGTATTCGCGCAGAAAACAGATATGAAAAGTGATGCACTAATCGGAATGTTCCCGGAGTTTGGACGGTCGGATCAAGCTGAAATTTTGAGGGGTGGTAGATATGCGAATTCTGCAGCAGATGAACGGTTGGATCTTCAAAAGGACTTCCGAGCTGGGCTCTGGAGACCACGCCCTAAACTAGTCCAGATTCCCGTCTGAATTTGACATGGCTCCGGTATATCGTAGATTGTCAGAGATTCCTCCATCGGAACTTGACGAAATTTTTCAGGATTGTTGTAGACTCGATTCCGCACAATTCCATTGAAGCAATCATTAAAATGACACTCGAGAAGGCGGTGGCGGCGGATATGCGTTCGCTGTCCAGAAAAACAGCACGGTCGCCCGAGGGCAATGTTGACGTTGAGCCCCCGAGCTCCATGGACGATTTCTTCATGATTTTGATAGAGATCGGAGTTGGTGTTGATGAAGGCCTCATCCTAACATGATGATCGGAGGCAGGGCACAGTCCTCGGTCAAGCCAAGGTGAGTGGTCGAGCCGGTGACGAAGATGTCGACGTCGCAGTCATTCTGCAGAAGAGTTATCGATCTTTTTGCCGATCACACAGTGAAACTCTCAATGAAAGCACCAATGTCGGTGTCAAAACCGGCGGATCTCGGGTAGGGAGTCCCGAACTGTGCGTCTAAGGCGGATGGTAACATGAGGTAGGGGACACGATGTTTACCCAGGTTCGGGCCCTCTCGATGGAGGTAATACCCTACGTCCTACTTGATTGATCTTGATGATATGAGTATTACAAGAGTTGATCTACCACGAGATCATAGAGGCTAAACTCTACAAGCCAGCCTATGGTATGATTGTTTGTATATCTATCAACTAGCCTGGCCTGGTTTATATAATGCACCAGAGGCCTAGGATAACGAGAGTCCTAGCCGAATACGCCATGGTGAGTACCCCCTAGTCCATGACACCGTCAGGCGCACCAGCCCCTTCGGGCTGGTCTGTCCCTCCCTTGGCCCATTAAGCCCATATCTTTGCCGGGGGTGCCCGGAACCCCTTCCGGTGACCCTATGTGAACCCGGTACCCTCTGGAACACTTCCGGTGTCCGAATACCATCATCCTATATATCAATCTATACCTCTCGACCATTTAGAGACTCCTCGTCATGCCTATGATCTCATCTGGGACTCCGAACAACATTGGGTCACAAAATCACATAACTCGGATAATACTATATCGTCATCAAACGTTAAGCATGCGAACCCTACGTGTTCGAGAACTATGTAGACATGACTGAGACACCTCTCCGGTCAATAACCAATAGCGGAACCTGGATGCTCATATTGGCTCCTACATATTATATGAAGATCTTTATCGGTTGGCCCGTTATGACAACATACACAATTCCTTTTGTCCATCGGTATGTTACATGCCCGAGATTCGATCGTCGGTATCTTCATACCTAGTTCAATCTTGTAACCAGCAAGTCTCTTTACTCGGTCCATAATACATCATCCTGCAACTAACTCATTAGTCACTTTTGCTTACAAGCCTTCTTATGATGTGCATTACTGAGAGGCCCAGAGATACCTCTTCGATACTCGGAGTGACAAATCCTAATCTCGATCTACGCCAACCTAACAAACACCTTCAGAGATACCTGTAGAGCATCTTTATAATCACCCAGTTATGTTGTGACGTTTGATAGCGCACAAGGTATTCCTCCGGTGTCCGGGAGTTGCATAATCTCATAGTCGAAGGAATATGTATTTGACATGTAGAAAGCAATAGCAATAAAACTGAACGATCATTATGCTAAGCTAATGGATGAGTCTTGTCCATCACATCATTCTCCTAACGATAACTCATGTCCATGGTTAGGAAACCTTAACCATCTTTGATCAACAAGCCAGTCAAGTAGAGGCTCACTAGGGACACCGTGTTTGTCTATGTATTCACACATGTATTTGGGTTTCTGATCAATACAATTCTAGCATGAATAATAAACATTTATCATGAATAAGGAAATATAAAATAAAAACTTCATTATTGCCTCTAGGGCATATTTCCTTCAGTCTCCCACTTGCACTAGAGTCAATAATCTAGATTACATAGTAATGATTCTAACACCCATGGAGTCTTGGTGTTGATCATGTTTTGCTCGTGGAAGAGGCTTAGTCAACAGGTCTATTACATTTAGATCTATATGTATTTTGCAAGTCGCTATGTCTCCCTCCTTGAATTAATCATGGATGGAGTTGAAGCATCTCTTGATGTGTTTGGTTCTTTTGTGAAATCTGGATTCCTTTGCTAAGGAAATTGCTCCAGTATTGTCACAAAAGATTTTCATTGGACCCGATGCACTAGGTATTACACCTAGATCGGGTATGAACTCCTTCATTTGCTGCTTCCGAAGCAGCTATGTACTCCACTTCACATGTAGATCCCACCACAACGCTCTGCTTGGAACTGCACCAACTGATAGCTCCGCCATTCAATATAAATACATATCCGGTTTGTGACTTAGAGTCATCCGGATCAGTGTCAAAACTAGCATCGACGTAACCATTTATGATGAGCTCTTTGTCACCTCCATAAATGAGAAACATATCCTTACTCCTTTTCAGGTACTTCAGGATGTTCTTGACCATGTTCGGTGATCCACTCCTAGATTACTTTGGTACCTGCCTACTGACTTGTAGCAAGACACACATCAGGTCTGGTACACAGCATAGCATACATGATAGAACCTATGGCTGGGGCAAAGGGAATGACTTTCATTATCTCTCTATCTTCTGCAGTGGTCGGGCATTGAGTGTGACTCAACTTCACACCTTGTAACATAGGCAAGAACCCTTTCTTTGACTGATCCATTTTGAAGTTCTTCAGAACTTTATCAAGGTATGTGCTTTGTGAAAGTCCTATTAAACGTCTTGATCTATCTCTATAGATCTTGATGCCCAATATATAAGCAGCTTCACTGAGGTCTTTCATTGAAAAACTCTTATTCAAGTATCCTTTTATGCTATCCAGAAATTCTACATCATTTCCAATCAACAATATAATATTAGAAATGCTACAGAGCTCCCACTCACTTTCTTGTAAATACAGGCTTCTCCGAAAGTCTGTATAAAACGATATGCTTTGATCACCTCATCAAAGCGTATATTCCAACTCTGAGATGCTTGCACCAGTCCATAGATGGGTCGCTGGAGCTTGCACACTTTGTTAGCACCTTTAGGATCGAAAAAACCTTCTGGTTGCATCATATACAACTCTTCTTTAAGAAATCCATTAAGGAATGCAGTTTTGACGTCCATTTGCCAGATTTCATAATCATAAAATGCGGCAATTGCTAACATGATTTGGACAGACTTAAGCATCGCTATGGGTGAGAAGGTCTCATCGTAGTCAACTCCTTGAACTTGTTGAAAAACTTTTGTGACGAGTTGAGCTTTGTAGACAGTAACATTACCATCAGCGTCAGTCTTCTTCTTGAAGATCCATTTATTCTCTATGGCTCGCCGATCGTCGGGCAAGTCCACCAAAATCCATACTTTGTTCTCATACATGGATCCTATCTCAGATTTCACGGCCTCAAGCCATTTACCGTAATCTGGGCTCATCATAGCTTCTTCATAGTTCATAGGTTCGTCATGGTCTAGTAACATGACTTCCAGAACAGGATTACCATACCACTCTGGTGCGGATCGTGCTCTGGTTGACCTACGAGGTTCAGTAGTAACTTGATCTAAAGTTTCATGATCATTATCATTAGCTTCCTCTCTCATTGGTGTAGGCATCACGGGAACGGTTTTCTGTGATGAGCTACCTTCCAATTCGAGAGAAGGTACAATTACCTCATCAAGTTCTACTTTCCCCCCACTCACTTCTTTTGAGAGAAACTCCTCTAGAAAGTTTACATTCTTGGCAACAAATATCTTGCCTTCAGATCTGTAGTAGAAGGTGTACCCAATTGTTTCCTTAGGGTATCCTATGAAGATGCATTTCTCTAATTTGGGTTCAAGTTTACCAGGCTGAAGCCTTTTGACAGAAGTGTCGCAAATCCGAACTTTAAGAAACGACGGCTTAGGTTTCTTGCCAAACCACAGTGCATACGGTGCCGTCTCAACGTATTTAGATGGTGCCTATTTAACATGAATGCAGTTGTCTCTAATGCATAACCCCAAAACAATAGTGGTAAATCGGTAAGGGACATCATAGATCGCACCATATCTAATAAAGTATGGTTACGACGTTCGGACACACCATTACGTTGTGGTGTTCCAAGTGGTGTGAGTTGTGAAACTATTCCACATTGTTTTAAATGAAGGCCAAACTCGTAACTCAAATTGTCAGGTCCCCGACTCAATGCCACATCGATCTAGCATGTAACACCTCATATCACTTTGCGGCCTCACGCACGGTATTCCCACGGGTGTCCCCTTACCTTTGCCCGGGACCGTTTGCGCCTTTTGGCTCACGTATATGACAGTGTCGCTAGCATCCATATGATAAGGAGCCCGGGCTGACATGGCTAGTCGTAAACCCAAAGTGGCACAAACTTACAGGGACAGGCATCCATGACCCAGCATCGAACGTGTCGGTCATCAGCGAGTGAATCCAGGCTGTAGCACTGGGCTAGCAGGACTCCGGTGAACCGGGCTGTAGCGGGCTAACAGGACTCCGGTATTCATCGCGTGACATTTCCCCGAAGGGACAGACACAGGAACGAAGAAGGACACATGCCGGCCAGCCTAAGTGTTCCGGAGCAGTAGCAAGCTACCATGGCTCAGTGGAAACACTAGGAGACATTTCCCGGTAAGAGAGGCTACTAAAGATAAACAACTAGATGGTCAGATCCCACACATACCAAGCATTTCAATAACATACACACAATATGCTCGATATGTGCAATACAACATGGCATCACAAAATGACTCTACAAATCAAGTAGTTTATTCATTAGGCTCCGAGGAGCGAGATATTACAAACATAGGTCTCATGACCCAACATTCAGAGCATACAAGTCAAAGCACAAGCGGAAACTATCATGTCTGAGTACAGACAACTATAAATGGAAAAGGCTGAGAAGCCTGACTATCTACCAGATCCTGCCGAGGGCACAAGATCGTAGCTGAGGTAACAAGCTAAACGTCGAAGACCACGCGGAAATACTAGTGAGACTGAAGTCTCTCTGCAAAACATAAAATAGGCAAACGTGAGTACAAATGTACCCAACAAGACTTACATCAGAACTATCTACATATGCATCATTATCAACAAAGGGGATGGTGGAGTTTGACTGCAGCAAGCCAGCTTTGACTCGGTGGCTAACCTGAACTACGACTGCAATGCAACTTTTTGAGGTGGCGCACACGAGTCCACATATTCACCATATCAATACACCACTATGGATCCGCTCCCGTCTCCCTACGAGAACGCCATCCATAGCACTCACGCTTATCTTGCGTATTTTAGGGTATCCACTTTCACTTGTCTATGAACTGATATAAGCAACCCAGAAGTCCTTTACCGCGGACACGGCTATTCGAATAGATCATATTAACCCTGCAGGGGTGTACTTCTTCACACACGCTCTCACCACTTACCGCCGTTTACACGACATGTACTCGGCAACCTTCAAGCGGAAGCCCAACGTGGGTGTCGGCCACGGCCTACCTAAACACCTAAGTCTCTAGTCCAGGTTTATCGCCTATTCGGGTTCCATCCATGAGGAGATCCGGCCGGAGTTTCGCTCACAGCCCCAAACGATGTGAACAGGGTTCCCGAGACACCAAACGGGCGCCCGGTACACCGTGCCACGTGCCTACCGCATCACAGCCCACCCCTACGGTCAGCACTGCGCACGGCCTCCAGCATACTACAAACACCAGAAACTACTTGCAACTCCTGGACAGAGGACAAGGGTGATCAAGAAGCCGAGAGGGTCCATTGGTTTCGGGCCCAATGCGTGGTAGTAGCTGAATCATGGATCACAAACACAGAACTCAGTTCCTGAGGACGGCTGCAATGAGACAACCCACCATGTACTCCTACATGGCCTCTCACCGCTACCTTTACCAAATCGTGTTCACACGCTTAGCTCACACACCGTAGGACATGTTCACACACCTCTGATTCATCCCCGATGATTCAGACCCGACTCAACTCTAAGCAGTAGCAGGCATGACAAACAAGCATGAATGAGTAGGCACAACAGGGCTCAAACAACTCCTACTCATGCTAGTGGGTTTCATCTATTTACTGTGGAATGACAGGTCATGCAGAGGATAAAGGGGTTCAGCTACCGCAGCAAGTAACAGATGAATCGGTGTTGTCCTAATGCAGTAAAAGAGAGCAGGAGCGAGAGAGTAGGATTGTATCGGAATGAACAAGGGGGTTTTGCTTGCCTGGCACTTCTGAAGATAACATTGAGTCTTCATCAGTGTCAACGATCACGTCATCGGTATCACGTCTATCGAGAGGGGACAAATACCGGCAACACAGAAAGGAACACAATCAATGCAATGCACAATATGATGCATGATCATGACATGGCAAAATGAATGTGTTTTGAGCTAATGCAACTAAAACCAGATTAAATGAAGTTGGTTTGAATCCAAGATTCAAATTCAAACTCCATATATGATTATTTAAATGCCCTTTAATTGATTTGTGCTAAACAGCAGCTATAAGTTGTTCTAACATGCATGAAAATGGTACAGATGGATTCCTTGAATTTTTCTGATAATTTTTCATATATAATTTATTAAATTTGGAGTTACGGTTAATTTTCTATGGATTTTGGAAGTTTATATAATTTTCTGGAATTTATAAATCATTTAATAATTATCTAAATTCCAGAAAGGAATTATTGCGTCAGCACTAGGTCATGCTGACCTCAGCATAGTCAACAGGGGCTGGTCCGGGTCAAACCTGACCAGTGGGGCCCACTGGTCAGTGACAGGGGGTTAACAGGGGTTTATTTAGTTTAATTAAAAGATTAGGACAAAAGGGCCCACATGTCATTGTCCGCAGGGGGGTTATTTAATTAAATTAAACTAACTAATTAACAGGGGCTGGCCCCACCTGTCATCGACCCAGGGGGGGGGGTTACGCCGTGGTCAGGTGGTCAACCCCACCGGCGGCTTGACGCCGGCGAGGCCAGCCGCGGTGGCGAGCCTCGGGTTTTGCCCCCAGGGCTCAGTTTGGCGCGCGGAGCACAGCTTCGGGATGCGGACGCTCGTCCACATCCAACTGTGGTGGTGGCGCGGCCGGGGAGTGGCCGGAAGCAGGAGGTGGCCGGGGCGCGTGGCCGCGTGCGCCGGGCGCGTGCCCGTCCTCCTGGCAGAGGAGGAAGGCGACAGGGGAGGCGCTGGTGGGCTGGGCCGGCCAGGGGGGGGGGAGCTGGGCCGGCTCGTGGCGCCAGGTAAGCTGGGCTTCTCTCTCTCTTTTTTTTATTTCTATTTTAGTTACTGTTTTCTATTTTCTGTAATTGTGTTTGGATTTATTAAAAATGCCAGAGCATTTCCAAAAATCATGCAACTGACTGTGACCACTGTTTGGAATATTTCCAGCAGTAAACATTTCAGTTTGTGATTATTTGAGCATTTAAAATATTATTAGCAATTAAATGCCCAAATGCAAATACTATATAATTTAATTCAAAAATCCAGGGATAGCCTATAATTATGTTCATCATTTTTTTGGAAGAGGTTTTCACCTCTAACAGAAATTATGAACATTTCCAAAGGGCATTCTGGGTTATTGAAAATATTTTTATTGAACCTAGTTAAATTTCATTTGGTACTAGGGTTTCAACAATCCCCATTTCAAATTTCTTTGGAATTTAAACATGATGGCATGATGAACAAGCAAGGTCAAGCAAGGGCTGAACTGGGGCTGTGACAACTCACCCCCACTAAACAAGAATCTCGTCTCGAGATTCAGGCGTAGGGTAAGGTGAAAGGTAAACGCAACTAGTATAATCTTCACGATCCAGGGTGCACTTCAGTTGAACGTTGATTCATTCACCATCATTGTCTTGATGTCTTGCTCTGAGAAATCCTGCCAACATGACATGGAGGGAAGAAGGAGACTCTAGAAGGGTCGATCTTCTCGAAGATCGAACAATTCACGGAATGAGATATAACAGTATCTCTCGAGCTGAGAGACGAAGCATACCTCTAGAGGGATGGAGTGGAGCAGGTGACGAGGTTCACTAGGTGGACAACAAATTCATACCTAAGAAGGTGGCAAACGATGGTCAACGTAGCGAGGAGTTGAGTTGCCATGATACCACGACGAAACATCCTGAAGGAGGGTGATTCGTAGATTATCCCCTTAAGTGGCAAAAGAATTACCTTTGATTCAGAGATCATTGAAACTCTTTAAACCAGCCTAAGACAAATCTCGAGCGATCGTTTGGAGGGGGTCGGCAGAATGGCATACTCAAACTTGGATGATGTGGATTACCTTGTTGAAGACAACGTAATGGATGATTTTTTTGCTTATCACCGGAAATGGAAGAGACCCGTGGTAGAATGGCACATTGGCGGTGCAAGCTGGGAGCAAAATGCAAATGCTGGGAATGATTCTGGTAACTGGGGAAAAACCCAACAATAGAGAGTGATTTCACTGTTTGAAGAGGTCATAGCATTTCCGAGGAAGTTGAGAGCAAACCTAGTTAGTGTCGACGGTAACACGTAGCGCTTGTGCGTGCTCTCAAGAACTTGAGCAATTCCACAATCATCAAGGTTTTACCAATATCCGTGTCAAGGATCCTGGCAACACAACTTGCTACCATAATGGCTAATGATGGATGATGCAGATGCAAAGGAAGATAACACCTTCTCAGATTTCACCTTAGCGGGGCCAAGGAAATAAAAATCTGGATGATCGACCGAGAGACATTTAGCACTCCGCTTCTAATGTTCTCCTTGATGTGCTAGTGTAACCCACCCATAGATATGGTTTGATATCTAGAACATCAAGTAAAAAGGTCGGACTTCGGAACACAGAAATCCATAGGGGCAACTAGGGAGTAATCCTACGAAATCCCTATGGGGAGGTGGCCAACTTCCTCAATCAAGATATTATAATAACAGGTCTTCCGGCTGGGTGTGTTGGCCACGACATCCACTTTACCGGTTATCGCGCGACCAATATTATAATTCTTGGGAAATATTCCAACCATCATGTCTGCCTGAGATTCAGATCTGGTTGGTGTCAGGATATTCCAGACTCATCGAGTCTAGGAAGAAAAACGGAAGTTTGCAACACAATCGACGAGATGACGTTGCGAGATTCTCGGGAAATGAATTACGATAGCAAGCTCCAAAACATGAGCTGGTTCTGCTACAACATGTGAACACGTTGTCCCAGACAAGCATGACCACAAAGTAGTCTTATAATAAAACACTACCGAGTTCAGGAGGGGAACCATCATCGAGGATATCGAAGTCCTTGCATAAGGCATGCTCTTAAGAAGAAACTTCTTCTCCTTGAACAAATCAATCAGTGGCTTGGTGTGCTCGGAACACATATGGAATGAAGGTTGCAAGTCTCCAAACCATAGAATACTTCGCACATATGCATGACTGACTTGGGATGATTCCAGAGGAAGCAAAACTAACTTCCTCAAATTCACGGCGGCAACTTTCACCAAATGCACGTGTATACGAGGAAGTCACTCCTTTCATCAAACAAATACTTCATGAGCTAGCATGAAGAAAATGCTTCAAAAGTTTCCAACACTAACTTGTTGTCCAACAAGACCATGGAGGAGATAAGGATGCTGTCAATGGACTCAACAACAATTCATCTAGGTTTCCTTTTAAAAGGAATTCCATAGTTAAGTGAACACGGTGATAGCATTGGTCAGACCAAAGATGTAATGGTGTATGCTCGAGGGATCAACCACGAGTAAGACAACATTACGAACATCGTTGGTTCTGACTTGATTTGACGATAGCCCACACTCAAATCAAAAGATTGATAAGACAATAGGTCCAGCAACTGATCACAGGGACCAATCGATGAAGATATCATCTTTCTTCAACACACACTACACAAGAATATCCTTTTGGAACGAACTAAGTCAGGCAAGCTTTTATCTTCCAACTCTCCAAGTTGTTGTCTAGCTTAACCAACTAGCTCAGGGATATCTAACACCGATTCTTGGAGAGAAGGTGGTTCACAAGAAACCAACTTGATCACGAACTCAACATAGCGGTCAGGTGACAACCCGGTAACACCTCCAAGAAGATATTTGGAAAGTCACGGACCACCGGTGTGTTACTAAGCTCGAGAACAATCTTGCTTTTGAGGGCAAGACGATATGATCAAATGAGTGAGGACTTGCCAAGACCCTAACTCATCAATCGAAGGGTGCATCGAAATAAGGACTAGGTAGCACGATCAGTCTTAGAAGGATGATTCGAAAACCAACATACTAAGAATGAAATTATTATCCTTTAACTACCAAGCAACAGAGTTGCTAGCAGTATTGATTTCACACATCACAATTCATTTGTCGGTATTCCGGTTGCATCAACACGGAACCGAGGAATGAACAATGATGGCAAGAAGTATCACTGTACCAAGAGTTCATAGGATGGTGTGCAATTCCTATAACAATCTCGATATAAAATATGTAATACTCCAAGGTAGAGCAGAACAAAAGCTGGAGTAGCAATTTGATCTGCGGAATACAACTACTTTGACCCAATCCTAGATATGGATGAGATACTGGAGTTTGTTTCTCCAAGTCATTCTGCGATAGAATGGCTTGACGGACCACAAGAGTAATAGGCATCGATAAACGAACGCACGCATACTCTTGGCTATCAATTGATAGACGAGGGTCAGAATGCAACTAAAGAGAGACAACTCAAGGAACATATGATTTTCTGAGTTGTGGATGCATGGTTTAGCATGTCGAACGAATTTCACATGTTTCTTCCGGATAACCCATGCAGAAAAGTAGAACTGGCAGAGTCACAATATATAACGGAGAACTCATCAAGAATAATCCTGTTGTGATATTTCAGTTCAACGAGGAACTTCTGCCATAAGTAGTTCATGGTATTTGGAAGAAGAAGATACCACGGACTTTAAGGACTATCGCAAAGGTTACTAATAACCTAAGGGAGCTAGCAATTCCTATCAACATGAAGTAAGTAGGGTGAATCTCGGGTTCAAAACCCAAGGAGTAGAATACCTACTACTAAGTGGCA
Source organism: Triticum aestivum (assembly GCF_018294505.1). Taxonomy (NCBI): domain Eukaryota; kingdom Viridiplantae; phylum Streptophyta; class Magnoliopsida; order Poales; family Poaceae; genus Triticum; species Triticum aestivum. The sequence continues at coordinate 108,539,754 of NC_057794.1, read as the reverse complement.
TCACGGGATGCTTTCGAGAATAAAAGCCAGAATCATCACACTGGGGATCACAAAACATTGCTAGATTACTAGGTGACTCCCTAAACACCTAGGGCCATAATAGTATCTCCAACATATATGTCAAGGTAACGGAGTACCTCAACTCACTGATTAGTGTGGTTAATCTGGCCCATGGGAACATTGAAACAGGAAGAAAGGTTTTGCAATTGCATCAGACTACTTAGAAACCTGGGATGACTCGGACAGCATAACGGCTGTAAATGCTCAGAAAAGATTTGAGACATTCACAAAAACGGTGGCATAACCACTCAGAAGCACAAAATCAAGGTTTCGAGATCAACAATTTAACATACGGAAGTAATAGGGACTGAAACGAGGCTTAAGTCCAACAATTCTATAGGTCTACGGATTAGTAACACGTGATCCTAATAGAAGGAAGAGATAGCCTAGTTCTTAATCCCCGCAGGAAAGATAAGATGACTCAGATCAGAAGGGCATGAGGTATAAGGAGTAAAAGAGCCTTACGTTCCATCCCACAATCAATTCCCTTATATAACTAAAGAATTTCTAGACTCAACTTCGACCAGTTTGGCTTGGTAATCCTACAGGCAGTCAAGCTCTGATACCAACGCTGTCAGGTCCCCGACTCAATGCCACATCGATCTAGCATGTAACACCTCATATCACTTTGCGGCCTCACGCACGGTATTCCCACGGGTGTCGCCTTACCTTTGCCCGGGACCGTTTGCGCCTTTTGGCACACGTATATGACAGTGTCGCTAGCATCCATATGATAAGGAGCCCGGGCTGACATGGCTAGTCGTAAACCCAAAGTGGCACAGACTTACAGGGACAGGCATCCATGACCCAGCATCGAACGTGTCGGTCATCAGCGAGTGAATCCAGGCTGTAGCACTGGGCTAGCAGGACTCCGGTGAACCGGGCTGTAGCGGGCTAACAGGACTCCGGTATTCATCGCGTGACATTTCCCCGAAGGGACAGACACAGGAACGAAGAAGGACACATGCCGGCCAGCCTAAGTGTTCCGGAGCAGTAGCAAGCTACCATGGCTCAGTGGAAACACTAGGAGACATTTCCCGGTAAGAGAGGCTACTAAAGATAAACAACTAGATGGTCAGATCCCACACATACCAAGCATTTCAATAACATACACACAATATGCTCGATATGTGCAATACAACATGGCATCACAAAATGACTCTACGAACTCAAGTAGTTTATTCAATAGGCTCCGAGGAGCGAGATATTACAAACATGGGTCTCATGACCCAACACTCAGAGCATACAAGTCAAAGCACAAGCGGAAGCTATCATGTCTGAGTACAGACAACTATAAATGAAAAAGGCTGAGAAGCCTGACTATCTATCAGATCCTGCCGAGGGCACAAGATCGTAGCTGAGGTATCAAGCTAAACGTCGAAGACCACGCGGAAATACTAGTGAGACTGAAGTCTCTCTGCAAAACATAAAATAGGCAAACGTGAGTACAAATGTACCCAGCAAGACTTACACCAGAACTATCTACATATGCATCATTATCAACAAAGGGGATGGTGGAGTTTGACTGCAGCAAGCCAGCTTTGACTCGGTGGCTAACCTGAACTACGACTGCAATGCAACTTTTTGAGGTGGTGCACACGAGTCCACATATTCACCATATCAATACACCACTATGGATCCGCTCCCGTCTCCCTACGAGAACGCCATCCATAGCACTCACGCTTATCTTGCGTATTTTAGGGTATCCACTTTCACTTGTCTATGAACTGATATAAGCAACCCAGAAGTCCTTTACCGCGGACACGGCTATTCGAATAGATCATATTAACCCTGCAGGGGTGTACTTCTTCACACACGCTCTCACCACTTACCGCCGTTTACACGACATGTACTCGGCAACCTTCAAGCGGAAGCCCAACGTGGGTGTCGGCCACGGCCTACCTAAACACCTAAGTCTCTAGTCCAGGTTTATCGCCTATTCGGGTTCCATCCATGAGGAGATCCGGCCGGAGTTTCGCTCACAGCCCCAAACGATGTGAACAGGGTTCCCGAGACACCAAACGGGCGCCCGGTACACCGTGCCACGTGCCTACCGCATCACAGCCCACCCCTACGGTCAGCACTGCGCACGGCCTCCAGCATACTACAAACACCAGAAACTACTTGCAACTCCTGGACAGAGGACAAGGGTGATCAAGAAGCCGAGAGGGTCCATTGGTTTCGGGCCCAATGCGTGGTAGTAGCTGAATCATGGATCACAAACACAGAACTCAGTTCCTGAGGACGGCTGCAATGAGACAACCCACCATGTACTCCTACATGGCCTCTCACCGCTACCTTTACCAAATCGTGTTCACACGCTTAGCTCACACACCGTAGGACATGTTCACACACCTCTGATTCATCCCCGATGATTCAGACCCGACTCAACTCTAAGCAGTAGCAGGCATGACAAACAAGCATGAATGAGTAGGCACAACAGGGCTCAAACAACTCCTACTCATGCTAGTGGGTTTCATCTATTTACTGTGGAATGACAGGTCATGCAGAGGATAAAGGGGTTCAGCTACCGCAGCAAGTAACAGATGAATCGGTGTTGTCCTAATGCAGTAAAAGAGAGCAGGAGCGAGAGAGTAGGATTGTATCGGAATGAACAAGGGGGTTTTGCTTGCCTGGCACTTCTGAAGATAACATTGAGTCTTCATCAGTGTCAACGATCACGTCATCGGTATCACGTCTATCGAGAGGGGACAAATACCGGCAACACAGAAAGGAACACAATCAATGCAATGCACAATATGATGCATGATCATGACATGGCAAAATGAATGTGTTTTGAGCTAATGCAACTAAAACCAGATTAAATGAAGTTGGTTTGAATCCAAGATTCAAATTCAAACTCCATATATGATTATTTAAATGCCCTTTAATTGATTTGTGCTAAACAGCAGCTATAAGTTGTTCTAACATGCATGAAAATGGTACAGATGGATTCCTTGAATTTTTCTGATAATTTTTCATATATAATTTATTAAATTTGGAGTTACGGTTAATTTTCTATGGATTTTGGAAGTTTATATAATTTTCTGGAATTTATAAATCATTTAATAATTATCTAAATTCCAGAAAGGAATTATTGCGTCAGCACTAGGTCATGCTGACCTCAGCATAGTCAACAGGGGCTGGTCCGGGTCAAACCTGACCAGTGGGGCCCACTGGTCAGTGACAGGGGGTTAACAGGGGTTTATTTAGTTTAATTAAAAGATTAGGACAAAAGGGCCCACATGTCATTGTCCGCAGGGGGGTTATTTAATTAAATTAAACTAACTAATTAACAGGGGGCTGGCCCCACCTGTCATCGACCCAGGGGGGGGGGGTTACGCCGTGGTCAGGTGGTCAACCCCACCGGCGGCTTGACGCCGGCGAGGCCAGCCGCGGTGGCGAGCCTCGGGTTTTGCCCCCAGGGCTCAGTTTGGCGCGCGGAGCACAGCTTCGGGATGCGGACGCTCGTCCGCATCCAACTGTGGTGGTGGCGCGGCCGGGGAGTGGCCGGAAGCAGGAGGTGGCCGGGGCGCGTGGCCGCGTGCGCCGGGCGCGTGCCCGTCCTCCTGGCAGAGGAGGAAGGCGACAGGGGAGGCGCTGGTGGGCTGGGCCGGCCAGGGGGGGGGAGCTGGGCCGGCTCGTGGCGCCAGGTAAGCTGGGCTTCTCTCTCTCTTTTTTCTATTTCTATTTTAGTTACTGTTTTCTATTTTCTGTAATTGTGTTTGGATTTATTAAAAATGCCAGAGCATTTCCAAAAATCATGCAACTGACTGTGACCACTGTTTGGAATATTTCCAGCAGTAAACATTTCAGTTTGTGATTATTTGAGCATTTAAAATATTATTAGCAATTAAATGCCCAAATGCAAATACTATATAATTTAATTCAAAAATCCAGGGATAGCCTATAATTATGTTCATCATTTTTTTTGGAAGAGGTTTTCACCTCTAACAGAAATTATGAACATTTCCAAAGGGCATTCTGGGTTATTGAAAATATTTTTATTGAACCTAGTTAAATTTCATTTGGTACTAGGGTTTCAACAATCCCCATTTCAAATTTCTTTGGAATTTAAACATGATGGCATGATGAACAAGCAAGGTCAAGCAAGGGCTGAACTGGGGCTGTGACACAAATATTCGCCTGCGCGATCAGATTGTAGAAACTTTATTTTCTTGTTACAATGATTCTCCACTTCACTCTGAAATTCTTTGAACTTTTCAGATGTTTCATACTTGTGTTTCATTAAGTAGATATACCCATATCTGCTCAAATCATCTGTGAAGGTCAGAAAATAATGATACCCGCCGCGGGCCTCAACACTCATTGGACCGCATACATCGGTATGTATTATTTACAGTAAGTCATTAGCTTGCTCCATTGTTCCAGATAATGGAGTTTTAGTCATCTTGCCCATGAGGCATGGTTCGCAAGTATCAAATGTTTCGTAATCAAGTGATTCCAAAAGCCCATCTGCATGGAGTTTCTTCATGCGCTTTACAGCAATATGACCTAAACGGTAGTGCCACAAATATGTTGCACTATCATTATCAACTTTGCATCTTTTGGCATCAATATTATGAATATGTGTATCACCACAATCGAGATTCAACAAAAATAGACCACTCTTAAAGGGTGCATGACCATAAAAGATATTACTCATATAAATAGAAGAACCATTATTCTCTTATTTAAATGAATAATCGTGTCGCACTAGACAAGATCCAGATATAATGTTCATGCTCAACACTGGCACCAAATAACAATTATTTAGGTCTAAAACTAATCCCGAAGGTAGATGTAGAGGTAGCGTGCCGACGGCGATCACATCGACCTTGGAACTTTCCCGACGAGCATCCTAACCTCATCCTTAGCAAATCTTTGTTTAATCTGTAGCCCCTGTTTCGTGTTACAAATATGAGCAATTGAACCAGTATCAAATACCCAGGTGCTACTACGATCATTAGTAAGGTACACAACAATAACATGTATATCAAACATACCTTTGTTCACTTTGCCATCCTTCTTATCCGCCAAATACTTGGGGAAGTTCCGCTTCCAGTGACCAGTCCCTTTGCAGTAGAAGCACTCAGTTTCAGGCTTGGGTCCAGATTTGTGCTTCTTCCCGGGAGTGGCAACTTGCTTCCCATTCTTCTTGAAGTTCCACTTCTTTCCATTGTCGTTTTTCTTCAAACTAGTGGTCTTGTTAACCATCAACACTTGATGCTCCTTCTTGATTTCTACCTCCGCAGATTTGAGCATTGCGAAGAGCTCGGGAATTGTCTTGTCCATCCCTTGCATATTATAGTTCATCACGAAGCCTTTGTAGCTTGGTGGCAGTGATTGAAGAACTCTGTCAATAACACTATCATCTGGAAGATTAACTCCCAGCTGAGTCAAGTGATTATGATACCCAGACATTTTGGCTATGTGTTCACTGACAGAACTGTTCTCCTCCATCTTGCAGCTACAGAACTTATTGGAGACTTCATATCTCTCAACTCAGGCATTTGCTTGAAATATTAACTTCAACTCCTGGAACATCTCATATGGTCCATGACGTTCAAAATGTCTTTGAAGTCCCAGTTCTAAGATGTAAAACACGGCACACTGAACTATCGAGTAGTCTTCAAATCGAGCTTGCCAAACATTCATAACATCAACACCTGCTCCTGCAGCAGGCCTTTCACCTAGCAGTGCATCAAGGACATAATTCTTCTGTGCACCAATGAAGATAATCCTCCAGTTACGGACCCAGTCCATGTAGTTGCTACCATCATCTTTCAACTTAGCTTTCTCTAGGAACACATTAAAATTCAAGGGAATGGTAGCACGGGCCATTGATATACAACATAGATATGCAAAAACTATATGGACTAAGTTCATGATAAATTAAGTTCAATTAATCAAATTACTTAAGAACTCCCACTTAGATAGACATCCCTCAAGTCATCTAAATGATATGTGATCCAAATCAACTAAACCATGTCCGATCATGATGTGAGATGGAGTAGTCATCAATGGTGAACATATCTATGTTGATCATATCTACTAGATGATTCACGTTTGACCTTTTGGTCTCCAGTGTTCCGAGGCCATGTCTGTACATGCCAGGCTCGCCAAGTTTAACCTGAGTATTCCGCATGTGCAAAACTGTCTTGCACCCGTTGTATGTGAACATAGAGTCAATCACACCCGATCATCATGTGGTGTCTCAACACGATGAACTGTCGCAACGGTGCATACTCCGGGAGAGCACTTATACCTTGAAATTTTAGTTAAAGGATCATCTTATAATGCTACCGCCGTACTAAGAAAAATAAGATGCATAAAAGATAAACATCACATGCAATCAAAATATGTGACATGGTATGGCCATCATCATCTTGTGCTTTTGATCTCCATCTCCAAAGCATCATCATGATCTCTATAGTCACTGGCTCGACACCTTGATTTCCATCGTAGCGTCGTGGTCGTCTCGCCAACTATTGCTTCTACAACTATCGCTAACACATAGTGATAAAGTAAAGCAATTACATGGCATTTGTATTTCATACAATAAAGAGACAATCATAAGGCTCCTGCCGGTTGTCAAATATCTTACAAAACATGATCATCTCATACAATAACATTTATCACATCATGTCTTGACCATATCACATCACAACATACCCTGCAAAAACAAGTTAGACGTGCTCTACTTTGTTGTTGCAAGTTTTACGTGGCTGCTACGGCTTTCTAGCAAGAACCGTTCTTACCTACACATCAAAACCACAATGATGTTTCGTCAAGTTTGCTGTTTTAACCTTCTTCAAGGATCGCCCGCAATCAAATTCAATTCAACTAAAGTAGGAGAAACAGACACCCGCCAACAACCTTTATGCAAAACTAGTTGCATGTCTGTCAGTGGAACCGGTCTCATGTGTGTGGACATGTAAGGTTGGTCCGGGCCGCTTCATCCCAAAATACCACCGAATCAAAATAAGACATTGGTGGTAAGCAGTATGACTATCACTGCCCACAACTCTTTGTGTTCTACTCGTGCATATCATATACGCATAAACCTAGCTCTGATACCACTGTTGGGAATCATTGCATGGAAAACAAAAAAAATTCTACGCACACACAATGATATATCCATGGAGATTCATAGAAACAGGGGAAGAGTGTGTCTAGGTACCCTCGTAGACCGTAAGAGAAAGTGTTTCACAACGCGGTTGATGTAGTCGAACTTTCTTCGTGCTCCACCGATCGAATACCGAACATACGTCACCTCCGAGTTCAGCCCACGTTCAGCTCGGTGACGTCCCTCGTCTTTTTGATCCATCAAGGTGTCGAGGTAGTAGATGAGTTTCGTTAGCACGATGGTGTGGTGATGGTGATGGTGAAGTGATCCGTGCAGGGCTTCACCTAAGCACCATGAGAATATGACCGGGGGTGTAAACTGTGGAGGGGGGCGCCGCACACTGTTAACAATTGATGCCGTGTGTTCTAGGCGCCCCCTCCTCACATATACATAGGTGGGAAGGAGAGGGGAGAGGCCAAGGGGTGCCCCAAGTGGGACCGAATCCCACTTGGGCTCATGCCCTGGTTCGCCCCCCATCCTTGTATAGGCGCCACGGGAAGGAAGGGGGAGGTGGTGCCCCCCTTTCCTTTCTCCCTTGAGAAGGGGAAGGAAGGAGGGACTTCCCTCCCCCTCTCCTTTTCCTAGGGCTGGCCGGCCAAGTGGAGGGGCGCACCAGCCCCTTGTGGGCTGGTCTGTCCCTCCCTTGGCCCATTAAACCCATATCTTTGTCGGGGGTGCCCGGAACCCCTTCCGGTCACCCTATATGTACCCGATACCCTCCGGAACACTTCTGGTGTCCGAATACCATCGTCCTATATATCAATCTTTACCTATAAACCATTTCGAGAATCCTCGTCATGTACATGATCTCATCTGGGACTCCGAACAACATTCAGTCACCAAATCACATAACTCATATAATACTATATCGTCATCGAATGTTAAGCGTGCGAACCCTACGGGTTCGAGAACTACGTAGACATGACCGAGACACCTCTCCGGTCAATAACCAATAGCGGAACCTAGATGATCATATTGGCTCCTACATATTCTATGAAGATCTTTATCGGTCGAACCGTTATGACAACATACACAATTCCTTTTGTCCATCGCTATGTTACTTGCCCAAGATACGGTCGTTGGTATCTTCATACCTAGTTCGATCTTGTTACCGGCAAGTCTCTTTACTCATTACGTAATACATCATCCTGCAACTAACTCATTAGTCACTTTTTCTTGCATGGCTTCTTATGAGGTGCATTACCGAGAGGGCCCAGAGATACCTCTCCGATACTCGGAGTGACAAATCTAATATCTATCTATGCCAACCCAACAAACACCTTCGGAGATACCTGTAGAGCATCTTTATAATCACCCAGTTACATTGTGATGTTTGATAGAACACAAGGTATTCCTTCGGTGTCCCGGAGTTGCATAATCTCATAGTCGAAGGAATATGTATTTGACATGAAGAAAGCAATAGCAATAAAACGGAATGATCATTATGTTAAGATAACGGATCACTCTTGTCCATCACATCATTCTCCTAATGATGTGATCCCGTTATCAAATGAAAACTCATGTCCATGGTTAGGAAACCTTAGCCATCTTTGATCAATGAGCTAGTCAAGTAGAGGCTCACTAGGGACACAGTGTTTGTCTATGTATTCACACATGTATTTGGGTTTTCGATCAATACAATTCTAGCATGAATAACAAAGATTTATCTGAATAAGGAAAATATAAAATAACAACTTTATTATTGCCTCTAGGGCATATTTCCTTCATTGCGCTCATGTATTGCATGAGGGTTGAAAAAGGTGAATCGCGTTAAAAAGTGTGAACCAATTGCTTGGCTGACACCAGGGTAGTACGTGATAAATAGTTTGTGTTAAGAAGATGGAGCATGACAAGTCTATATGATTTTGTAGGGATAGCATTCTTTAGCATTGATATTCTGAATGACATGATTGTTTGTTGGGATGCCTGAGTATTGATGTATTTATGTCAAATTATAGACTATTGCTTTGAATCACTCATGTCTTAATATACATGCCATGATTAGATATATGATCAAGATTATGCTAGGTCACATTCCACATAAAAATATATTCTTTTTTATCATTTACCTACTCGAGTACGAGCAGGAATGAAGATTGGAGATGCTAATATGTCTCCATCGTATCTATAATTTTTTTATTATTTTGTGCCAATATTATATAACGTTTACATACTTTTAGCAACATTTTATATGATTTATTGGACTAACCTATTGATCCAGTGCTCAATGCCAGCTCCTGTTTGTTGCATGTTTTTTGTTTCGCAGAATATCCATATCAATCAAAGTCCAAACGCGATAAAAATTTAAGGAAAATTATTTTGGAATATTTTTTATTTTTGGGAGTTGGAATCAACGCAAATGGAGGCCCACAGCCACCAAGATACACCTGGGTGCGCGAGGCTACCCAGGCGCATGGTGGTGTATCCTGCCCTCCTTGTAAGTCGGTTGGAGCTCTACTTCGGGCGCAAGGAAGCTTATATCTGGAAAAAGACTCGTGTGGTTATGTTTGGTTTAATTTTCTTGTGGTTATGTTGTTGTCCTTTGGTGCCCATAGGGTTAGTTGTATGTTGATAGGACTATGCATTGGAGGGCAAGGGTGACAGAAGCTTCTTCCTAAACATAGAAATTGATACATACTAGATTGAATGGGGGCCAATATATATCTTAATGCTATGGTTGGGTTTTTATCTTAATGAACGTTAGTAGTTGCGGATGCTTGCTAATAGTTCCAATCATAAGTGCATAGGTTCCAAGTAAGGGACGACATGCTAGCAGTGGCCTCTCCCACATAAAAACTTGTTATCGATCTAGTAACATAGTCAATTGCTAAGGGACAATTCTGCAAATCCTATCACCACTAATCCGCACTCGTTTTACTAAACTTAATTGTTTCTTTATTTAAACAGCACCTAACTTTTATCTTCACGTTCTTTATTATCTTACAAACCTATTCACACCTACAAAGCACTTCTAGTTTTATTCTTGTTCTAGGTAAAGCAAACGTTAAGCGTGCGTAGAGTTGTATCGGTGGTTGATAGAACTTGAAGGAATATTTGTTCTACTTTAGCTCCTCGTTGGGTTCGACACTCTTATTTATCGAAAAAGGCTACAAACGATCCCTTATACTTGTGGGTTATCACAACCTCACACACCTCCACCGACGACTGATGTTGCAACCCATATGTGACAAGATGCTTGGCGCTATGACCTTGACGCTACCATCGAAGGATCTAATGGAGAAAGGCCACACCAACGACGAGTGTTGTGGTTGGCACCCACTAATGCTAGAGACGACACCTCCCAATGATAGGTGCTACCACCAACACACTACTAGGGAAAACCTTATACACAGAAATTTAGCAGTAGCGCGTGTCAAAAATGGGCGCTAGTGCTAAATAGCACTAGCGCGTGTCCGTAAACCGTGCTACAGATACAATAGTAGCAGTAGCGCGTGCACATGAAAATGCGCTACCACTAATATCCCCTTTGCTAAACCGATAGGCTACGCATAGCAGTAGCGGTCTTGAGGAAAGCGCGCTACCGCTAGCACATAAGTAGCAGCACGTTTCGCGCGGAGAGCGCTACTGCTAATGGAAATAAAATAAAATAAAAAACAAATGGAAAAGTAAATGAAAAAGAAAGAAATAGAAAAAGGATATAGGAAAAAATAAAATGTAGAGCAAAATAAATGAGAAAGCGAAAAAAGGAGAAAGACGTAGCAGTAGCGTTTGTTCGTAAGAGGCGCTATAGCTAAAGTAGCTGCAGCGCGTTTCCTAGACCCCCGCTGTAGAAACAGAAAAAAATAAGAAAGATGAAGGAAATTACATAGCTAAAGCAGTAGCGCGTTTTGTGAAAATCGCTATAGCTAACTTAGCTATAGCGCGTTTCGCGAAAAGCGCTACCGCTAAGTTTGACTTAACCAAAAAACCGTTTCCCCCTGGCCACCACTTCTCCCCCAAATCCCTCGACCCACCCCACCACTGTCTGCCCGATTCACCGTCGCCCACTTCGCCGACGTCTCCTGCCGACGTTGACTCCCCCGGAGCCACCAGAGCCGCGCACCATCGACACCACCGGAGCCACACCCAACGCCACCGGAGCCGCGCGGCCTCATCAACGCCACCGGAGCCGCAGTCGACGGCACCGGTGCCGCAGTCGACACCACCGGAGCCACAGTCGACGCCACCGGATCCACCCTCGCCACAACTGCCTCCCTCACCGTCAGCGTAGACGCCCCCGCCTCCCTCGCCACCACTGCCGCCCACGCCACCACCGGAGCCATCCTCTCTAAGCCCCCACCCCTCCTCTCTCTCTATCTCTAAATTAGTTAGGTTAATTTAGTTAGGAAAAGAATTTAGTTAGGTTAATTTAGTTAGGTTAATTAGTTAGGTTAATTTGACAGAGATGCCCATGGCTCCCTCGCCGTAGGAACAAATTGTATATGCTTAACTAGGGCAGTAGGGTTAGGGTTGTAGTGTTTAATTACAAATGTTAGGAAAGTAAGGTTTAACTAGATGTTAACTAGGTTGGTAGGATTTAGTTTAGATAAAAAATCAATATAAAAATATAAATTTCTATTAGTGTTGCAAGTCTAGTAGGTTCTTAATTTTTAGTGAATTTTTATTAGGACAAAAATTTAGGACATAATTTGAGTTCTAGGTTCATAATTTGAGTTCTAGGGTTCATCCATCTATATTTGGTTTTTGAATTGAGTTTCAGAGAGCATGAGATTTGTGTAGATTTTCTTGAAGTGTCAAACACTAGGAGATGCAAATTTGAAGTGGTCATGATATATGAAAAATCCTCAATTGTGTTTTCTCATTGATCATAATCGACATTGAAGTGGTTCGATTGTGCCCAAGTGGCCTTTTGTTGTTTCCAGGGAATGAAGCCGAGTGGCCTATGTTTTGCCAGAATGTTGATTCATTTCCGTTCCGACAAAATTCAGGTTCTCGATTTGTCCACTTTTTAGCAAAGGTCATGCCGAAATTTTCCGTCAATTTCGGCATGACTTGTGCTACAAACTAGGACATATCGAGTGCCCGGGATTTGCCGCACCGGGAAGGAGTCAACGTTCCTGCAAAAAATAGGCCTTTTTTATGTCATTATTCATTTCATTAGGTCTAGAATTAATTGCCTAGATTTAATCGTAGGAAACATGGCTAGCAACGATGAAGGACAGGGTTCTGGTGATTGCGACGACGTCTACCGGGCGACAGACAATTTTTTTAGCCTTGCTGACATCGAGACCGGCGCTAAGACTCAGACCGGCATCGAGACTGAGACTGAGACCAGCGCTGAGACTCAGACCAGCGCTGAGACTCAGACCAGCATCGAGATCGGCGCTGAGACTGAGACCGGCGCTGCCTCGGGGAGCGGAGCCGGTGTAGAACCGAAAGCAAAGAGGCAACAGCCTCCTAACAAACTCAGGACTACTAGACTAGTGGTCACGGAGGTGGACGATGGCAATTTTGAGCCAATGGGGCCCGAGGAAGCGCGTCGATGCTACGGCAATCAGATAGGCTGCATCGTACGGACAACCACCACCATCAACGATGAGAAACTACAGAAGATAGAAAATATGAGGAGCTCCCTCCTAAAGAAGTTTCACCAGATATTCTTATTCCCGGGCCGGAATGAGAAGGATTATAAAGATCCAGATGAGGACCCGGCAATGAAGAAAATAAACAAACACGCCATGACCAAGTTTAGCGACGCGTTGGCCGCCTGGAAAATCGAGTGAAAGCAAAGATCATCGACAAGAAGGAACCCTACTCCGAGATTGTAAAGGATAATCCGACAATCACGGAAGAGCAGTTTCAAATATTCAAGGAGGCTTGCAAGGCCGAAGCTGCCAAAAAAAGTCTAACCACATGAAGGGGCTTTAAGAGAGGAACATTGGGAGCCACCACCTCGGAAGCCATGGTTACGGCGGAAAGAGGTCCAAATGGGCCAAGGAGGACGCGGAAGCCGTGAGTCTAGGCATCCCAGACCCCTTGGCGGATTTCACCGTCCCGCAGGAGTGTGACGTCCTCAGGGCCCGACACCGTTGGGACCCAGTAAAGAAGGTTTACGAGACAAAACCGGTCATTACGGAGTTCATGAGACTGCTGGTAATTTTAGTTTCTGATCAATTCGACTGCACACATTATTCATATTTGTAAACGATCCTTGTGCCTTTTGCAGAGAGAGCAGCATCGGATTGCGGCCGAAAGCGACTCGCCGTCTGAGGCATTGGCGAGGCCCGAGTGGGACACTCCATTCAACCGGGCGTTGAACATATTGAAACGACAACCGGTGGATACTCGACCGTCGTATGGACGCGTGCACGGTGTCGAAGACGGCACCACGTGGAAGAAGTACTATCGTGAGACCATGGAGGAGAGAAAGGAAAGACAGAGGTTAACTGAAGAAAACATCGACAAGAAGGTTGAGATTGTGGTTGAGAAGAAATCATCTCAGACAGTCGCAACAGTGGTAGCTGCTGCAAAACAGGTGGTTGCAGATTTGTCTACTTCCTTGGTGACGGGTGTTTTCACTTGGACAAGGCAAAATCCAGAAAAAAATGCAGAGGACTTTCCCCTTGCTGACTTCTTGGGGAGCAGCTCGACTAGCATTGCACCAGCACCTGCTCCTGCACCGGCTCCCGCACCTGCTCTCACACCGACTCCCGCACCTGCTCCTGCACCGGCTCCCGCACCGGACGTGCTCCGTGGTGCTTCGTCTTTGGCTGAGCTTGACGCCCTCACGGTATCTGTCACACTGGCCCCCTTCAATATAAATGTATAATCTCCCGTTTTCGTTACCTTTCGGATGTCTCACATCGCAGACTTTTCTTTGCAGGCCGACGAAACCCCGTGCACCATATTGTACACCATCGGCGACCAGAAGGTGGATGTGCGGAAGGCGACGATAATGAAGCCGAAGGAACCATTGTTCCATAGCCGGCCGATCCCCCCGAACGTCCTCAAGGTTTCCGTGGCTAGTGTCAAACCGGGCCATGAGAATTTGCCTCCTCCAATACTAGTGGGGGATGACGACGAGACACCACGGCGGCTTGGTGATTGTTGCAATGGGTGGGTCCCGTTGTGGCCAAAGAGTCTACTTCATCTGGAGGCGGCCGGGAGCACTCCCACGAGCACGCATCCTCAGCAAGGTATGAACATCAACACCCCACCTACCAAATTAGCGTCGGGTGTCGGGTTGGGTGATAGCGGATGGGGTAAGGAGGAGGCTCCATTAGTCCCTGATGACGTCGCCATGGATGAGGATGAGGACGATGATGGCGCTGAACAGTATGTCTATACTGGCGCCTCCTCAGGGTTTGAGTGTCATGAGTCGGTGCCTGAATTGCCGTCTCAACGTATTATGGACGACCTTCCGGTAGTAAAGAAGTCTAGGAAGAGAGCGAGGAAAGGCAAAAAAGTTGATTCTATGATCCAGCCGCCTCAGCAGCCTCGGCTTTAGGACCGTATAGATATCCCTGATGCGGATAAATGGCATATCCCCGGTCAACCAATCCTACCTGCAACAGCGCTACGGGTCAGATTCGGCGATCTAAGGAGACTTCATGACAATGTGTTGCGGGTAGAGAAAGGCCTCATCACCTCGAAAGATCGAGGATACCCACTCTACGTGGTTAACATTCCGCGGCAAATGTCGTACGTCGACAGCTTCCCCGTGGATAAGTTCTTCCTCCGATTCGATTACATATTCGACATGTTTCACGTGAAGAAGCTGGAATTTATGTTTGTCTGCCTTTATGCCTTACACATGAACTACATCATCGGGGTTGAGCAGATATCTCATATTTGTGTCGCTGACCCGTACTACATGCACGAGGGCTTCTTGGGAGTCTACGCAAAGCACCGTGAATACACGAGGGATTACATTGTCAGTTTCATGCTCGCCAATAAGGACAAGGAGGCGATTCTCGTGCCTTATCATCCCGTGTAAGTCATCTGCACTGCTATCCTTCCTTCGATTTCAATCATTCATTTTCACGGTGGAGGCTAATTAATTTGAGGTGTACTTATTTTGCGCAGCGGAGGGCGCGCCATCCTCATCATCCTCTACCCCCGATTCTCCCACGCTCTTTACTTGGACTCGTCGAATAACATTCACAAAAAGGATTACACCCACATCAAGGATGTTCTCGACAGTGCTATGTTTTACTACCAAGCAGGGGGTGGAGAGGTCAGGGACAAGAAGAGAAGGGGCGGCAGGGTCGCCTTCGGCCATAAGACCGACTTCTTCTGCATCCAGCAACCGAAAGATTCTCTTAATGATGGATTCTATGTCCTACACCACATGCTGGAGTACAGACGGGATCACCAGAACCTTCGCATGTCACCTAGATCCGGCGATGCCCATATTCTGCAATGGGCAAAGGACATAGGAGATATCAAGGATCATCGACTTCGAGCTGAGTTCTATAACATCCATCGCGAACTTTCCCAAATCATCATGAAGGAGGTCATCGAAAAAACAGGGATGTTCTACGGTGAAGGACAAATGTCGCGGGAAGACGTCCGAACATGGATAGCCTCTCAGTGTCTCGACATGAAGCCTTTCACTAAGCTCGAGGACTATCTCCTTGACTTGGATGGATGGAACGACATGTTGGAGTGATTGTCGATATATGACAATGTGTCCGTTTAGTCCATAATTTTTGTATGACAAAACTTTGAGTTATGCATGGTGAAACTTTATTTGTGATGTAATTAAACCGTCCTCCTCCTCGACTAGCAAAAATCACTCTAGTTAGGGCATTTTGGGGTACGATGAACTTTGTTATTTATGCTTATGATATGTTGTTTCTATTTTTGCCAAGTTTGTCTCTTTCTGTTGCTCAACTATATATGTTGCATATCATCGACTCATGTGACGATGCAGGTGCATAGATCATAGATGGCGAAGAAGTGCTACGCCAGGAGTATATATACGACAAGTGGCCGGAGTGTCAGGCCCAGGTGTACCGGTTTTCGGTTTTCGAGCGACAGGCAGTAGTTAGTTTAGGTTCACACTAATGCGAGAGAGGGATACGAACTCATGTACTCAAAGTGATAGCTCTTCTCGCGTATATCATTGTTTAGATGGATGACGATGTATCTGCAAGTAATCGAGACTTGTATCACTATTTTTGAGATGATGATGAGAGACCACTTTGTGTTGGATGATGATTATGATGATGACATGATTTGATGAGACAAATTGTATGTATATGCTATGATTACATTTGTATGTGTATGATATGCTAAAGATTATTGTATAAAGCCTATTCAAATACAAAACAAATATGCAGGGAAAAAAACTACTAAAAATAGTAGTAGCAAGGGGGGGGATTTAGCAGTAGCGCCGCCTTACCAATAGCGCTTCCCAGTAAACAGCGCTGCAGATAATATCAGCAGCGCCCTTTTCTAAAGAGCGCTATAGCTATTCATGTATAGCAGTAGCGTGGGACAGCAGGCGCTACTGCTATACGTTAGCTGTAGCGCCTTATTAGTAGCGTCGGTCCCCGCGCTACTAATAGGCCCAAAACTCGCGCTGCTACTAGGCTTTTCCCTAGTAGTAACAATCATCGGTGCCAGAGACGACGACCGGCGGTGCTGCAACCAGCAACCACCAATGCTTGAGCGAGGTGTTTGTAGCATGACGACAAGTCGAGGTGCTACAACCGGCACAACACCGAGCTACAACGGGCGACTCATTTTACTGGTACCGACAAGCCATTTTGGCTGGGACCGGTGACATCTAGAGTTGCAATGGCCAATTTTTGCTGCGACTAGTGACTACTAGAGATGCGAAGGGCGAGCCATGGTGCTACGACTAGCAACCACTGTGACATGTGTTATGAGCTTGATGAGGGGTGTTGCGGTTGGTAGCCAAGCCTACGTGTGTTGTGAGCTCACTGGCGGGTGTTGTTGCTACGAGCTTGTGTTGGTTTTCCCTTGAAGAGCAAAGGGTGATGCAGCAAAGTAGAGATAAGTATTTTCCTCATCAAAGTAGATATAAGTATCCAATAGGAGGAACACACAAGTCTCCAATGATAGCACCTACACAAACAAACAATTACTTGCACCCAACGCGATAAAAGGGGTTGTCAATCCCTTCACGGTTACTTGCAAGGATGAGATCTGATAAAGATAGGTATAAAAGATAAATAAAAAGGCAAAATAAAGTAAGGTAAATAAATTGCAGCAAGGTATTTTGGGGTTTTTGGTTTTTTAGATCTGAAGATAATATGATAAAAATAGACCCGGGGGCCATAGTTTTCACTAGAGGCTTCTCTCTTGAAAAAACACATACGGTGGGTAAACAAATTACTATTGAGCAACTGATAGAAAAGTGCATAGTTATGACAATATCTAAGGCAATGATCATGTATATAGGCATCACGTCCATGACAAGTAGATCGAAATGATTTTGCATCTACTACTATTACTCCACACATTGACCACTATCCATCATGCATCTAGTGTATTAAGCTCACAAGAACGGAGTAACGCCTTAATAAGCAAGATGACATGATCTAGAGGGATAGATCCAATCAATATGAAATAAACCCCATATTTTTATCCTTAATGGCAACAATACAAATACATGCCTCGCTACCCCTTCTGTTACTGGGTGAGGACATCGCAAGATTGAACCCAAAACAAAGCACCTCTCCCATTGCAAGAAAAATCAATCTAGTTGGCCAAACCAAATCCATAGATCGGAGAGAAATACAGAGATATCTTAATCATGCATAAAAGAGTTCAGAGAAGACTCAAATAATATTCATAGATAATCTGATCATAAATCCACAATTCATCAGATCTCAACAAACTCACCGCAAAAGAAGATTACATAGAATAGATCTCCAAGAACATCGAGGAGAACATTGTATTGAAGACCAAAGAGAGAGAAGAAGCCATCTAGCTACTAGCTATGGACCCGTAGGTCTGTGGTAAACTACTCATACATCACCAAAAGGGCAGCGAGGTTGATGTAGAAGCCCTCTGTGATCGAATCCCCGACCAGCAGAGTACCGGAAAAGGCCCCAAGATGGGATCTGATGAGGACAGAAGCTTGCGGCGGCAGAAAAGTATTTTTGGTGTGCCCTCTGGTATACAAAGAATATTTAGGTATTTATGTTGCTGAGATTAGGGTTAGAGGAGTCATGGGGGGCCCACAAGCTCATAAGGCCCCCCTTAGGGCGCGCCTGGTGAGCTTGTTGCTCACCCGTGGGTCTTCTGGCCTCCGCCCAAAGCTTCCTAGGTGTCTTCTGGTCGAAAAATCATCAAAAAGTTTAGTTCCGTTTGGTATTGATCATCTATAAAAGACAAAAACATGGAAAAAATAGCAACTGGCACTGGGCAATAGGTTAATAGGTTAGTCCCCAAAAATGATATAAAATAGCATAATAATGCATATAAAACATCCAAGATGGATAATGTAATAGCATTGTAGGATCGAAAGTATGTCTAGAGGGGGGGTGTTTAGACTACTTGACCAAATAAAAATCTATCCTTTTCCCAATTTTAAGTCTTGGCAGATTTTAGCAACTTAGCACAAGTCAAACAATCAACCTACACATGCAAGTCTAAGAGTATAGCAGCAGAATGTAAAAACATTGCACATGAAGGTAAAGGGAGGAGCTTGGAGGGAGCAAACGCAATGTAGACACGGAGATTTTGTCATGGTTCTGATAGGTGGTGCTATCGTACATCCACATTGATGGAGACTTCAACCCACAAAGGATAACGGCTGCGCGAGTTCACGGAGGGCTCCACCCACGAAGGGTCCGCGAAGAAGCAACCTTGTCTATCCCACCATGGCCATCGCCCACGAAGGACTTGCCTCACTAGGGTAGATCTTCATGAAGTAGGCGATCTCCTTGCCCGTACAAACTCCTTGGTTCAACTCCACATTCTTGTCGGAGGCTCCAAGTGACACCTAACCAATCTAGGAGACACCACTCTCCAAAAGGTAATAGATGGTGTGTTGATGATGAACTTCTTTCTCTTGTGCTTCAAATGGTAGTCTCCCCAACACTCAACTCTCTCTCTCTCAGATTTGGATTTGGTGGAAAGATGATTTGAGTGGAAAGCAACTTGGGGAAGGCTAGAGATCAAGATTCTTGTGGTTTGAATGGAATGTCTTGGTCTCAACACATGAGTAGGTGGTTCTCTCTCAGAAAGTGTATGCTGGAAGTGTAGGCACGTTCTGGTGGCTTTCTCCACGAATGAAGAGTGGGTGGAGGGGTATTTATAGCCTCCACACAAAATCTAACCGTTACACACAATTTACCAAACTCGGTGAGACTGAATAATGAAACTCGTGCAGACCGATTTAGTTCAAAATGTGAACGTTAGGATTTTCGGTGGGACCGACATGTCAAGTCGGTGGGACCGTTTTCATTAGGGTTAGGGCATGACGTAATCTCAGTAAGACCGATCACATAAACTCGGTAAGACCGATTTCTGTAATAGGCAAACAGAGAGTTGGTCAAGAAAACTCGGTGGGACCGAATCGCTCATTTCGGTGAGACCGAAATGTTATGAAAGGGAAACAGAGAGTTTGCAATCCCATCTCGGCGAGACCGAGATCCCTATCGGTGAGACTGAACTGATTAGGGTTTCTGCTCTGGCTATGTCAAATGAACTCGGTGGCGTCGGATAGATCAAATCGGTGGGGCCAACATTAACTTTTGGTTTGTGACATATGTGGATATGCGAAAGTGGTTGAGGGCTTTTGGAGCATATCACTAAGCATTTTGAGCAAGCAAGCCATTAAGCAACACCTCATCCCCTTTTAATAGTATTGGCTTTTCCTATGGAATCAATGTGATCTTGGATCACTAAAATGAAAAAGTAGAGTCTTGAGCTTGAGCCAATGTGTGTCCTTCGCATTTTGAGGGGTCCACATTCCTAGTCCACGCCATGCCAATCATTAAACTTTCTGAAATGTTTATCTTGAAAGAGCATTAATTCAATGAGCTATATGTTGTTAGGAATTACCAAAACCACCCAGGGATAGTTGCACTTTGAATCTCCCCCTTTTTGGTAATTGATGACAACATATAGATCAAAGCTTCGACAAATAATAGTAAGATTGAAATGCATTGTTGCTTTGAGAAGTATGTGATAAGCAAGAGCTCCCCCTAAATTTGTGCATTATTTAAAATTTTCTTCTGAATGCAAATGCACAATCAATTAGGATCACGGGTTACTCTTCCATGTCACATACATCTTGATGGAGCGATCAAAATGATAGAGAGTAAAAATATGCACTTATCACCAAGGAAAAGTGAATGATCATATAAGAGAGTTAAAAGATAACATCATTCAAGCACAAGAATTAATGTAGGATATGATCAAACACATGATCATACAAGTATCTCACACACATAGACAAAGAGTATCAAGAAAGCACACAAATAATTATCAACCAAAAACAAACAAGGCAAAAGAAGCGAAGCTCTCTCTCTCTCTCTCTCTCTCTCTCTCTCTCTCTCTCTCTCTCGAAGCCTATGATCTATACACTTTCTCCCCCTTTGGCAACAAGTTACCGAAAAGCTTGAAAATGCATAGTGATATGCGTCTCTCTAGGCTTGATCTCTGGGAGGAGGCATTGAGAGGACTCCAAGGATGAATGCATCTATGGAAGTTGTTGGAGATGGTGGAGTGGCAACTGGAGGTGGCACTGATGTTGTGGCTGCGGGTGCTGATGTAGTTTCTCTAGTGTCAGCGATGGGCACTGCAGCAGATCTCTGCCCTCTTGGCACTCTCTGAAAGGCATCTGTGGTAGCCTGCCCTTTCCTCTCCTCGGCTTCTTCCTGGAGCTGCTCAACAGCTGTCTGCATCTCTGTCACCTTTAAATCAAGACCATAAAATTTAGTTTCAATGATCCTTTCCAAGCTCTCTTGGTTCTGAGTCAGGGTGGCCAAGCCCTTCTCAATCCTCAAGGTGGCTTGAATCAGATATCCAAGTTGATCTTGCTTAGTCTTCAGAAACACTTGAGATGCCTCCTCAGCACTTGGCATCTTTGCAGCTTTTTCAGCCTTTGCTTTCTCTCTCTTTTCTTGTGCCTCTACAGATGTGGGATCATCTTCATTCATGACAACAGTGTTGTCCTCAAAATTTGGTCTCAAGGGTAGATGTCCCTTGTCCAAAAGTTAAGTGCATGTGCCCATCTTGGAGTTGATAAGCATTTGAATGTGTGGAGCATACCCACATGACCTCTTCTGATCTGCAGTTGTCCTCTTGATTGTCTCAATAATCAAAGTCATGACATTGAACTTTTGGGGCACATCAAACAACTGCAGCAGGTTGATGGAGTGACCTCTGATCATTCTATGATCTCCAGACTTGGGCAACAATTTATGCCTCAATATAGTGTTGAATGTGGTCAAACCAAACAACAAATAGTAGACAGAGCCCATCTTATGAGTTTCCAAGGCTTTGTCAGGAATTTCCTTGTACATATTTTCCATAGAGTTGTGATCCTTCTTCTTCTTGGCATAAACATCTATGTCATCCTCTTGCTCTTCAGGTACATTGATCAATTGTGCCCATTCATCAACTGTAGACTGGTACCTAGTACCTTCAGACATCCAGACAATTTTCCCATCAGGATAAAAGTGTGATGTGGAGTAGAATTGCATGATTAGTTCATCATTCCACTTGGTCAACTTCTGACCCACAAACTTGTCCACTCCACATAGCCTGAAGCTCTCATGCACTCTTGGAAAATGGTCTTCATTGTTGTCAATGTATTTCCAATCTGCCCACTTCATGTCACAAACAATGGGCTTCTTATCAAGCAAGATGGTCTCATAGAAATCATGCTGCTCTTTGGTATGGAACCTGTAGTGTAGAACAGTCCTTCTCCTTACAACATATGGATTAGATTGTGTCCATAGTCTGAGACCTGCATCCTTTCTGATCTTCATGTTTTCTGCCACTGGATGGCTTTCATCATGGTCTGGGATCTTGGGTTTCAGTTTCCTAAGAACTTGGGCTTCAGCATCTTCTTCATCAATCTCAGTTTCAGGCACTGGGGCCTTATTCTTCTCAGCAGCTGGAATATTTCTTGTGCTCCTCTTGGGTGCAGTCTTTGGAGCTGGAGAAGAGGCCTTGGGAGCTGTCTTGGGCTTAGAAGGGGCAGCCCCAGACTTGATGCCATCTCCCATCAGCTTTTGAGTCTTTGATGCTGGTGCAACATCTTCTTCTTATTCTTCTTCTTCATCATCTGCAGGATCTCTCATCATGGAGGATCTCCCAATGACTTTGGCAATGGTCTTCTTGACCCTCTCTTTCCTCTTCTTGCCTTCACCAGCCTCCTTTGGTTCAAGTGTGAACTCCATAGTTTCATGAGTTGATGATCTGGCCTTTGACATTGGAACTCTCTTGGCAGGTGCCTTCTTGTGCAATCCTGGCTTTTTTGCAGCAGCAACATATTCCTTTTTTAGCACCTTCTTCTTGGAGCTGACATCTTCCTTAGCAGCAACATAATCCTCATCTTCTGAGTCAGAGTTTCTCTTCCTCCTTGTCCTTGTAGCTACTTTGGTAGGTTGCTTGGAGTGCTCCTACTACCCTCATCATAGTTGCTAGAGGGACTAGTGCCCTCACTCATGTTCACCAACTCTTCTGACTTGTTCTGGCCATCACTCTGATCAGACATTTTGGCCAAGCAAACTGACAGCAGACCCTATGAATAGTTATGGATGAGATAGAGTGGATGAGCATCACAAAGTGCAGATATTTTGCAAAACAAATGAGTCAAAAACTTAGTTTTAGTTTTCCACGGAAAGCATTTTGAAGCTACCGATTTGTTAAACTCGGTGACACCGAAGCAACTTTTGGAGTCTAAACTAGTGAAATTGGTCAGACCGAGATACAGTTCGGTGACTCCGAGATTACTAGGGTTTCACAGAGAGTTGAACTCGGTCACACCGATTTGCAAGTTTCGGTCAGACCGAAAAGTGCAAGTGCAATGTCCTAAGCCAAATCGGTGAGACTGATTTCCACAACTCGGTCGGTCTGAGATGAGTTCGGTGGAAACCTAACCCTAAATTTTCAAATCGAATCTAATCTAGAGATTTTTTTTCTGGACAGGATGATCTCATACGTGGTAAAGAACATGGCATTTGCTTTGTTCTAAGAATCGGAGTAAGGAACAACACACAGACTCGAACTCATACCCTAGTTCGGTGATGAGCTTGCTACGGCGACAACGACAGGGTTGAATTCCATTGGCGGCAATGGAGACCAGTGGTGGGAGGTCGGTGGCGACGAGAGGACGATCCGGAAACCCGAGGCGGCAGAGCAGGACACGCACAGGCTGAGAGGTTTTGGAGAAATTTCCAAAATTTGGCCCGTCGGTATATATATCCTGACCCTGTCGGTGTGACAGAGTGTAACAACTCGGTGGTACCGAGATGCAGAATCGCAAGTGGTTACTGCAACTCAGTGTGACTGAAAAGTTCTAATCGGTTGCACCGAGATTGAAAACCTAGACCAACTCAGTGAACTCGGTCAGACCAAAATGCACAGAGAGGTTTTGGAAGTTTAAGTCTATGAAGAATCGGGGACTCCGAGTGCTCCTCACACAGAGTGTTCGAATCTGACTTGATCAAACTTTGTGATGTAGCATGAATAGAGTTTGAGACGAGAAAAGCATAGATAGCTAGAGGAAGTTCTTAGGAATTATTGTCCATCCATTTGGCAAAAGGAAAAGAGCCAAACAATCAAAGAAACAAATGGATGTCCTCGAATGAATAAAATATGCAACCAACATGCTCACACAATAAAATGGCAAGTGAAATATGTGACAAAGCATGCACAAACACTCTAGCATCTATAAAGCAATTGGTGATGACTAGGTCATCTATATATGAGTATATTGATTTAGGAGTCAAATGAGAACATTTGATCATAGCTCATACTCATCGTTTAAGAACAAGTGGGGTTACCACTTTTACATAAAGCATTGTTGTGTTCACACCATTAGAGTTGCTTTACCTCAATATTTTGAGTAAAGCTCCCCCTAGATGTGATATCCCCCCTAAGAGGGATGAACTAACCTTGGGTTTTGTCGATGATGACTTCATGTAGATGTTGAAGATGTGGATGCTCAATGTTGATGTGGATCATTTGGAGCAATCCATTAGAGTGAGTTGCACTTTCAATACCTATATGGGTTAGTCCCACTAGGAACAAACAAGGATATCCATAGACATAGAGTGAAGTTCACACAAGATGATGTCCATGAAAGCATTAGGTTACCTTGTCCCTTGTCTTACCAACAAGAGGGTTTGTGACTCCTTGAATTAGTGCAAGATGTGGAAGTTGTTAGCACTTGTCTTCGCCAAGATGATATGAGGGAAGTATGTTGGCGGAGTCACCCTCAAGAACTCTCTAGTTCTTCTTCTTGGGGTCCACATCAACTTGATGGGAATCCTTGGAGTTGTAGTCATATTGATGAAGCAGAACTTGATGTAGTCTTGGGAACCCACTTGACCAAGGCCTTGGGAGCTTCTTCAAATGCATCAATCTCTTCTTGAAGCTTGTCCTTGCCATTTTGTTTGTGGTCTTGTGGTGGAAGATCATCTTGAGCTTGTATCCCCTTGAGAGAAGTAGGATCATACTTCTCTTGTTGAGGAACAAACTTCGTCTTGCGGTATTGATCTTCTGCCCACTCAACTCCATTGTCATTGAACTTTCGTTCAAAACCAACACCTTGATTCTTCCGGTGCCTTCCTTGCTTGCGTACAATTTCCTCAAATTTCTTACTTTTGGCAAGGCTCTTGTAAACACCTTTCTCTATAATTCCCTTCAATAAGCTATTTTCTTTCTCAAGTGTAACTTGGCTAAGAGAATCATTAGTGGAATCAAGAGAACTACTAGAAGCAACAATATTGGATTTAACATGATTATTGTTACTACTAGAGGAAGAATCTTTCTTACTCTTGTTGCTAGTTTGTACTTGTGGCATGTAAGTAGATAATAGTAAATGCTTGGCAATGTAAGAAGAACTTTTCTTGCAAAGATCATCATTGATTGCTTTTAAGAACCCATGCTCTTGCTCAAGGTTGGGCTTTTCAAAGCGTGGCTGTAACATCCCAAATTTTCAATTTGGAATGTTATACAGTACAGCATCATTGCAT
This sequence comes from Triticum aestivum, assembly GCF_018294505.1. Taxonomy (NCBI): domain Eukaryota; kingdom Viridiplantae; phylum Streptophyta; class Magnoliopsida; order Poales; family Poaceae; genus Triticum; species Triticum aestivum. The sequence continues at coordinate 108,514,410 of NC_057794.1, read as the reverse complement.
ATCATATTTTATTGCATTTTTGGCTTGATCCAAGAAATTCTACGCAACTCAAGGACCTACGGAGAGAGTTGGGGATTTCATTATTTTCATATTCAAGTTTTCTCGAATTTTGGAAAGAGGATCGTTTGATTTTAATTATTTTCTCTTTGATTATTTCTTTTATAAAAATAAAAGAGAGAGGATAAAATGACTTCCTCAAAATAGAGAAATATCAAAGATTTAATATTAAAATCAAATAAGATTTTTATTCGGAGTTTTATCACAATTTTATTTGAATTAGGAAAAATATGCATTTTTCAAAGTTGCATTTTAGGCCCAAATAAATTTTCACCTTGTCCGACTTATTTTTAGAGGACGGGGAAAATTTATTTCGGGATTTTTGGAGTATGTTTAGTATTTCTTTTCTTTCTTTTTCTGCACGTCAGAATTATTTAAAAAAAGTGAACTGACTCCGGGCTGTACCCGAGCAGGACTCCGCCCGGGGGGGCTTTATAAGCCGCCGCCCTCGAGCCGCCGAAAGCCCACAGCCACCACCAAAGCCCACCCGCGCCCTAACCCTAACCCTAACCCTAGCCGCCGCGCCGCCGCCCGCCGCCGCTGCCAGAGCCGCATTGCCGCCGCGCCGCCTCGCCGGACCCCGCCGGACCCGAGGTAGCCGCCTTGGTTTTCGTGAGAAAACCGTTTGGTTTTTTTCCGAAACCCTAGATCCGGTTCGGTTTATTTTTTCGGTTTAGTTATTTAATGAACGCTCGTTTTTACGTTTGTTTTAACGAACGGTTTTCACTGTTTAGCCGCAGACAGTAAACGTTCGTTCGTTAGCCTGTTTGTCAGTTTTTCTTTTCCTCGTATTTTCCGCGATTATTTTCGATCGCGATTTCTGATCCGATTTTCGTTTTAGTATAACTTTTCGCTCGTTTATCGGAATCAGGCGATTCAAGCGCCTAGAGTTTCGTCTCGAAACCCTCTTTCTATTTAACCAACTTGAACAAGATTTTTATACAGTAAAATTTGACCTTAGTCCAGATTAGTAATCGGATCTTGTTTCTTTCGCAGTTTCAGTTTCGTTGCTCCGCTTGATTTGATTCTTTTTGCAAACCGGAGTTCTTAAGTTGAACTTTCTGGTTAGATCTCTTATTTGAGTTTTACCCGTGCGTCTTGTTTGATTGCTTATTGTATGCTTGTCTGATTGTGATGTCTACTACACAACCTTCTTCTTATAGACGTTGTTAGGCCTCCAAGTGCAAAGGTTTGTAGGACAGTAGCAAATTTCCCTCAAGTGGATGACCTAAGATTTATCAATCCGTAGGAGGCATAGGATGAAGATGGTCTCTCTCAAGCAACCCTGCAACCAAATAACAAAGAGTCTCTTGTGTCCCCAACACACCCAATACAATGGTAAATTGTATAGGTGGACTAGTTCGGCGAGGAGATGGTGATACAAGTGCAATATGGATAGTACATAAAGGTATTTGTAATCTAAAATATAAAAACAGCAAGGTAACTAATGGTAAAAGTGAGCGTAAACGGTATTGCAATGCTAGGAAACAAGGCCTAGGGTTCATACTTTCGCTAGTGTAAGTTCCCTCAACAATAATAACATAATTGGATCACATAACTATCCCTCAACATGCCACAAAGAGTCACTCCAAAGTCACTAATAGCGGAGAACGAACGAAGAGATTATGGTAGGGTACGAAACCACCTCAAAGTTATTCTTTCCAATCAACCCGTTGGGCTATTCCTATAGGTGTCACAAACAACCCTAGAGTTTGTACTAGAATAACACCTTAAGACACAAATCAACCAAAACCCTAATGTCACCTCAAGTATCCGTGGGTATGATTATACGATATGCATCACACAATCTCAGATTCATCTATTCAACCAACACAAAGGACCTCAAAGAGCGCCCCAAAGTTCTACCGGAGAATCACGATGAAAACGTGTGCCAACCCCTATGCATAGGTTCATGGGCAGAACCCGCAAGTTGATCACCAAAACATACATCAAGTGAACCACGTGGCATCCCATTGTCAGCACAGATACGCACGACAAAACATACATCAAGTGTTCTCAAATCTTTAAAGACTCAATCCGATAAGATAACTCCAAAGGGAAAACTCAATTCATTACAAGAGAGAAGAGGGGGAGGAGAAACATAGGATCCAACTATAATAGCAAAGCTCGCGATACATCAAGATCGTGCCAAATCAAGAACACGAGAGAGTGAGATCAAACACATAGCTACTGGTACATACCCTCAGCCCCGAGGGAGAACTACTCCCTCCTCGTCATGGAGAGCACCGAGAAGACGAAGATGGCCACCGGAGAAGGATTCCTCCTCCGGCAGGGTTCCGGAACGGGTCTAGATTGGTTTCGGTGGCTATGGAGGCTTCTGGCGACGGAACTCTTGATCTAATCTCTGTTCTGGAATTTTTAGGATACGTAGGTATATATGGGTGCAGGAAGTACGTCGGTGTTGCTTCGGGGGCCCCACGAGGTAGGGGGCGCACCCTAGGGGGTGGGCGCGCCCCCACCCTCGTGGGCACCTCCCTTCTCTCCTGACGTGGGGTCCACGTCCATCCAGTAGCTTTCCTTCCAAAAATAACTTCTCCAGTTGATTTCGTTCCATTTCGACTCCGTTTGATATTCCTTTTCTTCGAAACACTGAAATAGGCAAAAAAACAGCAAATCTGGGCTGGGCCTCCGGTTAATAGGTTAGTCCAAAAAATAATATAAAAGTGGATAATAAAGCCCAATATTGCCCAAAACAGTAGATAACATAGCATGGATCAATAAAAAATTATAGATACGTTGGAGACGTATCAAGCATCCCCAAGCTTAATTCCTGCTCGTCCTCAAGTAGGTAAATGATAAAAGAAAGAATTTTTGATGTGGAATGCTAGTTGGCATAATTTCAATGCAATTCTTCTTAATTGTGGTATGAATATTCTGATCCGAAAGATTCAAGACAAAAGTTCATATTGACATAAAAATGGTAATACTTCAAGCATACTAACTAAGCAATTATGTCTTCTCAAAATAACATGGCCAAAGAAAGTTCATCCCTACAAAATCATATAGTTTAGTCATGTTTCATTTTCGTCCCACAAGAATGCTCTCATCATGCACAACCCCGATGACAAGCCAAGCAATTGTTTCATACTTTAGTAATCTCAAACTCATAAACTTTCACACAATACATGAGCGCGAGCCATGGATATATCACTATGGGTGGAATAGAATATAATGAGGAGGGTTATGTGGAGAAGACAAAAAGGAAAAAGTCTCGCATCAACGAGGCTAATCAATGGGTTATGGAGATGCCCACCGATTGATGTTAATGCAAGGAGTAGGGATTGCCATGCAACGGATGCACTAGAGCTATAAATGTATGAAAGCTCAACAAAAGAAACTAGTGGGTGTGCATCCAACTTGCTTGCTCATGAAGACCTAGGGCACTTGAGAAGGCCTATTGTTGGAATATACAAGCCAAGTTCTATAATGAAAAATTCCCACTAGTATATGAAAGTGATAACATGAGAGACTCTCTACTATGAAGATCATGGCGCTACTTTGAAGCACAAGTGTGGTAAAAGGATAGTAACATTGTCCCTTCTCTCTTTTTCTCTCATTTTTTTGGGCCTTCTCTTTTTTATGGCCTTTCTTTTTTTATTGCTCACTTGGGACAATGCTCTAATAATGATGATCATCACACTTCTATTTATTTACAACTCAATGATTACAACTCGATACTAGAACAAAGATGACTCTATATGAATGCCTCCGGCGGTGTACCGGGATATGCAATGAACCAAGAGTGACATCTATGAAAGAATTATGAACGGTGGCTTTGCCACAAATACTATTTCAACTACATGATCATGCTAAGCAATATGACAATGATGAATGTGTCATGATGAACGGAATGATGGAAAGTTGCATGGCAATATATCTCCGAATGACTATGGAAATGCCATAATAGGTAGGTATGGTGGCTGTTTTGAGGAAGATATAAGGAGGTTTATGTGTGAAAGAGTGTATCATATCACGGGGTTTGGATGCACCGGCGAAGTTTGCACCAACTCTCAATGTGAGAAAGGGCAATGCACGGTACCGAAGAGGCTAGCAAGGATGGAAGGGTGAGAGTGCGTATAATCCATGGACTCAACATTACTCATAAAGAACTCACATACTTATTGCAAAAATCTAAAAGTCATCAAAAACCTCGGCACTACGCGCATGCTCCTAGGGGGATAGATTGGTATGAAAAGACCATCGCTCGTCCCCGACCGCCACTCATAAGGAGGACAATCAAATAACACCTCATGTTTCAAATTTGTTACACAACGTTTACCATACGTGCATGCTACGGGACTTGCAAACTTCAACACAAGCATTTCTCAATTTCACAACTACTCAACTAGCACGACTTTGATATTATTACCTCCATATCTCAAAACAATCATCAAGCATCAAACTTCTCTTAGTATTCAACACACTTATAAGAAAGTTTTATTATTCTTGAATACCTAGCATATTAGGATTTTAAGCAAATTACCATGCTATTAAGACTCTCAAAATAATCTAAGTGAAGCATGAGAGTTCATCTATTTCTTCAAAATAAAACTACCACCATGCTCTAAAAGATATAAGTGAAGCACTAGAGCAAATGACAAACTACTCCGAAAGATATAAGTGAAGATCAATGAGTAGTCGAATAATTATGCAACTATGTGAAGACTCTCTAACATTTAATAATTTCAGATCTTGGTATTTTATTCAAACAGCAAGCAAAGCAAAATAAAATGACATTCTAAGAATGGCAAACATCATGTGAAGAAGCAAAAACTTAGGATCAACCGAAACTAACCGATAGTTGTTGAAGAAGAAAGGTGGGATGCCAACCGGGGCATCCCCAAGCTTAGATGCTTGAGACTTCTTGAAATATTATCTTGGGATGCCTTGGGCATCCCCAAGCTTGAGCTTTTGTGTCTCCTTAATTCCTCTCATATCACGGTCTCCCTAAATCTCAAAAGCTTCATCCACACAAAACTCAACAAGGACTCGTGAGATAAGTTAGTATAAACCATTGCCAAAACCTTATCATACTCTACTGTAGCAAATCACTAAAATTATTATTCAACATTGCATACTAAATGCCTCTTCATATTTAATAGTCCTATCCTCAAATAGAATCATTAAAGAAGCAAACATATGCAAACAATGCAAACATGACAGCAATCTGCCTAAACAGGACAGTCTGTGAAGAATGCAGCAACATCCATACTTCCCTAGCTCCAAAAATTATGAAAGAAAATTCCCACTGTAGTAAATTTATCAGATCTTAATATGCAAAAGGTTTCAACATTTTATCACATTCTGACTTTTCTAGGGAATTATTGCAACAGCGGTAAACTTTCTGTTTTCAAACAGCAACATGTGGACTTCTAAAATAGGCATAATAAAGGCTATCAATGCCACTTTTATTGAAATAAAAGATGCAAAACATTGTGCTAAATAACAGCAAGTAAATCTAACAAAATAAATTGACGCTCCAAGCAAAACACATATCATGTGGCGAATAAAAATATAGCTCCAAGTAAAGTTACCGATGAACGAAGACGAAAGAGGGGATGCCTTCCGGGGCATCCCCAAGCTTAGGCTATTGGTTGTCCTTGAATATTTCCTTGGGGTGCTTTGGGAATCCCCAAGTTTAGGCTCTTTCCACTCCTTATTTCATAGTCCATCGAATCTTCACCCAAAACTTGAAAACTTCAAAACACAAAACTTAACAGAAAACTCGTAAGCTCCGTTAGTATAAGAAAATAAATCACCACTTCAAGGTACTGTAATGAACTCATTATTTATTTATATTGGTGTTAAACCTACTGTATTCCAACTTATATATGGTTCATACCCTCTGATACTACTCATAGATTCATCAAAATAAGCAAACAACACATCGAAAACAGAATCTGTCAAAAACAGAACAGTCTGTAGTAATCTGGATCAAACGTATACTTCTGGAACTCATAAAATTCTCAAATAGCTGCTGGACCTTAGGAATTTATCTGTTAATCATCTGCAAAAAGAATTAACTAAATAGCACTCTCCAAATAAAAATGGCAGCAATTCTCATGAGCGCTGAAGTTTCTGTTTTTTACAGCATGATCATAAAGACTTCACCCAAGTCTTCCCAAAGGTTCTACTTGGCACAAACACTAATTAAAAGCATAAAACCACATCTAAACAGAGGCTAGATGAATTATTTATTACTAAACAGGAACAAAAATCAAGGAACAAAAATAAAATTGGGTTGCCTCCCAACAAGCGCTATTGTTTAATGCCCCTAGCTAGGCATGATGATTTCAATGATGCTTACATAAAAGATAAGATTTGAAACATAAAGAGAGCATAATGAAGAATATGACTAGCACATTTAAGTCTAACATACTTCCTATGCATAGGGATTTTGTGAGCAAACAACTTATGGGAACAAGAATCAACTTGCATAGGAAGGTAAAACAAGCATAACTTCAAAACTTTAAGCACATAGAGAGGAAACTTGATATTATTGCAATTCCTACAAGCATATATTCCTCCCTCATAATAATTTTCAGTAGCATCATGAATGAATTCAACAATATAACCAGCACCTAAAGCATTCTTTTCATGATCTACAAGCATAAAAAATTAGTACTCTCCACATAAGCAAAATTCTTCTCATGAATAATAGTGGGAGCAAGCTCAACAAAATAACTATCATATGATTGAAAATTAAGATCAAGATGACAAGGTTCATTGTTATTATTATTCTTTAAAGCATACGTGTCATCACAATAATCATCATAGATAGGAGGCATGCTTTCATCATAATAAATTTGCTCATCAAAACTTGGGGGACAAAAAATATCATCTTCATCAAACATAGCTTCCCCAAGCTTGTGGCTTTGCATATCATTAGCATCATGGATATTCAAAGAACTCGTACTAACAACATTGCAATCATGCTCATCATTCAAATATTTAGTGCCAAACATTTTATAGATTTCTTCTTCTAGCACTCGAGCACAATTATCCTTTCCATCATACTCATGAAGGATATTAAAAAGGTGAAGCGTATGAGACAAACTCAATTCCATTTTTTGGTAGTTTTCTTTTATAGACTAAACTAGTGATAAAATAAGAAACTAAAAGACTTGATTGCAAGATCTAAAGATATACCTTCAAGCACTCACCTCCCCGGCAACGGCGCCAGAAAAGAGCTTGATGTCTACTACACAACCTTCTTCTTGTAGACGTTGTTGGGCCTCCAAGTGCAGAGGTTTGTAGGACAATAGCAAATTTCCCTCAACTGGGTGACCTAAGGTTTATCAATCCATAGGAGGCGTAGGATGAAGATGGTCTCTCTCAAGCAACCCTGCAACCAAATAACAAAGAGTCTCTTGTGTCCCCAACACACCCAATACAATGGTAAATTGTATAGGTGCACTAGTTCGGCGAAGAGATGGTGATACAAGTGCAATATGGATAGTAGATAAAGGTATTTGTAATCTGAAAATATAAAAACAGCAAGGTAACTAATGGTAAAAGTGAGCGTAAACGGTATTGCAATGCTAGGAAACAAGGCCTAGGGTTCATACTTTCGCTAGTGTAAGTTCCCTCAACAATAATAACATAATTGGATCACATAACTATCCCTCAACATGCCACAAAGAGTCACTCCAAAGTCACTAATAGCAGAGAACGAATGAAGAGATTATGGTAGGGTACGAAACCACCTCAAAGTTATTCTTTCCAATCAACCCGTTGGGCTATTCCTATAGGTGTCACAAACAGCCCTAGAGTTTGTACTAGAATAACACCTTAAGACACAAATCAACCAAAACCCTAATGTCACCTCAAGTATCCATGGGTATGATTATACGATATGGATCACACAATCTCAGATTCATCTATTCAACCAACACAATGGACCTCAAGGAGCTCCCCAAAGTTTCTACCGGAGAATCATGATGGAAACATGTGCCAACCCCTATGCATAGGTTCATGGGCGAAACCCGCAAGTTGATCACCAAAACATACATCAAGTGAATCACGTGGCATCCCATTGTCAGCACAGATACGCACAGCAAGACATACATCAAGTGTTCTCAAATCTTTAAAGACTCAATCCGATAGGATAACTCCAAAGGGAAAACTCAATTCATTACAAGAGAGAAGAGGGGGAGGAGAAACATAGGATCCAACTATAATAGCAAAGCTCGCGATACATCAAGATCATGCCAAATCAAGAACACGAGAGAGAGAGAGATCAAACACATAGCTACTGGTACATACCCTCAGCCCCGAGGGAGAACTACTCCATCCTCGTCATGGAGAGCACCGGGATGATGAAGATGGCCACCGGAGAAGGATTCCCCCTCCGGCAGGGTGCCAGAACAGGTCTAGATTGGTTTTCGGTGGCTATGGAGGCTTCTGGCGGCGGAACTCCCGATCTAATCTCTGTTCTGGAAGTTTTAGGATACGTAGGTATATATGGGTGCAGGAAGTACGTCGATGGAGCTTCGGGGTCCCCATGAGGCAGGTGGGCGCGCCCCCCACCCTCGTGGGCACCTCCCTTCTCTCCTGACGTGGGGTCCAAGTCCACCTGGTAGCTTTCCTTCCAAAAATAACTTCTCTAGTTGATTTCGTTCCGTTTCGACTCCGTTTGATATTCCTTTTCTTCGAAACACTGAAATAGGCAAAAAAACAGCAAATCTGGGCTGGGCCTCTGGTTAATAGGTTAGTCCCAAAAATAATATAAAAGTGGATAATAAATCCCAGTATTGCCCAAAGCAGTAGATAACATAGCATGGAGCAATCAAAAATTATAGATACTTTGGAGACATATCAGATTGCGACAGAGTACCCAGAGTGCGAAGCATGCTACATCGAGTCTCTAGGTTTTGCGGATCATCAGCAAGGCAAGTAACACTTTGATCATATCCCTTGATCACCCAGTTTTTATGCATTAGTTTCAACCCTCAAACATTGCGTGCTTAGGACTTGATAACATGTGGGATTTGGGTAGTAGATGAGGTAGTACCTATTCACCTGTTTATTATCAAACCCTTGGGAGTTACTTCTATGTATTGCTTATATTGCCATGCTATGCTCGTAGACGTGGTTTGGGTGAGTGAAACCATGACAGATGTGAGATTGTTAATTAATGGTTCAACTTAAGGTGGCAACTTTAATACACATCTGGGTGGATTGCTTGTCGGGCACCTGGAGAATCCAGTGTTGTCCTAGGATATCCCGGGGTACCCGTGTGATAATCCTAAGGTCTGCCACCCAGGCTCAAAGGGAACTGAGATATTTTCATGCTAGAAACTTCTGTGTGCAGCCACAAGCTATTATGGGCTCTAGCATAGTTGAGTAAGTTGCGTGAAGCTCTTGAAGAGGTAGACTAGCATATGTAGTGGGTTGTAGGTGGTATAGACTATCCAGAGTAGAGAGTTAATGCTTTTGAAAGACTGTGTCTCGGTCATCCGTTTCTCAAACATCATGTAGTGCGAGAAATCCAACGGAGGAGACCGAGTCTTGTGGGGAAAAGTGCGCAAACCTCTGCAGAGTGTACAAACTAATCATGGTTAGTCGTGTCCACGGTTATGGACATCTTGAGTATCTAGTACTTGGATTATCATATGTATCTCATCACTCTAAATTAATATTGTCGGGTTGATAATTACTTTTAATTGGGATTGAGTTGGAGGAACCTTCTCAATGGTGTTTCAACTACCATGATAGTTAAATAAAATCTATGCCTTTGTTGTAGGGAAAAATTGGCTTTTCGCAAAACTTTAACCGTAGAGCTTTCCACCAGCCAAATATGCATATAGTGATAGCATTATTCTATTCTTGCTCTACCGTGTTATATTTCCGGCATATTCCATGTGCTGACCCGTTTCCGGGCTGCAACGTATTATGTTGCAGGCTTTTCAGACGAGGAGTAAGGTTCGTTAGGTCGTTGCTGTACAGCTCAGCTATGCCATTAGATTTGATGGACTCACTTTATCTTCCAAGCCTTCCGCTGTTATCGTATTGGATGGCCTTAAGCCATATTTATTGTAATAAGTTCTGTATTGAGACATTCAATGTAATAAGTGTGTGATTGCTACTCTGTTATAAATCCTTCGAGTATTGTGTGTGTCAGCATTACCGATCCATGGATGACACTGAAGCACAGAGACTTGACCGTTTGAGGTCGGGTCGCTACAAGATGGTATCAGAGCACACGCCGAGTGTAGGACACGACCACTAAGCTAAAGCCCTAGATCACCACTCTCTTCTCATTTCTGACTCCTATCCATTTTCTACTCTTTAGGATGGCGGACACAAGGAATAAGTTTGCACAACCGGATGAAGAAGCACCTTTTGGACGACACTTGAAGGAAGTCACTAAGTACTTGAATATTGGAATACCAAGCTTCACCGGGACTTACAATGACACTTTACCAGAAAAGGAGCGATGGATGATTCAAGTTCAAGTTCCAGGAAGGACATTCGCGCCAGTCACCAAACCCATAGAGTTTTCCTTTGATGCACCAACCTGGAGTCTAGGAAAGAGTATGGCAGCTCACATCACCATGGGACGCATTGGAGAAGTTTACCATATGGAGCTTAAGGATACTATCTATCAGATTTGTGGGTGCCGAGATGAGCAATGGGAGATGATCAGCACCAGGAAGGATAGATCAATCACATCTTTCATCCAGGAGTTAAACCAGCACATTCGTCACCAGGAGAACCATATGTGCACATACATGATAGATCTGAAGAAGGCAATGACAAGGATCATGGAACTGGAGGAAAAACTCAAGGCTACTCGCGAAGATTATGAGGAGGAAATCGTCGTACTAGTGGAGAAGAATGATGATATGGAAAGGAAGCTGGGAGTATTCATGGGAGACCCCACGCCAGGAGGAGAAGACGATGAACCCAAGGAGATTCGTTCTGAGGACTACATCATCATCGACGACACCGACTCGGACCCCGACGATAGCGATGATGACTATGAAGACGAAGCTGGAGCAGACATCATGGAGTCTTCGACTGATCAATATTTATAGTAGACCACCACATCAGTAGTAGTATTCCATTATGTATATAGTATAGTCCGAGCACTTTTGTAACGATAGTTAGATCGATTGTATGCCTTGCTTGATTGATTGACTGATATGATTGTGTTTGTCTCATGTGCATATGGATAGTGTTTTATCACTAGACCTCATTCTATTCTATTCTCTTCCCTCTAAAACCTCAGATGCCTCCAAGACGTGACCCCGGATTTACTTTCCCACCGGAGTTCACTCAGTTGATCCAACAGTAGAATACACTGATGCAGTTGTTAGTTCAGAATCAAGGCAACAACAACAACAACAACAACAACAACAACAACAACAACAACAACAACAACAACAACAACAACAACCCACCACCACCACCAGTTGACAACTTAGCCCGCTTTCTGAGGTTGCAGCTGCCGGTGTTTTCCAGCAGCACCGAGCCGATAGTGGCAGATGATTGGCTCCGCAGGATTGGAAGGGAGTTAACCACTGCAGGTTGTATAGATGCTGAGAAGGTGCGTTTTGCCGCACATCAGTTGGATGGACCAGCAGCCTCATGGTGGGAGAATTACACAATCACCTATCCTATAGCCACTTTTACATGGGATCAGTTTCAGCAAGCATTCCGCACCGCCCATGTCTCAATGGGAGCTATGAGCATGAAGAAGCGCGAGTTTCGCAACTTGCGCCAAGGGAACTGTACTGTGGGGCAGTACGTGGATGAATTTAGTAAGCTGTCTCGTTATGCGCCTGACGATGTGGCCACAGATGCCGCGAAGCAGGAGAAGTTTATGGAAGGGTTGAACGATGAGATGAGCATGCAGTTGATGGTGGCTACATTTAACAACTACTAGGAGTTGGTAGACAAGTCTCTTATGATTGAAGGGAAGCAGCAGCAAATTGAGAGCCGCAAAAGGAAGTATGGACAAGGAAGGTACAACTCAGGAGCTCAGCAGAAGCCTCATCTAACCCTGAACTCGGGAGGACTTGTTCATAACCATGGAGGTCATAACCATAATGGAGGAAGTTCGCATAACCACAATGATTCCAAGAATGGGACTGGGAACGGAACAAGCAACAATCAGACCCGCTCCAATCCAGCCACACCCACCAAGAGAGACCTAAGTCACATTACTTGCTTCAAGTACGGGAAGACTAGACACTATGCCACGGAGTGCCCTAAAGCGAAGAATGGAAATGGTAATGGGAGCTCTGGGAAGAAGCCTAATCCACTCAACAAAGGACAAGTGAACCACGTTAACGTGGAGGAGGTTGAAGGGCAGCCAGACGCAGTTATTAGTAAGTTTTTGGTTAAGTCTTTTACCGCCCTTGTTCTTTTTGATACTGGTGCATCGCATTCATACATATCAAGGGGATTCGTGGATAAGTTTAAACTACCAACCCAAACCCTTAGGACCCCTCTGTTAGTAAGTTCACCTGGAGCAGAGTATATGGCCAGCCGATGGTGCGACTGGATACCCCTAACCATTGGTAGCCATGTTTTTCTGTCAGACCTAATAATTTTGGAGTCACAAGGATTGGATGTGATATTAGGCATGGACTGGATGTCAAAGTATGGAGCAAGCATTGACTGTGCTAGTAAATCAATTTGTCTCACCACCCCGGAGGGAAAAAGGATCAAGTATGTATCTAGACATGCGCCTAGGAGGAGCCAAGTAAATACCCTCACGGGAGTTGTTCAGGAGGAAGTGCCTGTAGTGAAGGATTACCCAGATGTTTTTCCAGAGGAGTTACCAGGCATGCCACCAGATCGAGACATCGAGTTTTTGATAGAGCTATTGACAGGTACCGGGCCAATATCAAAGAGACCCTACCGGATGCCCACAAATGATTTGGAGGAGATTAAGAAGCAGATCAAGGAGTTATTGGAGAAAGGTTACATCCGACGGAGTTCATCACCATGGGGAGCCCCAGTACTTTTGGTTGAGAAGAAGGATAAGTCTCTAAGGATGGTTGTTGATTATCGTGCATTGAATGAGGTGACGATCAAGAACAAGTACCCACTACCGATGATCAATGATTTGTTTGACCAGTTGCAAGGAGCTAAGGTGTTCTCGAAGATCAATATGCGATCAGGATATCATCAGCTGAAGATCCGGGAAAAGGATATACCTAAAACCGCATTTACCACAAGGTACGGGTTATATGAGTATACGGTCATGTCATTTGGACTGACTAATGGCCCTGCCTATTTCATGAGCATGATGAATAAGGTGTTCATGGAATATTTGGATAAGTTTGTTGTGGTGTTCATTGATGATATAATGGTATACTCGAAGAATGAAGAGGAGCACAAAGAGCATTTGCGTTTAGTTCTCGAGAAACTCAGGGAACATCAGTTGTATGCCAAGTTCAGAAAATGTGAGTTTTGGTTGAAAGAAGTTGGATTCCTTGGACATGTTATATCAGGAGAAGGTATAGCAGTAGACCCCACCAAGGTACAGTCAGTCACTGAATAGTTGGCACCCACTTCAGTTAGCGAGATCCGCAGTTTTCTTGGACTCGCAGGATACTACCGGAGATTTATTGAGAATTTTTCCAAGATTGTGAAGCCAATGACAGAGCTATTGAAGAAGGACATCAAATTTAAATGGATGGAAGAATGTGAAGCGAGTTTTCAGGAGTTAAAGAAACGTCTGACTACAGCCCCAGTACTGATTCTACTGGATATACGCAAGGATTTCCAAGTGTATTGCGACGCCTCTCGCTTAGGACTTGGAGGAGTACTGATGCAGGATGGAAGAGTTGTTTCGTATGCCTCGCGACAACCGAAATCACATGAGTTAAACTATGCCACACATGACATGGAGTTGGCTGCCGTAGTGCATGCGTTGAAAACTTGGAGACATTATCTTATTGGAAACCATTGCGATGTATACACTGACCATAAGAGTTTGAAGTACAATTTCACACAGAAGGAGCTAAACCTTAGGCAGAGGAGATGGTTGGAGCTTATAAAGGATTATGACATGAAGCTTCACTATCATCCAGGAAAGGCCAACATCGTAGCAGACGCTCTGAGCCAGAAAATTTATGCCAACACACTCATAAGCACGGGGTTGCCAAAGGAGTTGGCAGAGGATCTCAGGGAGCTTCGATTAGAGATTGTCCCAAGAGGTTTTTTACAACAATGGAAGTTCAGTCTACATTGTTAGGAAAGATTCGAGAAGCTCAGAAGGATGACAAAGAGATCGCCGAGATAAAAGAGAGAATGAGCAAAGGAAAGGCCAAAGGTTTTCGTGAGGATGAACACGACACCTTGTGGTTTGAGGACCGTGTTTATGTGCCCAATAACATAGAGATCAGGAAGTTAATACTTCAGGAGGCTCATGACTCACCATATTCGATTCACCCCGGAAACACCAAGATGTATGTGGATTTAAAGGAGCGTTTCTGGTGGACTGGCATGAAGAAGGATATTGCCGAGTATGTAGCCGTATGTGATGTATGTCAGAGAGTGAAGGCAGAACATCAAAAGCCAGCCGGATTGCTACAACCTATGCCGATACCCGAATGGAAGTGGGATAAGCTTGGCATGGATTTCATCACCGGATTTCCCACGACCAAATCAGGATATGATTCTATATGGGTAGTAGTTGATCGCTTGACCAAAGTAGCTCACTTTATCCAAGTGAAAACCACCTATACAAGTGCCAAGTTGGCAAAGATATACATGACCAGGATCGTATGTTTGCATGGAGTTCCGAGAACAATTGTATCAGATAGAGGAACCTAGTTTACCTCAAAGTTTTGGAATTAGTTGCATGAAACTTTGGGAACCAGACTGGAGTTCAGTATAGCTTTTCACCCGCAAACAGATGGACAGACCGAAAGAGTCAACCAGATTCTGGAGGATATGTTGAGAGCTTGTGCACTGGATTATGGATCTAGTTGGGATGACCACTTGCCCTACGCAGAGTTCTCATACAACAACAATTACCAGGCCAGTTTGAAGATGGCACCTTTCGAAGCCTTGTACGGAAGGAGGTGCAGGACACCATTGTTGTGGGATGAAGTTGGAGACCGTCAGTTGTTTGGACCAGATTTGATTAAGGAATCAGAAGAGAAGGTTAAATTGATTAGAGATAGATTGAAGGTAGCTCAGTCCCGACATAAGAGCTATGCAGATTCAAAACGAAACGAGGTAGTCTATGAAATCGGAGACAGAGTGTATCTTCAGGTATCACCACTCCGAGGAGTTAAGCGCTTTGGAGTTAAGGGAAAGTTAGCGCCACGCTTTGTGGGACCATACAGAGTTTTGGAACGTATGGGAGAAGTTGCTTATAAGTTGGAATTACCCGAAGGATTGCCAGGAGTTCATGATGTGTTCCACGTTTCTCAGTTGAAGAAGTGTCACGCAGAGATGGCCGACATTCCTCTGAGAGATACAGTACCACTGGAAGCGATTCAGTTGGCAATGATTTGACCTATGAGGAGAAGCCAATCAGGATTCTCGAGTTTGCCAGTCAGGTTACCCTCAGCAAGGTTATTAAGTTTTGCAAAGTTCAGTGGGGCCACCATACCGAGGACGAAGCCACCTGGGAACGAGAGGAAGACCTACGCAAGGACCATCCACACCTATTTTCTAGCCAACCCGAATCTCGAGGGCGAGATTCATCTTAAGGGGGGTAGGTTTGTAACATCCCAAAATTTCAATTTGGAATGTTATACATTAGAGCATCATTGCATATCATATTTTATTGCATTTTTGGCTTGATCCTAGAAATTCTATGCAACTCAAGGACCTACGGAGAGAGTTGGGGATTTCATTATTTTCATATTCGAGTTTTCTCGAATTTTGGAAAGAGGATCATTTGATTTTAATTATTTTCTCTTTGAATATTTCTTTTATAAAATAAAAGAGAGAGGATAAAATGACTTCCTCAAAATAGAGAAATATCAAAGATTTAATATTAAAATCAAATAAGATTTTTATTCAGAGTTTTATCGCTATTTCATTTGAATTAGGAAAAATATGCGTTTTTCAAAGTTGCATTTTAGGCCCAAATAAATTTTTCACCTTATCCGGCTTATGTTTAGAGGACGGGGAACATTTATTTCGGGATTTTTGGAGTCCGTTTAGTATTTCTTTTCTTTCTTTTTCTGCATGTCAGAATTATTTTTTTTAAAAGTGAACCGACTCCGGGTCGTAACTGTCAGGACCCCGACTCAATGCCACATCGATCTAGCATGTAACACCTCATATCACTTTGCGGCCTCACGCACGGTATTCCCACGGGTGTCGCCTTACCTTTACCCGGGACCGTTTGCGCCTTTTGGCACACGTATATGACAGTGTCGCTAGCATCTATATGATAAAGAGCCCGGGCTGACATGGCTAGTTGTAAACCCAAAGTGGCACAAACTTACAGGGACAGGCATCCATGACCCAGCATCGAACGTGTCGGTCATCAGCGAGTGAATCCAGGCTGTAGCACTGGGTTAGCAGGACTCCGGTGAATCGGGCTGTAGCGGGCTAACAGGACTCCAGTATTCATCGCGTGACATTTCCCCGAAGGGACAGACACGGGAACGAAGAAGGACACATGCCGGCCAGCCTAAGTGTTCCGGAGCAGTAGCAAGCTACCATGGCTCGGTGGAAACACTAGGAGACATTTCCCGGTAAGAGAGGCTACTAAAGATAAACAACTAGATGGTCAGATCCCACACATACCAAGCATTTCAATAACATACACACAATATGCTCGATATGTGCAAATACAACATGGCATCACAACATGACTCTACGACTCAAGTATTTATTCAATAGGCTCCGAGGAGCGAGATATTACAGACAGGGGTCTCACGACCCAACATTCAGAGCATACAAATCAAAGCACAAGCGGAAGCTATCATGTCTGAGTACAGACATCTATAAATGAAAAAGGCTGAGAAGCCTGACTATCTACCAGATCCTGCCGAGGCACAAGATTGTAGCTGAGGTAACAAGCTAAACGTCGAAGTCCACGCGAAACTACTAGTGAGACCGAAGTCTCTCTGCAAAAACATAAAATAGGCAAACGTGAGTACAAATGTACCCAGCAAGACTTACATCAGAGCTAACTACATACGCATCATTATCAACAAAGGGGATGGTGGGGTTTAACTGCAGCAAGCCAGCTTTGACTCGGTGGCTATCCTGAACTACGACTGCAATGTAACTCTTTTGAGGTGGCGCACACGAGTCCACATATTCACCATATCAATACACCACTATGGATCCGCTCCCGTCTCCCTACGAGAACGCCATCCATAGCACTCACGCTTATCTTGCGTATTTTAGAGTATCCACTTTCACTTGTCTATGAACTGATATAAGCAACCCAGAAGTCCTTTACCGCGGACACGGCTATTCGAATAGATGATGTTAACCCTGCAGGGGTGTACTTCTTCATACATGTTTCCACCACTTAGCGTCTGCACACGACATGTGCTCGGCAGACTTCAAGCGAAAGCCGACGTGGGTGTAGACCACGACCTACCTAAACACTCAAGTCTCTAGTCCAGGTTTATCGCCTATTCGGGTTCCATCCATGAGGAGATCCGGCCGGAGTTTCGCTCACAGCCCCAAACGATGTGAACAGGGTTCCGTGACACCAAACGGGCGCCCGGTTTACCCGGCCACGTGCCTACCGCATCACAGCCCACCCCTACGGTCAGCGCTGTCCACGGCCTCCAGCATACTACAAACACCAGAAACTACTTGCAACTCCTGGACAGAGGACAAGTGTGAATAAGAAGTCGAGCGGGGTCATATTTCAGGGCCCAATGTATGGTAGTAGCTGAATCATGGATCACAAACACAGAACTCAGTTCCTGAGGACGGCTGCAATGAGACAACCCACCATGTACTCCTACATGGCCTCTCACCGCTACCTTTACCAAATCGTGATCACACACTTAGCTCACACATAGTAGAACATGTTCACACACCTCTGATTCATCCCTGATGAATCAGACCTGACTCAACTCTAAGCAGTAGCAGGCATGACAAACAAGCAAGAATGAGTAGGCACAACAGGGCTCAAACAACTCCTACTCATGCTAGTGGGTTTCATCTATTTACTGTGGCAATGACAGGTCATGCAAAGGATAAAGGGGTTCAGCTACCGCAGCAAGTAACAGATGAATCGGTGTTGTCCTAATGCAGTAAAAGAGAGCAGGAGCGAGAGAGTAGGATTGTATCGGAATGAACAAGGGGGTTTTTGCTTGCCTGGCACTTCTGAAGATAACATTGAGCCTTCATCAGTGTCAACGATCACATCATCGGTATCGCGTCTATCAAGAGGGGACAAATACCGGCAACACAGAAAGGAACACAATCAATGCAATGCACAATATGATGCATGCTCATGACATGGCAATATGAATGCGTTTTGAGCTAATGCAACTAGCAACAGATTAAATGAAGTTGGTTTGAATATAATATTCAAATTCGAACTCCATATGTGATTATTCAAATGCCATTTAATTGATTTGTGCTAAACAGCAGCTATAAGTTGTTCTGACATGCATGCAAATGGTACAGATGGATTCCTTGAATTTTTCTGATAATTTTTCATATATAATTTATTTAATTTGGAGTTACGGTTAATTTTCTATGATTTTTAGAAGTTTTAGGCATTTTCTGGAATTTCCTGAATAATATTAAATCCAGAAATGATTATGGCGTCAGCACCACGTCACAGTGACGTCAGCAGGGTCAACTGGGCGCCCCAGGTGAAACCTGACGTGTGGGGACCACACGTCAGTGACACAGTTAACTAATCTAAGTTTAATTAGAGCCTGGGCCCGCATGTCAGTGTCCTATCTACTTAACTAAGTTAGTTAACACTAACTTAACCTGGTACTAATTAAACAGGGGGGCTGGGCCCACACGTCAGTCCGGCGAGGTCAAAGGGTCAAACCCCTTGGTCGGCGGGGTCAACTCGCCGGCGTTTAGCCGCCGGCGAGGCTAAACGCGGCGGTGCAGGTGCGGGTTTCACGTACAGGGCACCGTTCGGGGCGCCGTTGGGCTCTATGGATAGCTGGGAGTGGGCCGCGGCGAGTGGTGCAGGTAGTTGGGTTCGGGGTCGCCGGAAAAGGCGCCGGCGACGTGTTTGGCGGCGGCCGGAGCTTGGGTTTGCACGGGCGCGGCGAGGCAGAGCACAAGGAGCTCAACCAGGGGCATGGACGGCGTCGTGGGGTCACTAGGAGCACATCTGTGCCATTGGGCGAGTAAGCAAAGCTCGGGAGCGCGTGGCTCAACGTCCATGGCGGCGGCGGCTTCGGTCGTCGGTGAACTAGGGGCCACGGTGTGAAAACAGAACAACAGAGAGGGGGATTCGAGGGAGAGGCTTACGACGGTTGCAACGGTGCGGACGACGAGCTCGGGGAAGGCCGGAGCTGAGCGGGGCGGCGAGGTCGATCTCCGGCGGCCGAGGAGGGGAAAAGCCTCGGTGGCGGCGTTGCAGCGTGTCCGGGGCCTCGTGGGTCGTCGAGGAGGTCAGGGACGTCGAGACGGAGCTCGCTGGCGCGGCGAGGGGTCGAGGGGGAGGCGGTGGCCGCGGCAGCAGCAAGCGGCGGCGACGGGTTCCGCTCGGGCGCGTGAGGGAGAGAGAGCAGAGGAGGGAGAGGAGCGAGGGGGAGCGCGAGAGAGAGCCAGGGGCTGCGTGGCGCTCCGTGGCGTGGATTAGGACGAAGGGCGGCCTCCAGCGCGAAGCAGGAGGTGGCCGGGGCTCTCGGGCGCGCGCCACGCCTCGCCTCTGTTCGTCCTCCTCGCAGAGGAGGAAGACGACAAGGGGGAGGAGGTGGGCTGGGACGGCCAGATGGGCTGGCCAGCTGGGCCAGGTAAGTGGCGCCAGGTAACTTGCCTTCTCTCTCTGTTTTTTTATTTTTTTCTTCTGTTTTGTTTTATTTAATTTATTTTGCCACTATTTTGAATTTAAAAATAATTCAAACAATGCCAAAAACTCCTCTGAATATTTTATATTGCTAGATGGACTTTTCCAAAAGCTTATAAAATATTTCAGGGGTATTTGAAATTATATTCTAATTATATGAATATAATTCAAATTCAAATAGCTAATGAATTAAATCCAAAGTCCCAAAAATAATTCCTTAAAAATGTTCAATATTTTGGTTGGGACCAGAACCCTTACCAAAAGTTATCAAACATTTAAGAAGAGCATTTTGGAGCAATGAATGAGATTTCTAGGGTTTTTGCCCCTCTTTTATTTAAGTTTTTGAGGCTTCCAAAATTCCTCAGTTCAAGTTTCGAAAATATAGACATGATGCACACATGAAGCTAGCTTAGAGCACTACCAGCAGCTAGGGATGTGACAACTCGCCCCCACTAAACAAAAATCTCGTCCCGAGATTTAAGCGTAGGGTAAGGTGAAGGGGGAACGCAACTAGCACAATCTTCACGATCCAGGTTGCACTTCAAATGAACGTTGATTCAAACACCATCTTTGTCTCGAAGTCTTCCTCTGAGAACTCCAACTATCATGTCAGCGAGAGGCAAGGGAAGACCCTAAAAGAATTGTTCTTCTCGAAGGTCGAACAACTCAGGATTAACCCACGGATTGAGACATAACAACATCTCTCGAGCTGAGAGACGAAGCACACATCCATAGGAATGGAGTGAAGCAGATGACAAAGGTTCACTAGGTAGACAACAATTTCACGCTTAAGAAGGTGGTAAATGATTGTCAACGTAGCGAGGAGTTTGAGTTGCCATGATACCATAACGATGCACCTTAGGGAAGGTGACTCGTAGAAATATCCCCTTAAGTGGCAAAAAGAATTACCTTTGACTCAAAGATCATTGAAACTCTTTATACCAGCCTAAGGCAATTCTCAAGCGATCGTTTGGAGGGGGTCAGTAGAATGGCATACTCGGACTTGGATGATGTGGATTACCTTGTTGAAGACAATGCAATGGATGAATTTGCTTATCATCGGAAATGGAAGAGACCCATGGTAGAATGGCACATTGGCGGTGCAAGCTGGGAACAAAATGCAAATGCTGGGAATGATTCTGGTAACTGGGGAAGAACCCAACAATAGAGAGTGAATTCACTGTTTGAGAAGGTCATAGCATTGCCGAGGGAACTGAGAGGAATCCCAGTTAGCGTCGATGATAACACCTAGCGCTTGAGCGTGCTCTCAAGAACTTGAGCATTTCCACAATCATCAAGGTTTTACCAATATCCGTGTCAAGGATCCTGGCTACACAACTTGCTACCATGATGGCTAATGATGGATGATGCAGATGCAAAGGAAGATAACACCTTCTCAGATTTCACCTTAGCGAGGCCAAGGAAATAAAAATCTGGATGATCGACCGAGAGACATTTAGCACTCCGCTTCTAATGTTCTCCTTGATGTGCTAGTGTAACCCATTCATAGATATGGTTTGATATCTAGAACATCAAGTAAAAAGGTCAGACTTCGGGATCTCAGAAATCCATAGGGGCAACTAGGGAGTAAATCCTACGAAATCCTTAGGGGAGGTGGCCAACTTCTTCAATCAAGATACTACAATAATAGGTCTTTCTGCTCAGTGGTGCTGGCCACGACATCCACTTTGCCGGTTATTGAGAGACCAATATTATAATTCTTGGGAAATGTTCCAACCATCACATCTGCCTGAGATTCAGATCTGGTTGGTGTCAGGATATCCCAGACTCATCAAGTCTAGAAAGAAAAATGAAAGTTTGCAACACAAATCGATGAGATAATGTTGCGGGATTCTCGGGGAGTGAGCTACGATAGTAAGCTCCAAAACATGAGCTGGTTCTGCTACAAACATGCGAGCACGTTGTCCCAGACAAGCATGGCCACGTAGCAGTCTTATAATTAAACACTACCGAGTTCAGGTGGAGAACCATCGTCGAGGATATCGAAGTCTTTACGCAAGTCCATGGATTAGATCCCAAGCATAGACTTCTTTTCCTTGAACAAGTCAATCAGTGGCTTAGTGTGCTAGGGACACATATAGAATGAAGGTTGCAAGTCTCCAGACTACAGAATACTTCGCACGTGTGCATGACTGATTTGGGATGATTCCAAAGGAAACAAAACAATCTTTCTCAAATTCACGGCGGCAACTTTCACCAAATGCACGTGTATAAGAGGAAGTCACTCCTTTCATCAAACAAATACTTCATGAGCTAGCATGAAGAAAATGCTTTCAAAAGTTTCCAACACTAGCTTAATGTTCAACAACATCATGGAGGAGATAAGGATGTTGCCAATGGGCTCAACAACAATTCATCTAGGTTTCCTTTTAAAAGGAATTCCATAGTTAAGTGAACACGGTGATAGCATTGGTCAGACCCAGGAATATAACGGTGTATGCTCGAGGAAAACCACGAGTAAGACAACATTACGAGCATCGTTGGTACTGAATTGATTTGACGATAGCCCACACTCAAATCAAAGGATTGATAAGACAATAGGTCCAGCAACTGATCACAAGGACCAATCGATGAAGATATCATCTTTCTTCAGCACACCCTACACAAGAATATCCCTTTGGAACGAACTAAGTCAGGCAAGCTTTTATCTTCCAACTCTCCAAGTTGTTGTCTAGCTTAACCAACTAGCTCAGGGATATCTAACACCGATTTTGGAGAGAAGGTGGTTCACAAGATAAACCAACTTGATCACGAGCTCAACATAACAGTCAGGTGACAAACTGGTGATACTTTCGAGAAGATATCCGGAAAATCACGAACCACCGATATGTTACTAAGCTCGAGAACAATCTTGCTTTTGAGGGCAAGACGACATGATCAAATAAGCAAGGATTGGCACTATCCTAACTCACTGATCGGAGAGTGCACCAGAAATAAGGACTAGGTAGCACAATCAACCTTAGGGTGACGATTCAATAATCAACACGCTAAGAATGAGGTTATCGTCCATTTAACTACCAAGCAACGGAGTTGCTAGGACTATTGATTTCACACACCATGGTTCACTCGTCGACATTCCGGTTATAACAACACGGAAACCGAGAAATGAATAATGATGGAGAGAAGTATCGCTGCACCAAGAGTTCATAGGATGGTGTGCAATTCCTATAACAATCCCGATATAAAGATGGTAATACTCCAAGGTAGAACAGAGCAAAAGCTGGATTGGCATTATGATCTGCGGAGCACAACTTCTTTGACCCAATCCTGGATATGGAAGAGGTACTGGAGTTTGTTTCTCCTGGTCATTCTACGATAGAATGGCTTGACGGGCCACAAGAGTAATAGGCATCGATAAACGAATGCATGCATACCCTTGACTATCAATTGATAGACGAAGGTCAGTAGACAACTAAAGAGGGACAACTCAAAGGAACATATAATTTTCTGAGTTGTGGATGCATAGATTAGTATGTCGAGCGAGATCAACATTTCTTCCAGATAACCCATGCAGAGAGGTAGGACTGGCAGAGTCACGATTTATAACGGAGAACTCATCAAGAGCACTCTGGTTGTGATCGTTCAGTTCAATGAGGAACTTCTGCCATGAATAGTTCATGGTATTTGGAAGAACGATATACCACGGACCTCGAGGACTATCGCAAAGGTTACTAATATCCTAAAGGAACTAGCAACACTATCAACATGATGTAAGTAGGGTGAATCTCGGGTTCAAAACCCAGAAATAGAATACCGACTACTAAGTAGCATCACGGAATGCTTTTGAGAATAAAGGCCAGAATCATCACACTGGGAACACATATCATGGCTAGACCACTAGATGATCCCCTAAGACACCTAGGGTCATAATAATATCTCCAACATATATGTCAAGGTAACGGAGTACCTCAACTCACTGGTTATTGTGGTTAATCTGGCCCATGGGAACATTGAAACGGGAAGAAAGGATTTGCAAATGCATCAGACTACTTAGAAACCTGGGATGACTCGGACAGCATAACGGCTGTAAATGCTCAGAAAAGATTTGAGATATTCACAAAATGGTGGCATAACCACTCAGAAGCACAATATCAAGGTTCCGAGATCAACAATTAACATACAGAAGTAATAGGAACTGAAACGAGGCTTAAGTCCAACAATTCTATAAGTCTACGGATTAATAACACGTAATCCTGATAGAAAGAAGAGAAAGCCTAGTTCCTTAACCCCGTAGGAAAGATAAGATGACTCAGATCAGAAGGGCATAAGGTATAAGGAATAAAAAGAGCCTTACGTTCCATCCCACAATCAATTCCCTTATATAACTAAAGAATTTCTAGACTCAACTTCGACCAGTTTGGCTTGGTAATCCTACAGGCAGTCAAGCTCTGATACCAACGCTGTCAGGACCCCGACTCAATGCCACATCTATCTAGCATGTAACACCTCATATCACTTTGCGGCCTCACGCACGGTATTCCCACGGGTGTCGCCTTACCTTTACCCGGGACCGTTTGCGCCTTTTGGCACACGTATATGACAGTGTCGCTAGCATCTATATGATAAAGAGCCCGGGCTGACATGGCTAGTTGTAAACCCAAAGTGGCACAAACTTACAGGGACAGGCATCCATGACCCAGCATCGAACGTGTCGGTCATCAGCGAGTGAATCCAGGCTGTAGCACTGGGCTAGCAGGACTCCGGTGAACCGGGCTGTAGCGGGCTAACAGGACTCCAGTATTCATCGCGTGACATTTCCCTGAAGGGACAGACACAGGAACGAAGAAGGACACATGCCGGCCAGCCTAAGTGTTCCGGAGCAGTAGCAAGCTACCATGGCTCGGTGGAAACACTAGGAGACATTTCCCGGTAAGAGAGGCTACTAAAGATAAACAACTAGATGGTCAGATCCCACACATACCAAGCATTTCAATAACATACACACAATATGCTCGATATGTGCAAATACAACATGGCATCACAACATGACTCTATGACTCAAGTATTTATTCAATAGGCTCCGAGGAGCGAGATATTGCAGACAGGGGTCTCACGACCCAACATTCAGAGCATACAAATCAAAGCACAAGCGGAAGCTATCATGTCTGAGTACAGACATCTATAAATGAAAAAGGCTGAGAAGCCTGACTATCTACCAGATCCTGCCGAGGCACAAGATTGTAGCTGAGGTAACAAGCTAAACGTCGAAGTCCACGCGAAACTACTAGTGAGACCGAAGTCTCTCTGCAAAAACATAAAATAGGCAAACGTGAGTACAAATGTACCCAGCAAGACTTACATCAGAGCTAACTACATATGCATCATTATCAACAAAGGGGATGGTGGGGTTTAACTGCAGCAAGCCAACTTTGACTCGGTGGCTATCCTGAACTACGACTGCAATGTAACTCTTTTGAGGTGGCGCACACGAGTCCACATATTCACCATATCAATACACCACTATGGATCCGCTCCCGTCTCCCTACGAGAATGCCATCCATAGCACTCACGCTTATCTTGCGTATTTTAGAGTATCCACTTTCACTTGTCTATGAACTGATATAAGCAACCTAGAAGTCCTTTACCGCGGACACGACTATTCGAATAGATGATGTTAACCCTGCAGGGGTGTACTTCTTCATACATGTTTCCACCACTTAGCGTCTGCACACGACATGTGCTCGGCAGACTTCAAGCGAAAGCCGACGTGGGTGTAGACCACGACCTACCTAAACACTCAAGTCTCTAGTCCAGGTTTATCGCCTATTCGGGTTCCATCCATGAGGAGATCCGGCTGGAGTTTCGCTCACAGCCCCAAACGATGTGAACAGGGTTCCGTGACACCAAACGGGCGCCCGGTTTACCCGGCCACGTGCCTACCGCATCACAGCCCACCCCTACGGTCAGCGCTGTCCACGGCCTCCAGCATACTACAAACACCAGAAACTACTTGCAACTCCTGGACAGAGGACAAGGGTGAATAAGAAGTCGAGCGGGGTCATATTTCAGGGCCCAATGTATGGTAGTAGCTGAATCATGGATCACAAACACAGAACTCAGTTCCTGAGGACGGCTGCAATGAGACAACCCACCATGTACTCCTACATGGCCTCTCACCGCTACCTTTACCAAATCGTGTTCACACACTTAGCTCACACACAGTAGAACATGTTCACACACCTCTGATTCATCCCTGATGAATCAGACCTGACTCAACTCTAAGCAGTAGCAGGCATGACAAACAAGCAAGAATGAGTAGGCACAACAGGGCTCAAACAACTCCTACTCATGCTAGTGGGTTTCATCTATTTACTGTGGCAATGACAGGTCATGCAAAGGATAAAGGGGTTCAGCTACCGCAGCAAGTAACAGATGAATCCGTGTTGTCCTAATGCAGTAAAAGAGAGCAGGAGCGAGAGAGTAGGATTGTATCGGAATGAACAAGGGGTTTTTTGCTTGCCTGGCACTTCTAAAGATAACATTGAGTCTTCATCAGTGTCAACGATCACATCATCGGTATCGCGTCTATCGAGAGGGGACAAATACCGGCAACACAGAAAGGAACACAATCAATGCAATGCACAATATGATGCATGCTCATGACATGGCAATATGAATGTGTTTTGAGCTAATGCAACTAGCAACAGATTAAATGAAGTTGGTTTGAATATAATATTCAAATTCAAACTCCATATGTGATTATTCAAATGCCATTTAATTGATTTGTGCTAAACAGCAGCTATAAGTTGTTCTGACATGCATGCAAATGGTACAGATGGATTCCTTGAATTTTTCTGATAATTTTTCATATATAATTTATTTAATTTGGAGTTACGGTTAATTTTCTATGATTTTTAGAAGTTTTAGGCATTTTCTGGAATTTCCTGAATAATATTAAATCCAGAAATGATTATGGCGTCAGCACCACGTCACAGTGACGTCAGCAGGGTCAACTGGGCGCCCCAGGTCAAACCTGACGTGTGGGGACCACACGTCAGTGACACAGTTAACTAATCTAAGTTTAATTAGAGCCTGGGCCCGCATGTCAGTGTCCTATCTACTTAACTAAGTTAGTTAACACTAACTTAACCTGGTACTAATTAAACAGGGGGGCTGGGCCCACACGTCAGTCCGGCGAGGTCAAAGGGTCAAACCCCCTGGTCGGCGGGGTCAACTCGCCGGCGTTTAGCCGCCGGCGAGGCTAAACGCGGCGGTGCAGGTGCGGGTTTCACGTACAGGGCACCGTTCGGGGCGCCGTTGGGCTCTATGGATAGCTGGGAGTGGGCCGCGGCGAGTGGTGCAGGTAGTTGGGTTCGGGGTCGCCGGAAAAGGCGCCGGCGACGTGTTTGGCAGCGGCCGGAGCTTGGGTTTGCATGGGCGCGGCGAGGCAGAGCACAAGGAGCTCAACCAGGGGCATGGACGGCGTCGTGGGGTCACCAGGAGCACATCTGTGCCATTGGGCGAGTAAGCGAAGCTCGGGAGCGCGTGGCTCAACGTCCATGGCGGCGACGGCTTCGGTCGTCGGTGAACTAGGGGCCACGGTGTGAAAACAGAACAACAGAGAGGGGGATTCGAGGGAGAGGCTTACGACGGTTGCAACGGTGCGGACGACGAGCTCGGGGAAGGCTGGAGCTGAGCGGGGCGGCGAGGTCGATCTCCGGCGGCCGAGGAGGGGAAAAGCCTCGGTGGCGGCATTGCAGCGTGTCCGGGGCCTTGTGGGTCGTCGAGGAGGTCGGGGACGTCGAGACGGAGCTCGCTGGCGCGGCGAGGGGTCGAGGGGGAGGCGGTGGCCGCGGCAGCAGCAAGCGGCGGCGACGGGTTCCGCTCGGGCGCGTGAGGGAGAGAGAGCAGAGGAGGGGGAGGAGCGAGGGGGAGCGCGAGAGAGAGCCAGGGGCTGCGTGGCGCTCCGTGGCGTGGATTAGGACGAAGGGCGGCCTCCAGCGCGAAGCAGGAGGGGGCCGGGGCTCTCGGGCGCGTGCCACGCCTCGCCTCTGTTCGTCCTCCTGGCAGAGGAGGAAGACGACAAGGGGGAGGAGGTGGGCTGGGACGGCCAGATGGGCTGGCCAGCTGGGCCAGGTAAGTGGCGCCAGGTAACTTGCCTTCTCTCTCTGTTTTTTTATTTTTTTCTTCTGTTTTGTTTTATTTAATTTATTTTGCCACTGTTTTGAATTTAAAAATAATTCAAACAATGCCAAAAACTCCTCTGAATATTTTATATTGCTAGATGGACTTTTCCAAAAGCTTATAAAATATTTCAGGGGTATTTGAAATTATATTCTAATTATATGAATATAATTCAAATTCAAATAGCTAATGAATTAAATCCAAAGTCCCAAAAATAATTCCTTAAAAATGTTCAATATTTTGGTTGGGACCAGAACCCTTACCAAAAGTTATCAAACATTTAAGAAGAGCATTTTGGAGCAATGAATGAGATTTTTAGGGTTTTTGCCCCTCTTTTATTTAAGTTTTTGAGGCTTCCAAAATTCCTCAGTTCAAGTTTCGAAAATATAGACATGATGCATACATGAAGCTAGCCTAGAGCACTACCACCAGCTAGGGATGTGACAGTAACCGAGCGGGACTCCGCCCGAGGGGCCTTTATAAGCTGCCGCCCCCGAGCCGCCGAAAGCCCACAGCCACCGCTGAAGCCCACCCGCGCCCTAACCCTAACCTTAGCCGCCGCGCCGCTGCCCGCCGCCACACGCCGCCGCCGCCATCGGAGCCGCACCGCCGCCGCGCCGCCTTGCCGGACCCCGCCGGACCCGAGGTAGCCGCCTCGGTTTTCATGAGAAAACCATTTGGTTTTTTTCGAAACCTTAGATCCGTTTTTTAAGATCCGGTTCAGTTTATTTTTTTTGGTTTAGTTATTTAATGAACGCCTGTTTTTACGTTTGTTTTAACGAACGGTTTTCACCGTAAGCCGCAGAGAGCGAACATTCATTCGTTAGCTTGTTCATCAGTTTTTCTTTTTCTCGGATTTTCCACGATTATTTTCGATCGCGATTTCTGATCCGATTTTCATTTTAGTATAACTTTTCGCTCGTTTATCAGAATCAGGCGATTCAAGCGCCTAGAGTTCCGTCTCGAAACCGTATTTCCGTTTAACCAACTTGAACAAGATTTTTGTACAGTAAAATTTGACCTTAGTCCAGATTAGTAATTGGATCTTGTTTCTTTCGCAGTTTGAGTTTCATTGCTCCGCTTGATTTGATTCTTTTTGCAAACCGGAGTTCTGAAGTTGAACTTTGTGGTTAGATCTCTTATTTGAGTTTTACCCATGCGTATTGTTTGATTGCAATAGAGTACCCGGAGTGCGAAGCGTGCTACATCGAGTCTCTAGGTTTTGCGGATCATCAGCAAGGCAAGTAACACTTTGATCATATCCCTTTACCACCCAGTTTTTATGCATTAGTTTCAACCCTCAAACATTGCATGGTTAGGACTTGATAACATGTGGGATTTGGGAAGTAGATGAGGTAGTACCTATTCACCTGTTTATTATCAAACCCTTGGGAGTTACTTCTACGTATTGCATATATTGCCATGCTATGCTCGCAGACGTGGTTTGGGTGAGTGAAACCATGACAGATGTGAGATTGTTAATTAATGGTTCAACTTAAGGTGGCAACTTTAATACACATCTGGGTGGATTGCTTGTCGGGCACCTGGAGAATCCAGTGTTGTCCTAGGATATCCCGGAGTACCCGTGTGATAATCCTAAGGTCCGCCACCCAGGCTCAAAGCGAACTGAGATATTTTCATGCTAGAAACTTCCATGTGCAGCCACAAGCTATTATAGGCTCTAGCATAGTTGAGTAAGTTGCGTGAAGCTCTTGAAGAGGTAGACTAGCAGATGTAGTGGGTTGTAGGTGGTATAGTCTATCCGGAGTAGAGAGTTAATGCTTCTGAAAGACCGTGTCTCGGTCATCCGTTTCTCAAACATCATGTAGTGCGAGAAATCCAACGGAGGAGATCGAGTCTTGTGGGGAAAAGTGCGCAAACCTCTGCAGATTGTAAAAACTAATCATGGTTAGCCGTGTCCCCGGTTATGGACATCTTGAGTATCTAGTACTTGGATTATCATATGTATCTCATCACTCTAAATTAATATTGTTGGGTTGATAATTACTTTTAATTGGGATTGAGTTGGAGGAACCTTCTCAATGATGTTTCAACTACCATGATAGTTAAATAAAATCTATGCCTTTGTTGTAGGGAAAAATGGCTTTTCACAAAACTTTAACCGTAGAGCTTTCCACCAGCCAAATATGCATATAGTGATAGCATTATTCTGTTCTTGCTCTACCGTGTTATATTGCTGGCATATTCCATGTGTTGACCCGTTTTTGGGATGCAACGTATTATGTTCAGACTTTTCAGACGAGGAGTAAGGTTCGTTAGGTCGTTGTCGTACAGCTCAGCTATGCCGTTGGAGTTGATGGACTCACTTTATCTTCCAAGCCTTCCGCTGTTAGCGTATTAGATGGCCTTAAGCCATATTTATTGTAATAAGTTCTCTATTGAGACATTCGATGTAATAAGTGTGTGATTGCTACTCTTTTATAAATCCTTCGAGTACTGTGTGTGTCAGCATTACCGATCCAGGGATGACACTGAAGCACAGAGACTTGACTGTTTGAGGTCGGGTCGCTACAGTAGCTTCTCATGAGTCTTTAAAAGTTCTCGATGATCTTCCAAGGTAGTTTCATGAGCTAACTTAAGAGTGTTTAGTTCTTTAGTTAGATGCTCAATCTCCTTATCATCATCATCATCATTCATTTTATCTTGATTAGCATGATTAATAGCAATTTCATCATAGTTTTCCTCACTAGAGTTGTCAACAAGTAAATCATCATCACCTAGCAAATCATCTTCATCACTATTGAAATCAACATACTCGGGGTGTGATACCTTTAGGGCTTTAGCCATGAAGCATCTTCCAATTCCTTCATTTGGTGAGTCAAATATGTCGTAGGTGTTGGTTGACACAAGTGCTAGACCGGCAACACCTTCATCTTGAGTATATTCGGAGTCGGAGTGATAACTTCTCCGGAGTGATGGTCAGAGTCGGAGACGGATACCCATTCACCAACATGAGCTTTATGTCTTCGTTTTGTGTAGCTCCTTGATGAGTTGTCCTTCCTTTCCGAATCCTTGCTTCTGTGAGAGGTTCTCCATTCATAACGATCATCTCTACTCCTTCTCTCTCTTGGAGGTGATTCTTCTCTTCTACTTCTCCTTTTAGGTGTGTCTTCTCTTATTTTGTAGGGAGTCGTACATTCATTGGAGTAGTGTCCGGGTCTTCCAGAACTGTAGCAATTATGCTCACTCCTGGAAGATCTTTTGTCATTGTAGGACCTTGACTTGGAACTTCTTTGTTTGCTTCTACTCTTGTAGAACTTGTTGAAGTTCTTCACCATTAGGCTCAATTCCTCATTGAAGGCTTGTTTCTCACTTGATGATGTAGGAGCATCACGTGAGGCTTTGTAAGCACCACTTGACTTGTTGTGAACTTCTTCTTTATCCTTGAGTGACATCTCATGAGCAACAATTCTACCAATGACTTCGGTTGGCTTGAGATCTTTGTAATTGGGCATCATTTCGATTAATGTGCACACGGTATCATATTTTCCATCCAAGGCTCTTAGGATCTTCTTGATGGCGAATCTATCGGTCATCTCTTCACTTCCTAAGCCGGCAATCTCATTCGTGATGAGAGCAAGCCTAGAGTACATTTCAGCGACACCTTCACCATCCTTCACTTTGAACTTTTCAAGCTGACTTTGAAGCACATCCAATTTGGATTCCTTGACGGAGTCGGTACCCTCGTGCATATCAACCAAAGTATCCCAAATTTCATTAGCATTCTCAAGACGGCTGATTTTATTAAATTCTTCGAGGCACAATCTGTTGAAGAGGATATCACAAGCTTGAGCATTGTATTGTAGCATCTTCAACTCTTCCGCGGTAGCTTCACAGTTTAGTTATCTTCCATCAAAGAATCCAGCTTGCAAGCCAATACACACAATAGCCCAAACGGTGGGGTTATGTCAAGAATATGCATTTTCATCTTATGCTTCCAACTAGCAAAATTAGTACCATCAAACTAAGGACCTCTATGGTGTTAATTTCCCTCGCTAGGCGCCATACTCTCCTAGGTTGTGAAACCAATGCTATGATCACCAAAAGCTATGGAAATCAAGGCAAATGGAGACCGAAGCTCTGATACCACTTGTAGGATCGAAAGTATGTCTAGAGGGGGGTGATTAGACTACTTAACCAAATAAAAATCTATCATTTTCCCAATTTTAAGTCTTGGTAGATTTTAGCAACTTAGCACAAGTCAAGCAATCAACCTACACATGCAAGTCCAAGAGTACAGCAGCGGAATGTAAAAACATTGCACATGAAGGTAAAGGGAGGAGCTTGGAGGGAGCAAACACAATGTAGACACGGATATTTTGGTGTAGTTCCGATAGGTGGTGCTATCTTACATCCACGTTGATGGAGACTTCAACCCACGAAGGGTAACGGCTGCGTGAGTCCACAGAGGGCTCCACCCAGGAAGGGTCCACAAAGAAGCAACCTTGTCTATCCCACCATGGCCATTGCCCACGAAGAACTTGCCTCACTAGGGTAGATCTTCACGAAGTAGGAGATCTCCTTGCCCGTACAAACTCCTTGGTTCAACTCCACAATCTTGTCGGAGGCTCCCAAGTGACACCTAACCAATCTAGGAGACACCACTCTCAAAAAGGTAATAGATGGTGTGTTGATGATGAAGTCCTTGCTCAGTCTCCCCAACACTCAACTCTCTCTCTCTCCCTCAGATTTGGATTTGGTGGAAAGATGATTTGAGTGGAAAGCAACTTGGGGAAGGCTAGAGATCAAGATTCTTGTCGTTGGAATGGAATATCTTGGTCTCAACACATGAGTAGGTGGTTCTCTCTCAGAAAGTGTATGCTGGAAGTATAGGCGCATTCTGATGGTTTTCTCCATGAATGAAGAGTGGGTGGAGGGGTATTTATAGCCTCCACAAGAAATCTAACCGTTACACACAATTTACGAAACTCGGTGAGACCGAATCATGAAACTCGGTCAGACCGATTTAGTTCAAAATGTGAATGTTAAGATTTTCGGTGGGACCGGCATGTCAACTCGGTGGGACTGGTTTCATTAGGGATAGAGCATGACGTAATCTCGGTGAGACCGATCACATAAACTCGGTAAGACCGATTTCTGTAATAGGCAAATAGAGAGTTGGTCAGGAAAACTCGGTGGGACCGAATCACTCATTTCGGTGAGACCAAAATGTTATGAAAGGGAAACAGAGAGTTTGCATTGCGAACTCAGTGGGACCGATCGCTCATCTCGGTTAGACCAAAATGTTATGAAGGGAAACAGAGAGTTTGCAATCCCATCTCGGTGAGACCGAGATCCCTATCGATGTGAGCGAGCTGATTAGGGTTTCTGGCTATGGCTACGTCAAATGAACTCGGTGACGCCGGATAGATCAAATCGGTGGGGCCGACATTAACTTTTGTTTTGGGACATATGTGGATATGAGAAAGTGGTTGAGGGCTTTTGGAGCATATCACTAAGCATTTTGAGCAAGCAAGCCATTAAGCAACACCTCATCCCCTTTTAATAGTATTGGTTTTTCCTATGGACTCAATGTGATCTTGGATCACTAAAATGAAAAAGTAGAGTCTTAAGCTTGAGCCAATGTGTGTCCTTAGCATTTTGAGGGGTCCACATTCCTAGTCCACCCCATGCCAATCATTGAACTTTTTGAAATGTTCATCTTGAAAGAGCATTAATTCAATGAGCTATATGTTGTTAGGAATTACCAAAACCACCCAGGGATAGTTGCACTTTCAAGCATGGAATAATAAAAAAATTAGATATGTTGGACACGTATCGGCTGTGAGCTGGGCAGGTTGATGAACCACTACAACAAACTTTGGTGGTGCTACGACTGCGGTCAACCGAGCATTACCTGCTCTGAGTGGTGGGGTATGCGATGGAGCCTGAATGTAACGCCCTAGGACAAACACTACACAAATCTAGCATCTTCACTAGAAAATGCATAGTATTGAACCTAGGACGCCAAACAAGCACAACATGCATGCTATATCCCTATACTCAACATTCACGCTATGTGGATGGAGCGACACATATCACAACACAACTCTACAAAAGAACGGGAAGGGTTTCACGACCAAGTTGTGGCTCTCACAATGGAAGAAAAATATACCTAGACCGGTAAAGTTTAACAAATGCCTTAAGAAGGCTAAAGAGAAGCATGTGGCGTTCATAACCCTGCATAGACCACTGCCTAGGATAGCCATAGTTAATGTCGTCATTCACAGCTAGAGATCACCTATTACAGTTGCTACCATATGATTTACAGCATCTGGGTCAAAAGAATAAATAAAGCAAGACGAGTACTCAGTTGTACTCACAAGACTTACATCAGATCTATACTAATTATCCATCATTTTCAAACATGGGGTATGTGGTTTGAGCTGTATCAAGTGCTAGAATTCTATAGAGACACGCTACAACCTGTGTCTATAGATATTAGGTAAGAGATCGTATTTGAGCCATCTAACATAAACACCACATCATAACACTACCTTGCATCCCCCTTGCATCACCCATGAGGAAGGATCCACAAGGCACTCACACCTAAGTTGGCAGGTTTATTAATTATTAGTTGAAGTTGTTCTATGACCAGGTACAAAGTCTTCAAGTCGTACATAACCGCAGACATAGCCATTCAAATAGATTTAACTCTACGGGGGTGTACCAATTTACTCTAACACATGGCAAGGGCCCTTTATGCCGACCAATAGCACACACGAGGTATGCCGACAGAGTGAGAATGTCCATGACACTTCCCTTATGACGCAAACAAGTTCAGGGTATTAACCAATTGAATTGCACCCA
The DNA here is from genome assembly GCF_018294505.1 of Triticum aestivum. Classification (NCBI taxonomy): domain Eukaryota; kingdom Viridiplantae; phylum Streptophyta; class Magnoliopsida; order Poales; family Poaceae; genus Triticum; species Triticum aestivum. Next base: position 108,479,417 of record NC_057794.1, on the reverse strand, counting down.
AGCTCTTCATTCTTCTTTAGAAATATTTCAGTTGTTCTCTTGACGGTGGAATGTATTTCACTTGTCCAGGCTGAAGGAAATATGCCCTAGAGGCAATAATAAAGTTGTTATTTATATTTCCTTATATCATGATAAATGTTTATTATTCATGCTAGAATTGTATTAATCAGAAACTTAGTACATGTGTGGATACATAGACAAACAGAGTGTCCCTAGTATGCCTCTACTTGACTAGCTCGTTAATCAAAGATGGTTAAGTTTCCTAGCCATAGACATGTGTTGTCATTTGATGAATGGGATCACATCATTAGAGAATGATGTGATGGACAAGACCCATCCGTTAGCTTAGCATAATGATCGTTTAGTTTTTCTACTATTGCTTTCTTCATGACTTATACATGTTCCTCAGACTATGAGATTATGCAACTCCCAAATACCGGAGGAACACCTTGTGTGCTATCAAACGTCACAACATAAGTGGGTGATTATAAAGATGCTCTACAGGTGTCTCCAACGGTGTTTGTTGAGTTGGCATAGATCGAGATTAGGATTTTTCACTCCGTGTATCGGAGAGGTATCTTTGGGCCCTCTCGGTAGTGCATATCACTATGAGCCTTGCAAACAATGTGTCTAATGAGTTAGCCGCGAGATGATGCATTACAGAACGAGTAAAGAGACATGCTTGTGACGAGATTGAACTAGGTATGATGATACCGACGATGGAATCTCGGGCAAGTAACATACCGATGACAAAGGGAACAACGTATGTTGTTGTGCGGTTTGACTGATAAAGATCTTCGTAGAATATGTAGGAACCAATATGAGCATCTAGGTTCTGCTATTGGTTATTGACCGTAGATGTGTCTCGGTCATGTCTACATAGTTCTCGAACCCGTAGGGTCCGCACGCTTAATGTTCGATGATGATTTGTATTATGAATTTCATGTTTTGATGAACCAAAGTTTGTTCGAAGTCCCGTATGAGATCACGGACATGACGAGGAGTCTCGAACTGGTCGAGACATAAAGATTCATATATTCGAAGGCTACATTCGGACACCGAAATGGTTCGGTTCATTTCAGATAAGTTTCGGAGTACAGGGGGTTACCGGACCTAAGCCTGAGACTGAGTGCTTCTACTGCAAAGGGACTGGTCACTAGAAGCGGAACTGCCCCAAGTATTTGACGGATAAGAAGGATGGCAATGTGAAAAGTATATTTGATATACATGTTATTGATGTGTACCTTACTAATGCTCATAGTAGCGCATGGGTATTTGATATTGGTTATGTTGCTCATATTTGCAACTTGAAACAGGGGCTACAGATTAAACAAAGATTGGCTAAGGACGAGGTGACGATGCACATGGGAAATGGTTCCAAAGTCGATGTGATCACCGTCGGCATGCTACCTCTACATCTACTTTCGGGATTAGTATTAGACCTGAATAATTGTTATTTGGTGCCAGCATTAAGCATGGACATTATATCTGGATCTTGCTTGATGCGAGATGGTTATTGATTTAAATCAGAGAATAATGGTTGTTCTATTTATATGAGTAATATCTTTTATTGTCATGCACCCTTGATGAGTGGTCTATTTTTATTGAATCTCGATAGTAGTGATACACATATTCATAGTATTGAAGCCAAAAGATATAAGTTTAATAATGATAGTGCAACTTATTTGTGGCACTGCCGTTTAGGTCATATTGGTGTAAAGCGCATGAAGAAACTCCATGTTGGTGGGCTTTTGGAATCACTTGATTATGAATCACTTGATGCTTGTGAACCATGCCTCATGGGAAAGATGACTAAGACTCCGTTCTCCTGAACAATGGAGCGAGCAACAGACTTATTGAAAATAATACATACTGATGTATGTGGTCTGATGAGTGTTGATGCTCGCGGTGGGTATCATTATTTTCTGACCTTCACAGATGATTTGAGAAGATATGGGTATATCTACTTGATGAAACATAAGTCTGAAACATTTGAAAAGTTCATAGAATTTCAGAGTGAAGTGGAAAATCATCGTAACAAGAAAATTAAGTTTCTACGATCTGATCGTGGAAGCGAATATTTGAGTTATAACTTTGGTCTTCATTTGAAACAATGTGGAATAGTTTCGTAACTCATGCCACCTGGAACACCACAGCATACTAGCGTGTCCGAACGTCATAACCGCACTTTATTAGATATGGTGCGATCTATGATGTCTCTTACTGATTTACTGCTATCGTTTTGGGGTTATGCTTTAGAGGCGGCTGCATTCACATTAAATAGGGCACCATCGAAATCCTTTGAGATGACACCATATGAACTGTGGTTTGTCAAGAAAACCAAGTCATCGTTTCTTAAAGTTTGGGGCTGCGATGCTTATGTGAAAAAGCTTCAACCTGATAAGCTCGAACCCAAATCGGAGAAATGTGTCTTCATAGGATACCCAAAGGAGACTCTTGGGTACACCTTCTATCACAGATCTAAAGGCAATATATTCGTTGCTAAGAATGGATCCTTTCTAGAGAAGGAGTTTCTCTCGAAAGAAGTGAGTGGGAGGAAAGTAGAACTTGATGAGGTAATTGTACCTTCTCCCTTATTGGAAAGTAGTTCATCAGAGAAATTAGTTCCAGTGATTCATACCCCAATTAGTGAGGAAGCTAATGATAATGATCCTGAAACTTCTGATCAAGTTAATACTGAACCTCGTAGGTCAACTAAAGCAAGAACCACACCAGAGTGGTACGGTAATCCTATTCTGGAGGTCATGTTACTTGACCATGATGAACCTACGAACTATGAGGAAGCGATGATGATCCCAGATTCCGCAAAATGGCTTGAGGCCATGAAATCTGAGATGGGATCCATGTATGAGAACAAAGTATGGACTTTGGTTGACTTGCCCGATGATCGGCAAGCAATAGAGACTAAATGGATCTTCAAGAAGAAGACTGACTGTCGGTGTCAAAACCGGCGGATCTCGGGTAGGGGGTCCCGAACTGTGCGTCTAGGCCGGATGGTAACAGGAGGCAAGGGACACGAAGTTTTACCCAGGTTCGGGCCCTCTCGATGGAGGTAAAACCCTACGTCCTGCTTGATTAATATTGATGATATGGGTAGTACAAGAGTAGATCTACCACGAGATCGAGGAGGCTAAACCCTAGAAGCTAGCCTATGGTATGGTTGTTGATGTGTACGTTGTCCTACGGACTAAAACCCTCCGGTTTATATAGACACCGGAGAGGGTTAGGGTTACACAAAGTCGGTTACAATGGTAGGAGATCTTCATATCCGTATCGACAAGCTTGCCTTCCACGCCAAGGAAAGCCCCTCCCGGACATGGGACAGAGTCTTCAATCTTGTATCTTCATAGTCCAGGAGTCCGGCCGAAGGTATAGTCCGGCCATCCGGACACCCCCTAATCCAGGACTCCCTCAGTAGCCCCTGAACCAGGCTTCAATGACGATGAGTCTGGCACGCATATTGTCTTCGGCATTGCAAGGCGGGTTCCTCCTCCAAGTACTTCATAGAAGATTTTGAACACAAAGATAGTGTCCGGCTTTGCAAAATAAGTTTCCACATATGGCCATAGAGAGAATAATATTTACACCAATCTAATCTGCTGACGTATTCTGTAGCGTGTCACACCACAGCTAAGCCTTTATCCGAGTCGTTTCATTACCCCACCTCAGCGCGTCATGCGAGGCAGTTTCCTTGGCACGTCTTGTTAAAGCAGAGATCGTGTCCCCTTATCCTGGGATTCTCATCAATACGGGCATGGGTAACCCAACCGTGCCATTGATAACGGCGCTTGGAGGTAAGCGAGTTTTACCAGGCTGGTGGGGACATGTAATTGCGTCCACCCATATAAGGGGATAAGGATCCACCATTTTACCTATGCCTTCTTCCTCCTTCGCCTATCCATTCTTGCGCACTCGAGCTCCAGCGACCAAGTCCGCACTCCTCACCTCAACCTTCTCTAGCCATGTCCGGAGCGGGAGGCAAGTGGATGGTCTCCTCCATCACGGAGGGACATATCAAAAAGCTGAGGAACGCCGGATACCTGTCTAACGACATCGCGTACCGGCTCCCCGAAAAGGGGCAGCTCATCCCCACCCCTAGGCCCCATGAGAGGGTGGTGTTCCTCCCCCATTTCCTCCACGGACTGGGCTTCCCTCTTCACCCATTTGCCCGAGGGCTCACGTTCTACTACGGCCTGGATTTCCACGATATGGCCCCGAACTTCGTCCTCAACATCTTGGCGTTTATCGTCGTGTGCGAGGCCTTCCTCCGCATCCGCCCCCATTTCGGCCTATGGCTCAAGACTTTCAATGTCAACCGGAAGGTGGTGCGCGGCAACCAGGCGAAGTGCGGAGGCGCCATGGTGGGAAAGATGGCCAACGTCCTCTGGCTCGAGGGCTCCTTTGTGGAGACCCTGAAGGGGTGGCAATCGGGGTGGTTTTACATCACCGAGCCGCGCGACGCCGAATGGATCACACCCCTTGAGTTCCGGTCTGAACCCCCAATGCGGCTCATGTCCTGGAAAGAGATGGGCCTGTCATGGGGTAAAAAAGGAGAGCTGACCGGACTCCAAACATGCGTCAAAACCCTGGTGGACAAGAAGCTCAAACTTGTCAACGTAGTCCAGGTTATGCTCATCTGCTTGATCCTCCCGTGCCAACAACGGGCTTTCAACCTGTGGGAGTTCGAACCGACGCGGCACCAAACTCTGAGCAGGCTCTTCGACACGACGTACGAAGATGCCTGGAAGGTGATTTTCAAGGGCGCCAAGGCTCCCGCATCCGCTACTGAGGATTGTGGATTCAGTGCGCAGCGTCACGCTCTCGCGGTAAGCTGTTTTTTTCCTTTTACAGGGTATAAGTTTTTCATAGTTTGACTCCATGCGGGATCTAAACTCCCTTACCTTTGACAGGATTGGTAGGTGACATCCGAACAGATCAACTGTCCGGCTCCTTTGCCCGAAGGCCCAGCGGATGTTCGCTTGGTGAAGCTGCTGGTTCCGGCACCCTATGTGGTGCCGGAGAAGAAGGTCAAGAAGAAGGCCACGGGGACTCGAAAGAGTGCCCGACGCCCGGAGGTGTCGGATTCATCATCCGACGAATCCAAGACGCACTCCTCCCATGAAGACGAGGAGGAGGAAGAACAGACCCCTCCCCCTCCAGCGGGGGAAGGGAAGAAAAGGAAGGCCGCCCCAACTGGGGAGGCTGAAGGGTCCAAGAAGGGGAAAACCCTTCCTCCGGACTGCTCCACGGACGCCGACGACGGCGGAGAGGAGTGGGTGCCTAGGGCCAAGCCCCTGGCCAAATCGTAAGTATCTGAATACTAGAGTAATTCATAGTATTCGTTTATTGCACAGCTTTCCCTCATGTCGAATATGTTTATGCAGCCCACCCAAAGACCGGCTCGACGCGTCGTCGAGCGGCTCATTGGACTCGTCGGATGTGAACTCGCTTCCGACGGCTTCCTCCCCCTGCCCTATGGACGACACCGAAGTGTTGTCCCAATAGGTTCCAAGCCAGGAGGAGGTGGTCCTGGAGGCGCCACAAGGCGACCTCCCGGACTCCAGGAGCAAAGGGGATGAAACCCCCCAGGGCTCCAAGTCCGGCTCTAGGCCGGACACTGCTCCGGAACCTTCAGAGGTTCCAGAGTCCGGCAGGGGACCTCCTTCCAAGAGGAGCAAGTCTGCGATGCCGGTGGCCCCCATCCAACCGGAGGCGCCGGAAAATATGTTGGAGGCGCTCCAAGGCGCCTCCATCGACGAGGAGCACCGCGCTATTATGAGTGCGGTGGTCCAGAAGGTTCAGTCCGCCAACAGCGGACTGACTGAAGCTTGTACTAGCCTTTTAACAGGCTTTGAGGTAAGTAAAGAATGTGTAAATAATAGTACCGCATAGACAGTAGCCCCTGATGCTCTGTTTGGCATTCGAGAAGAAAAGCCGAATAGAGGATCAAATAGAATTCGCATGAGTCTAACAAAAATGAGTCAATATGCATATGCAGGCTTCCCTGCTTGCGTCCGCCGCACTGACTGCGGAAGTGGACACGCTAAAGCAAAACCTCGAGCGGTCCGAGCAAGAGCTCGAGCGTGCCAAGAAGCAGCTCGAGGACAATGAAGGTAAGAAATACCTTGTTAAAAATATATATAAAAAGGTGCAATTGCAAAGAATGACAGGATTATCGTGGCTATTGTAGGGGCCACGTCTGAAGTGGCGACCCTTAAGCAAGCGCTGGTCGAGGCCGAGAAGAGGGCGGCCTCGGAGCGCACCGAGCGGGAGAAGTATGAGGCCGAAGTTGGCAAGGTGCGGCAAGAGCTCCATGCTCTCATGGAAAAACATGAGAGTTTGGAGCTTGACTCGAAGACGCAAGCGTCCGAGCTCGCTGTGGCTATCGAAAATGCCAAGTCTGCCAAGGCCGAATCCCAGAAGACCCTCCAGGAGTTGGATGAGGTGAAGAAGATAGCGGCGGGTAAGGCATTCTTTATGCAAAGAAAACACATAAACGTGAGTTACTTGTTACTTACCCGAATCCGGAGCTCTCCAGGAGCGTTCGCAGATCTTCCCCGGAGTGTATCCGATGCCGCCACATTATATCGAGCCGAGGAGGGCAGCTCGACAGAGAAGGTGTTCTGGTCTCACTACGCTGAGGCCGGACACCCCGTGCCCCTGAGCGACCAGCTGAAGCAACTGGTAGAGCTCCACAAGGCGGCCGAATAGGCCATGAAGGGCCTCATTGTTCGGCTGTGGCCTGGAGGGGCTCTGCCTGGGATCTATTTCGGGCTGGTGCGGTGGCTGGTGGAGGCCTGTCCAAGGCTCGAAGTCATCAAGCGCTCCGCCTGCATTGAGGGTGCCCGTAGGGCCCTTGCCCGTGCTAAGGTGCACTGGGGCAAGCTCGATGCTGAGAAGCTTGTGAAGGACGGGCCACCACCGGGGAAAGAGCATCGCAAGCCCGAGAATTACTATAAGGATGTTCTGAAGGGTGCCCGCCTTGTGGCGGATGAATGTTCTAGGGATGTAATTTTTGAGTGAAACTTGCTCGTTTTGTCCTGTGCGCTGGAAACTTGTTTATATGCGCTAAGAAATGCTGTTGGAATTTAAAATATTAGCTTCTGTGCGGCTGTTTATCAATTCTGAGAGATGGCGAGTCGTCGGCTTCTGCCCCCGTGTCGCTAGTGCAGGGGTGTTCGGGGATAAACCTGAGCGCTCTTTTTCCCATGTTTGGGTCCTTCGAGGGAGGCACTCAGCCCAACAAACAAGGCAATCGGACTATAATGTGTGAACACTCTCAGTTAGCCATATAATTCTATAATTTTAAATTTTGGCGAAGCCCCTAGTACTCGGAAGACCGAGTTTGGGGTGCTATCCACGCCTTGGCTGGATAGAGCCGGCTCCTCGCCCTAAGCGGCATAAGTCTTTAGGGACTCGAAAAAACCTCTCGAATAGCGACCAACTCTTGCTTCATCATGACAGTCAGTTTTAGCTTTCTCCACCGAGGTGCTCGACCCAGCTCAACTGGGGCACAAACGCAGTGGTTCTCCTAGTGCTACCTTAGCCGATATAGCGGAACGTAAGGCACCAAAACATAGGAGCCGGGAAAACCCAACTATTGACCCAAGACATGATTCAGAGCCGATGCATATAATGCTATAAGTTCGGGGTGCCGCACTTGTTAAAGTGTTCGGACTTCTCACACCATATTGAGGGGTACTAAAGCCCCTGGCGTATTTTGTCTGTACCAACCTGTACGGGTGCAACATGTCGTTAAGGAACATATATAAAGAAAAAGGTAATGCAAAAATAGACAAAAGCTATGCATTGTTTATTAAAAAGGTGTGCGATCAAGGCAGAACGATACAAGTAATGCGATAAGTGGAAGGTTGGACTAGTTAATATGTCCGTTCTAGGGGCCAGCTGCGGAATAGTATGCGGAACGGGTATACTGCTCGTGATAGAGACCACCTGGGAGTTCCGTAGTGCGGCGTGGCTTGTCTGCTTCCCTGGTTCTTGCATCGTTTGTGCGGCAATTGAACTGCCGAACAGGCCTTCTGAAGGATGAAGTCCTGAAAGTAAGAGAAAATTAAAAAATCGGCAGCCCCTGGTACGGTTTAAGCCGTGTTTTGGGTGTGCCGTGATGGTGCCCCTCCCCCTGTGCCCATGGTATCTCTAGAGCATAGTTATGTATGCGAAGTACTAGCGTCGCCTTTTTGCGAGGGTTGGGGTTGGGGCCGCATTGCTACGCCTGCTCGGATCGTGCCAGGCGGTCTTATTGTAGGTTACTCCGGGTGCGCTTGATGGTGTCCGGTCGTTTAGTGGTCGGACTGGAGAACTGCCTGGAGAGGCTGCTGTGTACTTCTGCTGCAAGGGCCGCCGTGTGCTCCTCCGTTCGGAGGGAGCATACGGTGTTTCCATTGACCGTAATTACTCCTCGAGGGCCTGGCATCTTGAGCTTAAGGTATGTGTAACGCGGTACCGCATTGAACTTAGCGAATGCGGTTCGCCCGAGCAGTGCGTGATAGCCACTGCGAAATGGGACTATGTCGAAGATTAACTCCTCGCTTCGGAAATTATCCGGAGATCCGAAGACCACTTCAAGTGTGACTGAGCCTGTACAGTTGGCCTCTACACCTGGTATTACGCCTTTAAAGGTCGTTTTGGTGGGCTTAATCCTCGAGGGATCTATGCCCATTTTCTGCACTGTATCCTGGTAAAGCAGGTTCAGGCTGTTGCCGCCGTCCATAAGGACTCTAGTTAGATGAAATCCGTCAATAATTGGGTCTAGAACCAATGCGGCGAATCCGCCATGATGGATGCTAGTGGGGTGATCCCTTCGATCAAAGGTGATCGGGCAGGAGGACCATGGGTTGAACTTTGGGGCGACTGGCTCTACCGCGTATACATCCCTTAACGCGCGCTTCCGCTCCCTTTTGGGGACGTGGGTTGCGTATATCATGTTCACCGTCCGTACTTGTGGGGGAAAACCCTTCTGTCCACTGTTGTTCGGCGGCCGGGGCTCCTCGTCGTCATCGCTATGCAGCCCCTTGTCTTCATTTTTGGTGTTTAACTTGCCTGCCTGCTTGAACACCCAACAATCCCTGTTGGTGTGATTGGCTAGCTTTTTGGGGGTGCCATGTATCTGGCACGAGCGGTCGAGTATTCGGTCCAAACTGGACGGGCCCCTAGGATTCCTTTTGAATGGCTTTTTCCACTGACCGGATTTAGAGCCTCTGAATCCGGCATTAACTGCCGTATCCTCAGCATTGTCGCCGTTAATGCGGCACTTCTGCTTGTTGCGACGCGACCTGCCACTACTATCCCTGGTGTCCGAATTACTAGGGTTCTTGGTCATATTGTTGCTACGAGCAAGCCAGCTGTCTTCTCCCGCGCAAAAGCGGGTCATGAGTGTCGTGAGTGCTGCCATAGATTTCGGCTTTTCCTATCCAAGGTGCCGGGCCAGCCACTCGTCACGGATATTGTGTTTGAAGGCTGCTAGGGCCTCAGCGTCCGGACAGTCGACTATTTGATTTTTCTTTGTTAGGAACCGTGTCCAGAATTGCCTGGCCGATTCCTCTGGCTACTGAATTACGTGACTTAGGTCATCGGCGTCTGGGGGTCACACATAAGTGCCCTGGAAATTGTCGAGGAATGCGGCTTCCAGGTCCTCCCAACAACTGATTGATCCTGTTGGCAAGCTGTTAAGCCAATGTCGAGCTGGTCCTTTAAGCTTGAGTGGGAGGTATTTGATGGCGTGGAAATCATCGCCGCGGGCCATGTGGATATGAAGGAGATAATCCTCGATCCATACCGCAGGATCTGTTGTGCCATCATATGATTCGATGTCTACGGGTTTGAAACCCTCGGGGATTTGATGATCCATTATTTCGTCTGTAAAGCAGAGTGGGTGTGCGGCGCCTCTATACTGGGCTATATCATGAAATAGTTCCAATGAGCCTTGTCTACTGTGTTCGGCCCCGCCGAATTTGTGGCCGGCGTGACGGTTACCGTCTCGAGCCGTGGGGCGCCCACGCAATCCGTAGATCGATCTTGTTTGCCTTGCCTTGTCCTCCAACATGTCTCGTAAGTCCGGCGCATATTCCCGTGCCTTGGTACGGGGTGCGGCTTGAGTGGAGGGCCGAGAGGCCTCTCTGTCGCAACCATGAGGTGGCCGGTCGGCCGCATCAAGTGCTTCCTCCTCTAATCGGGGTAGCAACCTGCTCTTTGTGTAGCTCTTGGAGGGGCGTTCGAGTATATGCTCTTTGGCCGCAAGGATTTCAGTCCATCTGTCGATTAGCAAATCTTGATCAGCTCTAAGATGTTGTTGTTTTTTCTTGAGGCTTCTTACCGTGGACATAAGCCTGCATTGAAAACACTCTTGCTTGACGGGATCCTCTGGCACGACGAATTTATCGTCATCGAGGCTTGCCTCGTCTTCGGAGGGAGGCATATAATTATCGTCCTCGACCTCTCTGTTTGCCGCTCTCTCATGAGGGATGGTTTCTCCATCCTCCTGTGCTAAATCTTGCTGGAGGGGGTTTTCTTCGGCGCTTTCCGGAGTATTATTATCTCTCGTGCTGGAATCACCGTGTTTGTTTTGGCGGGATTTTGAGCGGCGCCGCTGACGCCGGCGCTTAGGCTGTTTCTTGGAGGGATCATCCTCCGCTCTTCCATCACCATCTCCCTCTTTTGGGGTGTCCACCATGTATATGTCATACGCTGAGGTGGCTTTCCAGGGCCTAGTACGCGCGGGTTCTTCATCATCTCCTTCATCGGCATCCATACCGTCGATGTCTTCGGAGTCGAAGTCGAGCATGTCGGTTAAGTCGGTGACAGTGGCTACAAAGTGGGTGGTGGGTGGGCTTTGAATTTCTTCATCGTCCGTACCCCAACCTTGCTGACCGTAGTCCGACCAAGGCTCTCCTGATAAAGAGAGAGACTTCAGTGGCTTCAGGATATCGCCGAAAGGCGAGTGCTGAAAGATGTCCGCGGAAGTGAACTCCATGATCGGCGCCCAATCGGATTCGATCGGTAGGGGCGCGGAGGGTTCGGAGTCTGGAGAGGAGTCCGGCTCCTTGGAGCCACGCGTCTCGCAGAGTACAGGGCTGGTGTTTGGCTCAATCGCCGTTGGGGTCGCAGCCCCCGAGGTGGCGTCCAATTGCTCATCCTCGATCGGCGCATTTGGCTCCGAATTATGGGTCGGAGCCGATGCGGGTGCGGCCTCCAGGGCACTGTTCGGCGGCAGAGCTAGATCATGCTCGTCGTGACAGTGCGGTGCGCTCGACAGTGGCTCGAATCCGTCGAAGATCAAGTCCCCGCGGATGTCAGCCGTGTAGTTTAAACTTCCAAATCTGACCTGACGGCCAGGGGCGTAGCTTTCGATCTACTCCAGATGGCCAAGCGAATTGGCCCGCAGGGCGAAGCCGCTGAAGACGAAGATCTGTCCGGGGAGGAAGGTCTCACCCTGGACTGCATCGCTATCGATGATCGTAGGAGACATCGAGCCTGACGGCGACGACACAGAGGAACTCTCAATGAAAGCACCAATGTCGGTATCAAAACCGGCGGATCTCGGGTAGGGGGTCCTGAACTGTGCGTCTAGGCCGGATGGTAACAGGAGGCAAGGGACACGAAGTTTTACCCAGGTTCGGGCCCTCTCGATGGAGGTAAAACCCTACGTCATGCTTGATTAATATTGATGATATGGGTAGTACAAGAGTAGATCTACCACGAGATCGAGGAGGCTAAACCCTAGAAGCTAGCCTATGGTATGGTTGTTGATGTGTACGTTGTCCTATGGACTAAAACCCTCCGGTTTATATAGACACCGGAGAGGGCCATATCCGTATCGCCAAGCTTGCCTTCCATGCCAAGGAAAGTCCCTCCCGGACACGGGACGGAGTCTTCAATCTTGTATCTTCATAGTCCAGGAGTCCGGCCGAAGGTATAGTCCGGCCATCCGGACACCCTCTAATCCAGGACTCCCTCACTGACGCTGACGGTAATGTTACTGTCTACAAAGCTCGACATGTTGTGAAAGGTTTTTGACAAGTTCAAGGAGTTGACTACGATGAGACCTTCTCACTCGTAGCGATGCTTAAGTCTGTCCAAATCATGTTAGCACTTGCCGCATTTCATGATTATGAAAGTTGGCAAATGGATGTCAAAACTGCATTCCTTAATGGATATCTCAAAGAAGAGTTGTATATGATGCAACTAGAAGGTTTTGTCGATCCAAAATGTGCTAACAAAGTGTGCAAGCTCCAGCGATCCATTTATGGACTGGTGCAAGCTTCTCGGTAGTTGGAATATACGCTTTGATAGTGTGATCAAAGCATATGGTTTATACAGACTTTTGGAGAAGCATGTATTTACAAGAAAGTGAGTGGGAGCTCTATAGCATTTCTGATATTATATGTGGATGACATATTTTTGATCAGAAATGATATTGAATTTCTGAATAGCATAAAAGGATGCTTGAATAAGAATTTTTCAATGAAAGACCTCAGTGAAGCTGCTTATATATTGGGTATCAAGATCTATAGAGATAGATCAAGACGCTTAATTGGACTTTCACAAAGCACATACCTTGATAAAGTTTTGAAGAAGTTCAAAATGGATCAGTCAAAGAAAGGGTTCTTGTCTGTGTTGCAAGGTGTGAAGTTGAGTCGGACTCAATGCCCGACCATTGCAGAAGATAGATAGAAAATGAAAGTCATTCCCTATGCCTCAGCCATAGGTTCTATCATGTATGCAATGTTGTGTACCAGACCTGATGTGTGCCTTGCTATTAGTTTAGCAGAGAGGTACCAAAGTAATCCAGGAGTGGATCACTGGACATCGGTCAAGAACATCCTGAAATACCTGAAAAGGACTAAGGATATGTTTCTGGTTTATGGAGGTGACAAAGAGCTCGTCATAAACAGTTACGTCGATGCAAGCTTTGACACTGATCCAGATGACTCTAAGTCACAAACCGGATACGTATTTTTATTGAATGGTGGAGCTGTCAGTTGGTGCAGTTCTAAGTAGAGCATCATGGTGGGACTTATGTGTGAAACGGAGTACATAGCTGCTTCAGAAGCAACATATGAAGGAGTCTCGATGAAGGAGTTCATATCCGATCTAGGTGTAATACCTAGTGCATTGGGTCCAATGAAAATCTTTTGTGACAATAATAGTGCAATTGCCTTGGCAAAGGAATCCAGATTTCACAAGAGAACCAAGCACATCAAGAGACGCTTCAATTCCATCCGCGATCAAGTCAAGGAGGGAGACATAAAGATTTGCAAAATACATACGGATCTGAATGTTGCAGACCCGTTGACTAAGCCTCTCCCATGAGCAAAACATGATCAGCACCAAGACTCCACGGGTGTTATAATCATTACCATGTAATCTACATTATTGACTCTAGTGCAAGTGGGAGACTGAAGGAAATATGCCCTAGAGGAAATAATAAAGTTGTTATTTATATTTCCTTATATCATGATAAATGTTTATTATTCATGCTAGAATTGTATTAACCGGAAACTTATTACATGTGTGGATACATAGACAAACAAAGTGTCCCTAGTATGCCTCTACTTGACTAGCTCGTTAATCCAGGATGGTTAAGTTTCCTAGCCATAGACATGTGTTGTCATTTGATGAACAGGATCACATCATTAGAGAATGATGTGATGGACAAGACCCATCCGTTAGCTTAGCATAATGATCGTTTAGTTTTTTTGCTATTGCTTTCTTCATGACTTATACATGTTCCTCAGACTATGAGATTATGGAACTCCCGAATACCGAAGGAACACCTTAGTGTGCTATCAAACGTCACAACGTAACTGGGTGATTATAAAGATGATCTACAAGTGTCTCCAATGGTGTTTGTTGAGTTGGCATAGATCGAGAATAGGATTTGTCACTCTGTGTATTAGAGAGGTATCTCTGGACCCTCTCGGTAATGCATATCACTATGAGCCTTGCAAGCAATGTGTCTAATGAGATTGCCAAGGGATGATGCATTACGAAACGAGTAAAGAGACTTGCCGGTGCCGAGATTGAACTAGGTATGATGATACCGACGATCGAATCTCGGGCAAGTAACATACCGATGACAAAGGGAACAACGTATGTTGTTGTGCGGTTTGGCCGATAAAGATCTTCATAGAATATGTAGGAACCAATGTGAGCATCCAGGTTCCGCTATTGGTTATTGACCGGAGATGTGTCTCGATCATGTCTACATAGTTCCCGAACCTGTAGGGTCCGCACGCTTAACGTTCAATGACGATTTGTATTGTGAGTTTCGTGTTTTGATGAACCGAAGTTTGTTCGAATTCCTGGATGAGATCACGGACATGACGAGGAGTCTCGAAATGGTTGAGAAATAAAGATTCATATATTGGAAGGCTACATTCGGGCACCGGAATGGTTCGGGTCGTTTCGGATAAGTTTCAGCATACCGGGGGTTACGAGAACCCCCCGGGAAGTTAATGGGCCATCATGGGCCTTAGTGGACAAGAGAGAGGGCTAGCTAGAGGTGGCGTGCACCCCTTGTCGGTGTCAAAGCCGGCAGATCTCGGGGTAGGGGGTCCCGAGCTGTGGATTCTCGGATCAATGGTAACAGGAATGAAGGAGACAATGTTTTACCCAGGTTTGGGCCCTCTTTATGGAGGTAAAACCCTACGTCCTACTCTTGTTTATATTGATGGAGTATCAAGTACAGAGTTGATCTACCGCGAGATCATATGTTGTGGTCTAAAACCTGAGGGTATGATGAATAATGTCATAATGATCTATCGACTAGCCTGGCCTCGGCTTATATAATGTACCGGAGGCCTAGGATAACAAGAGTCCTAGTCGAATACGTTGGTGGAGAGGAGTCCTTGTCTTGATCATCAAATCTTGTGGAATATTCCTTGAATGCGACATGGGCTGCCCAAAGTGGCCCATGAGTAAACCGCCATGGGGGTCCTCGGCCCGATCCACCTAGTCGGGAGACGACGTGGTGAGTACCCCTAGTCCAGGACACCGTCAGTAGCCCCCTGAACCGGTCTTCAAGTTGGGGACACTCCTCGGTTCTTCCGAACTGCTCTTCATCTTCGGTCATCATTCTTGAAAACTGGTTCAACAAATCTTCCCATCTTCGATCTTGAGGATCGCCGAAGTGAGTCCGGAGAGTTTACACGTCGGGTAACCGAGGACCCCTTAAATCTTTGGCCTTTATCAATGCCTTGTTATTTTTACGATACACCTCGGGTTTGAAGTGCTTCTCGTGTGGCGGTGTATCCGAGCTCCAACACCGGACTGTGTCCGAGCTCCAATGTTGGACTGTAGTCGAGCTATCTTTCTGCAGCCGAGTTTCGACGATGGTCGACATCCAAGGTGTGACGATGGTCGGCAAACAACCTCGGTTTTTAAAAGATTGAACAAATTCAGCCAAGCTTAATGCCGGAAATGCCCTCTACGGAGCCAGCCACTTGCGCCCGAGCTTTATGCCGGACTGCTTCCGAGGTGGTTCACCACCCCGACCACGGGTTGATTTTTTGTGAATATTTTTGATTGGTGCAATTTTATTCTCTGCCAAGATATATAGCAGTAGCCCTCAAGGTGTATGTCGGTCTAAAACCCGAGATACACGTTAGAGGAGATAGTGATAGGCGGATAGGCCCTTGAGAGAGGGTTTTGAGAAGTCGTCATAATATCTTAGCTTGATGCCGGATATGTCCCAGTTGGTACCTATTGTTGTCCGAAGATGCGTTTGCCCATAGTTTGGTCCAACCGAATACTAAGCACTTTGAATTTTCTGCATTGAATAAGCAATGCAGTAGCCCCCAAGACACTAGTCAGGTGGCAACACAAGATCAGGGTATCAATGTGCCCCTTGAATATTAGTGAATGATAAGCCCGAAGCCCAGTAGCCCCTGAGACTTAATTTGGGCACGGGTGGCTGAATTAAGGATCGATATCCAAAGTAAAATAACAAATTATGTGTAATGATTCTATGTATCCAAGTACTTTACATCATTAATGCTCGGATCTGCACTGTACAAAACTTTGTTGACCGACCATCGGCTTCAACCTCCTCGGCTAGAAGCCGGGGAATGTTTGTCCCACTTTATAAAGCCGTTATAAGGGCAAAGATTTATGTAAAACAAGGCAATCTGGCCATACGGTTTTATAAAAAAAAGGTACATAGAAAGATATGAAACATCTTCCAAAGAAAATTTCCCGCTATCAGTTCCTTTCTTTGGGTTGTCATGTTGATCATGATCATGAAACCTCACCTCCAATCAATGTGGGAGGAAACTATTGAGGATTTAGTTTGGGGAATGTCGGATTTCGAGTTCCGGCAGACCCTTGAGGTTCGAACACTGGGGTGCGCGCAGAGATTTCGCCTCCTACCTACCTGCACCCCTCCGCCACGCAAAGGTCTAATCTATGGAAAGAACAACACGAGAGACACAGGGTTTATACTGGTTCGGGCCACCGTTGTGGTGTAATACCCTACTCCAGTGTGTGGTGTGGTGGATTGCCTCTTGGGCTGATGATGATGAACAATACAAGGAAGAACAGCCTCGCGAGGGCCTGTTCTTGGCTGGGGGGATGAACTATTGGGAGGAGTTCAGTCACCCTTCTCTCTCTCCCTTCTCGATTGTCCTCTCCCTCTCCTGCGGGTGACTGGTCCTATTTATAGAGGCCCTGGTCCTCTTCCCAAACATCGAGCGGGAAGGGAGCCAACAATGGCGGGCTAATTTGAAAGGCGACAGCTAGTACCAGTTATCCTGACAAAAGTAGTCTTCGCCTGTACAAAGCTCTGGTGGTGGCGCCGTCTTGGGCTCCACAATGACCTCCGTCTTGCAGTCCTCCTGGTCTTGGTCTTGTTGCACCGAAATGGCAACCTTTGCCTGATGCCTCGGTACTCCGCGGCTGCGCTTGTCCCCTTTGCACCAAAGGGGAAAGGAGGACACTGCGCGGGCTGGCGCCCGCCTGGCGCCCTTGGTCGTCATGGCTTGCGTCACGGGCACCTCGTGAGGTACCCCGCCTTGATCTCTCCGCCTCCTCGCGAGCCAGCCTGATGTGGCCATGCCTGAGGAAGCTCCGCCTCGTCCGCCCCGCGAGGCTTGGCCCCTCGCGAGGGTCTTGAGTCTGTGTTGGTGAAGATGGGCCGTGCTGGACCCCCCCCCCCCGTTGAGCCACGCCGCAGGCCGCAAGCAGGTAAGTCTGGGGACCCCCGTTCCCAGAACGCCGACAGTAGCCCCCGGGCCCAAGGCGCGCCCGGATTTGGCCGTGCAGGGAGGCGGAAGGGCAAGAGCGAAGCGCTGCGGGCCCCAACAGCCTGCGGCCTCGGGCGCCGCGTGGCGGTTGACTGGACGTGGGCGGCACTGTTCCCCCACGCCCTCCTTATTTTGCGCCATGCTAGGCGGACTCGTAGTCGTACATAGCCGTTCCCCTTTCTGTTGCTCGAGCGCCCTCTGTCCTTCCTCTGCTCGAACTCCGGCTTCTGTTTTCAACCCAATCTCGAACCTCCCCCCTCCCTTCCCATCGACATGGCTCCGACGAAGAAGGGAAGAGGGAAGAAACCCGTGTCTCCGTCCTGCCCGCCGCCGTTGGCGGCCCCTGCCGAGGGCTTGGGAAAGGTCAGCTCGGCTTTGGCCACTATCTTCAACGAATATGGGAGGACGACGGCCTGGCCCGCGTCCCACTTCTCCATCGACGGGATAGTCACCGAGGTCCCGTATTTTGCCGATGCCCTGTGGGCGGGTCTGGTTCCTCCCTTTTCTGATTTCTTCAATGTCGTGCTTTCCCACTATCAGATCCACATGATGCATCTGGGTCCTGAATCCATCACTCTCCTTTTGGTCTTCGCCTTTGTTTGCGAGGCTATGATGGGCATCCTTCCTTCGGTTGCCTTGCTGCGCCACTTCTTCTCGCTGCGCCTTGTCGACCCTACCCAATGTTGGGCGTGCGTGAGCTTCGTTGCCGCGTCTGAGACAGCGGCCTCTGGGATTGACTTCAAGCTCCCCCTGCCCGCGGCTGGGTTCCGCGAGCGGTGGCTGTATGTGGACGCAGGGGTGCCCAGCCCCCTGCTATCAGAGCCAACTTCGCCTGCTGTCCCCAATTCGGGCTGGGGCCAGGAGACGCTTGAGAGCCCCCGGCTCGTCTTCGTCTGGCACCGCTTCGCGTTCTTGAGGTCGCTTGGCATGACAGCGCCCAAGGTGGTGAAGGAGTTCCTGCTACGCCGCGTCGCTCCTCTCCAACGCCACTCCCGCCGGATGTGGGCCTTCAGCGGGCGCGATGATCGTATGAGGCTCCAGGAAGAGGACCTGACTCCTGAAGTGCTGAGGACAGCGCTCTTGACCCTGACTGGGGACCCCAACCCCGGCAGCATCCAGCAGGGAGGGGCCTTGTTGTACCTCTGCCAGAGCAGGGGCGATTTTGTGAAGCAGATGCCTATCTTTGATGAGTGGGGGCCGCGCCCCGCCGGCCTCCAGGGGCCTCGCGAGAACCCAGTGGTGGTGGCTGCCCTTCCAGTCGGCCAAGGCAACTCTTCCTCAAGCGGCAGAGCAGGGAGGTATGAGGCACCAGAGGCCGAGGGGGCTCCCAGCAGGGTGACAGCGCCGGGCGATGCTCATGAGGGAGCAGCTCTTGGGGCCCGTGCCGCCGAGGCTGAGGGTGACGAGCAGCCACCCTCAGCGCCTGCGACTGAGGCCCCTGAGGCTCCAGCTGCTTCTCTCGGCGAGGCGATTGGCAGCGCACATCAGACAGGCGCCCCTGACGCAGATCGCCTTGATGCTCCGTCTTCGTCGCAGGTTGATCCCTGCGCCCAACTCTTGGGCCGCTTCCGCGTGGACTTTGAGGCCCTCCGGAAGAGAAGGGAGGCCCTGGGCGACGATTACCCTTGTCGCCTGCTGAAGCATAGGAGGTACTTTGCCACTGATGAGTAAGCCTTCTCCTTTCCCAGCTCCCGATCCTTCTGTTGCTTTTACTGACCCTTTCTCCGCAAGCCCCTTCTAGCCGAGTTTGCGGAGATGGCTGAGGAGCCGTCCCCCCTGGCTTCGCCCCCTCCACCGTCCTCAAGCGCTCCGAGCAGCGGAGCCCTTGTGGTGAGGGCGATCAAAGAGGCGAACCGTCCCGAGGCGTATCGTGGCCCTGCGCACCTCGCGATCCTCCTTCGCGGGTCTTCTCGTGGCATAGCCAGCCTGCCGTGGGCTTCTCGCCTGGTCGTGGACTGTGATTGGCTGAGGCATCCCTGCGCTCTTCACCTGGGGACGGGCTGGCTCCAGGCCGTGCTTCTGGCACGACGTGCCTGGCCGTCACGAGGGTGCCGGCCCCCAGCCCCCTGCCCGGAGGGGAAGTGCTGATTCGTGGCCCCCGGCGCTTGCTTGGGGCAGATGATGGTGTGGAAGACATGATCGAGCGCGCTCGGGAGCGTCGCACTTTTTGCCAAGGATTCCTTCGAAGGGCGACTGACGCGGTGAGCCTGCTTGGTGAGGAGCTTGCTGATGAAGACGCCCGCCTTGAGGCCGAGGGCTTGTGCCTGGCTGCGGAGAGGCGCAAGCTGGAGGGCGCCATCGCCCTTGCGCGCCGTCAGCGCGATCTTGATGATGTAGAGGCCAAGGCGTCGCTGGTGGCCTCTCGGGAGGCCCGATCTTGGGCCGCTGAGGAGGCCCGGGAAGCCGACCGGCGGCGAAAGGCGGCGGAGGAGCGGGCTCGGGAGCTCCTGGCCTGGTGCCACTCATTGGAGGAGCAGGTGGAGCTGCATGAGGCAGCCCTCGAGTCGATGAAGGTGGCCTCTGGCGACTCAGCAGAGCTCCAGAAGCGTGAGGAGGCGCTGACGCTGGAAGCCGCCAAACGTACCCGCGAGTACGAGCGTCTGGAGATGAGGGAGCGCTTGGTGACGCAGGCAGAGGATGATGTCGCCGCACAGGAAGCCCGTGTCCTGGAGGAGGTCGAACGTCGATGGCGATGGCGCATTTGAACCTCGAGCATGAGTTTGAAGAGAAGCTGGGGTTGATCCAGGCCGAAGCTGAAGGCAGGACTGCCGCCTTGAGGGCCAAGCTGGGGGAGGCGACGCGGCGGGCCAATGCTTTCTGGGCCGCCCTTAAGGTGGCGCAAGGTGAGTTAACCACCTCCCAGGCCGAGGTGCTCCTTCTTCGCCAGCGGGTGGAGGAGTCTGAGGCCGTCGCGCGCCAGAATGCAGACGAGATACGTCAGCGGTGGATCCTGGAGCATGAGCACGGCCCCATGCTCACCACGCTCCGGGAGAGAGCCAACACAGCCTTGGGCAATATCTGCGAGGCGGCTGTTGGCGAGCCGCACACAGTCAACTACGCCGGCAATCTTCAGTTCTTCACTGACGTGGTGACGCAGCTGGAGGCGCGGTCGGTCAGGGCTGACAGGTTGGTGGAGGAGAGGAGACGCGCGCTGCTCGGGCGCGCCTTTTCTCGCGTCTTCAGCCATCTCCGAAACATGGATCCCCACTTCGATTTCGACGCCGCCATCGCCCCAGTCCCCCAGGCCGTCCGAGACGACCTGGAGCACTTGGTGGAGGACAATGTGGATGCTCTTATTAGGGCCTTCGCTTCAGACGACGACGGCGTGATCGTGGCTGCCGACGAGGGGGGCGTGGTGCACGTCCCTGGCGCCGCTGGTGGCAATGCGGACAGCGATGGCGAGTTCAGCGACGCCAGCAACGGCTCGGGTGGTGCTCCTGAGGACGCATTGGGGGATTTATCCGACTGATTGTGCATCGTTCCTACTTCCTTACTCTGCATGAATAGAACTCAGGTTTTGGCCTGATGGCGGTGAGAGCATTTTGGAGGGGGAGCCCCTTATGTAAAACTTTTGTTGATCGTGTTAGTAGACACTATATTGCCCATGCGCCCGCGCCAAGTGGTTGGTTTAAGCGACGCGCTGGTCGGCTAGTTTACCTTTGTCCCGTGCTGGCCCTGAGGTAGCCCGTGGGAGGCTGTGGTGTCCTGAGTGTTCCCTGATTGAATCTGTCGGATCTGCAGTAAAACACCCTCCTGAGAGGACGCGGCGGCGACAGTCTGGGCTGCGCGCAAGCTAGGCCTGACCCGGCTCGCGAGGGGCTCAAGAGGGGAGGCAGCTGAGGCGAAGTGGTAACCAAAACGCGCGAAATTGCTCAAACAAGACTAAGCACCCCTTCCCCGAACACACGCAAATCTCAAATTCAAATCCAACTTGAATCCAGCGGCGAAAAGCAACAACCAAAGGGAAAAGCAACGAAAGCAGAAAAAAGGCCGCGTCCGGCACCTAATCTAGTCTTGGACGTCTTCTCACCAGCGCGGAGCTAAGTGCTGCCACTGGGCGTGGGAGGGAGCCCCAGGGCCTGAGGTCGGCACCCCTGAGACTCCGGGGCGTGTACAGCCCCACTCATTATTACGTGAGAGTGTCACGGGGCGGCGAGCTTCACAGGCACTGGGCCTTCTTCACAGGTACTGGCCTTGCTTCATATTGCCAGATGAGGGCCCCGCCTTGCGCCACACTCTAGTGCCATCAACGACGACCGGAAACCAGGACGCCGACGATGGGGTAGAGCGGTCGCCAGCGGTTCCCCCGACGACCACGGGTCCTCCGCCGGGGGCAGGCCCTGAGGCACCTCCCCAGCGGAGGGCCTACCTCCTGAGAACACCTTGCTCCGAACGCCGCGGTGGTGATGTCGGATCCCTGCCCCTCTCCTGCAGCCCCCTGCGCCCTCCTCCCGAGGGGTAGGAGACTGTGGGAGCGGGGCAGTTGCTCGCTGTGGCGACCTGCACCTCATGCGATCCATGGTTAGCATGTGCCTACTCCTGAAGAATTAGCGGTACCCGATAATCGTTGCCTCCAGCGCGGCCAGTGAGACCGTCCCGGGGCTCCTGGAAAGGCTCAGCTTCTGGCGCCTCGTCCCCCCAGCTTGGGCTGAGGAGCGAGCCTTGTTCGCTCTCGTGAGGGTGTCCTTGGTCCATCATGAGGGGCCCGTATTCCTTTGCGCCGTCATCCCGAAGGCCACGCCGTAGTGCTCCATGTGCCACGCGGTCCTGCCTGACGCGCCCACCATGGGGCGGCAGCACGGCTGTCCACTAGGTTCGTGGGTCGTGTCGAGTCCTTCTTCGCGGACCGGGAGCGGGGGCAGCACCGTCGCCGGTCCGGTGCTGACAGCTTCGCTAGCGTTGGAGTAGCCTTGGAGCCTGTAGGCGTGCGCGGAGCCCCCGCGCGGGCTGCCCTGGGCTTGAGATGGGAGCTGGGTGCAGAAGGGGTGAGCCCCCGAGGCGGCGAAGCCTAGGAGCTCTGCCACCCGCTCCAGCAGCACATCGCGGCCGCCCTCCAGCAGCCTGCACTGCAGAAGCTCTCGGGCCACCATGAGCGCGGCCCTCGAGTTCGCCTGCTCCCGGCGGGTGTACGGTGTCGTGGTCGCGGCGTGATTGGAGGCCCTTGCTGCCGACCGCGCCTACCGCAGCGTGAGAGTTGTCGAAGCCTGTCCGCATCGCCCGCGGCCTGCAGCGCCCTGCGGACCGCGAGCTGCCTGGGGCGCGGGGTCGCCCGAGGCGAGCGGTTCTGCGCGGGCGGGCCACGCCGCCCATGGATCTGGGTTGTCCGCCTCGTCGCCGGACATGGTGATGACGACGCAATGGGGCACGAAGCGGTAGAAGGTGGATTACGGCGCACCCCTACCTGGTGCGCCAAATGTCAGATTTCGGGTTCCGGCAGACCCTTGAGGTTCGAACACTGGGGTGCGCGCGGAGATTTCGCCTCCTACCTACCTGCACCCCTCCGCCACGCAAAGATCTAAGCTATGGAAAGAACAACATGAGAGACACAGGGTTTATACTGGTTCGGGCCACCGTTGTGGTGTAATACCCTACTCCAGTGTGTGGTGTGGTGGATTGCCTCTTGGGCTGATGATGATGATGAACAATACAAGGAAGAACAGCCTCGCGAGGATCTGTTCTTCGCTGGGGGGATGAACTGCTGGGAGGAGTTCAGTCACCCTTCTCTCTCTCTCCCTTCTCGATTGTCCTCTCCCTCTCCTACGGGTGACTGGTCCTATTTATAGAGGCCCTGGTCCTCTTCCCAAATATCGAGTGGGAAGGGAGCCAACAATGGCGGGCTAATTTGAAAGGGGACAGCTAGTACCAGTTATCCTGACAAAAGTAGTCTTCGCCTGCACAAAGCTCTGGTGGTGATGCCGTCTTGGGCTCCACAATGACCTCCGTCTTGCAGTCCTCCTGGTCTTGGTCTTGTTGCACCGAAATGGCAACCTTTGCCTGATGCCTCGGTACTCCGCGGCTGCGCTTGCCCCCTTTGCACCAAAGGGGAAAGGAGGACACTGCGCGGGCTGGCGCCCGCCTGGCGCCCTTGGTCGTCATGGCTTGCGTCACGGACACCTCGTGAGGTACCCCGCCTTGATCTCTCCGCCTCCTCGCGAGCCAGCCTGATGTGGCCGTGCCTGAGGAAGCTCCGCGTCGTCCGCCCCGCGAGGCTTGGCCCCTCGCGAGGGTCTTGAGTCTATGATGGTGAAGATGGGCCGTGCTGGACCCCTCGTTGAGCCACGCCGCAGGCCGCAGGCAGGCAAGTCTGGGGACCCCCGTTCCCAGAACACCGACAGGGAAAGTTCCCGAACTCTATGGTATTAATGAACCAAAATTTTCACTTCCATCCTTGCCGACCAATTATATCCTTTAAGATCGCTAGCTTTTGGCTTCACCCAGTCTAAGGTACTAACTCAGATGACCCGGTAGTAACAATCACAGCGGTGCTCCCTTTACCGCCTAGCCGAACAATCGGGGACGTAGGGGTAACCACAGGAGCCAGGCAACCCAGCTTGCCAAAATCTTAAGTCAAATTGATGCATATTTATGGCTTTATCAAAAACTCTATATCTTGATCGAGCGGCATGCCTGGCAATTCCTCTGGAAATACGTCTGGGTAATCCTTCACAGCAGGCACTTCCTCCTGAACAACTCCTGAAAGCGAGTATACTTGGGACCTTCTCGGCGCATGCCGAGACACATACTTAATCCGTTTACCCTCTAGGGTGGTGAGCAGAATTGACTTACTGTCGCAGTCGATGTTTCCTCCGTACATCGATAGCCAATCCATGCCCAGTATCACATCCAATCCTTTTAACTCCAAAATTATTAGGCCTGAGGGGAAAACATGTCTACCTATGGTCAATGGCATCTGAAAACATCCTCTGCTTTACATATACTCAGCTCCTGGCGAGCTTACTAACATAGGTGTCTTAAGAACTTTGGTGGGAAACTTATACTTATCCACAAACCCCCTCGAAATGTATGAATGCAATGCACCAGTATCAAAAAGAATGATTGTAGTAAATGACTCAATCAAAAACTTACCTATAACTGCATTTGGCTGCTCTTCAACTTCCTCCACGTTAACGCGGTTCACCTGTCCCCTGTTGAAAGGGTTGGGATTTTTCCTAGAGCTTCCATTGCCGTTTCCATTCTTTGCTTCGGGGCATTCGGTGGCATAGTGTCCAGTCTTCCCGCACTTGAAACAAGTAATGTGACTTAAATCCTTCCTGGCGGGTGTTGATGGGTTGGAACGGTTCTGTCTGTTGCTTCCTCCATTCCCATTCCCATTTTTAGGGCCATTGTGGTTATGCGAACTTCCTCCATTATGAGTATGGCCTCCATGGTTATGAGTGTGTCCTCCCGAGTTCATGGTGAAACGAGGCTTCTGCTGAGCTCCAGAATTGTACTTCCCTTGTCCATACTTCCTTTTGCGGCTCTCTATCTGTTGTTGCTTGCCTTCAATCATAAGGGTCCCGTCTACCAAATCCTGGTAGTTATTGGATGTTGCTACCATCAACTGCATACTCAGCTCATCATTCAACCCTTCCATAAACTTCTCATGCTTCACGGCATCTGTGGCCACATCATCTGGGGAATAGCGAACTAACTTACTAAACTCATCCACGTACTGCCCCACAGTACAATTTCCCTGGCGTAAATTGTGAAACTCACGCTTCTTCATACTCATTCCTCCAGTTGAGACATGGGCTGTACGGAAAGCTTGCTGAAACTGATCCCATGTGACATTGGCTATGGGGAAAGTGGCTGTGTAATTCTCCCACCATGAGGTTGCGGGTCCATCCAGTTGGTGTGCGGAAAAGTGCACCTTCTCAGCATCTGTGCAACCTGCGGTGGTCAACTCCCTTCCAATCCTGCATAGCAAGTCATCAGCAACAATCGGCTCGGTGCTACTGGAAAACACCGGCGGATTCAACCTCAGAAAACGGGCTAAGTTGTCAACTAGAGGTAGTGGCAGTGGGTGGTTGTTGTTGTTGTTGCCTTGGTTCTGGACTAGCAACTGCATCAAGGCATTCTGCTACTGGATCAACTGAGTGAGCTCCGGTGGGAAGACAAATCCGGGGTCACGTCTCAGAGGCATCTGATGGGTTTAGAGGGAAGAGATTTAGAATAGAGTGAGGTGTAAAGAGAAATCACTACCCATATGCACATGAGACAAACACATTCATATCACACCACTCAATTCAAACAAGGGCATACAATCGATCTAAACTACCGGTACAAAATACTCGGACTATTCTATATACATGGGGGGTATACTACTGATAATATGGTGGTCGACTAGAAATTTTGGTCGGAAGATGATTCCATAATATCTGCTCCAGCTTTGTCTTCATAGTCAACATCACTGTCTGGGTCGGAGTCGGTGTTGTCGATGATGATGTAGTCCTCAGGATGGTCGTCACCTCCTTGCGCAGGGTCTCCCATGAATACTCCTAGCTTTTTCTTCAGATCTTCATTCTTGTCTAGTAGAACTGCAATTTCCTCTTCATATCCATCGCATGTAGACTTGGGTTCCTCTTCTAGCTCCATGTTCCTAGTCATCACCTTATTCGGGTCTATCATGCTGGCACACATCTGGTTCTCCTGACGACGAATATGCTGGTTTAACTCCTGGATGTAAGCTGCAATGGACTTGTCCCTCCTGGTGTTGATCATCTCCTATTGCTCATCTTGGCGTCCACATATCTGGTAGATGGTGCCCTTAAGATCCTTGTGGTAAAATTCACCGATGCGTCCCATGGCAATGTGAGCTGCCATGCTCTTTCCTAACTCCAGGTTGGTGCATCAAAGGAAAACTCTATGGGCGCAGTCACTGGTATGAATGTCCTTCCTGGAACATGTACTCGAATGGTCCAACGCTCTTCTTCCGGTAAAGTGGCGGTGTAGGTCCCGGTGAAGCTTGGTATTCTGATGTTCAGGTATCTAGTGGCTTCCTTCAAGTGTCATCCAAAAGGGGTGTCTTCATCCATGTCGGTGTCA
The DNA here is from genome assembly GCF_018294505.1 of Triticum aestivum. Taxonomy (NCBI): domain Eukaryota; kingdom Viridiplantae; phylum Streptophyta; class Magnoliopsida; order Poales; family Poaceae; genus Triticum; species Triticum aestivum. The sequence goes on along the minus strand of NC_057794.1, from coordinate 108,453,093 downwards.
AAACTGGCGGATCTCGGGTAGGGGGTCCCAAACTATGCGTCTAAGGCGGATGGTAACAGGAGGCAGGGGACACGATGTTTTACCCAAGTTCGGGCCCTCTTGATGGAGGTAAAACCCTACGTCCTGCTTGATTTATTCTTGATGATATGAGTATTACAAGAGTTGATCTACCACGAGATCGGAGAGGCTAAACCCTAGAAGCTAGCCTATGGTATGATTGTATGTTGTCCTACGGACTAAAACTCTCCATTTATATAGACACCGGAGGGGGTTAGGGTTACGCAAGGTCGGTTACAAAGGAAGAGATATCCATATCTGTACTGCCTAGCTTGCCTTCCACGCCAAGTAGAGTCCTATCCGGACACGGGACAAAGTCTTCAATCTTGTATCTTCATAGTCCAATAGTCCGGCCAAAGGATATAGTCCGGCTGTCCGGAGACCCCCTAATCCAGGACTCCCTCAGTAGCCCCTGAACCAGGCTTCAATGATGATGAGTCCGGCACGCAGTGTTGTCTTCGGCATTGCAAGGCAGGTTCCTCCTCCGGATACACCACAGAAGATTTTGAATAAAAGGATAGTATCCGACCCTGCAAAATAAGTTCCACATACCACCGTAGAGAGAATAATATTTCCACAAATCTAATCTGCTGACACGTTTTGGCAACATGACATCATGCCATGGCTCGGTAATTATTCGAACTGTTTTTCTTTAACTAGCCCCGCACATAACGCGAGGCAGTTTCTTAACACATCTTGTCAAAGCAGAGGTCGTGTCCCCCTTATTATGGGATTCTCATCAATACGAGTGTGGGTAACTCAACCGCGCCATCAATTACGGCACTTGGGGGATAAGCGAGTTTTACTAGGCTAATGGGGGCGCATAGTTTCAGCCGCCCTTATAAGGGGATAAGGTTTAACCTTTTTCTACCCACGCCTTCTTCCTCCTTGCTCATCCATTCTTGCGCACTCGAGCTCCAACACCCAAGTCCACATCCTTCTCCAAACATGTCCGGAGCTGGAGGCAAGTGGATGGCTTCCTCCGTCATGGAGGGACACATCAAAAAGTTGCATGGAGCCGGATACTTAGCCGTGAATATCGCGCATCGGCTACCCGATGCGGGGCAGATTGTCCCTACTCCGGAACCTCATGAGAGGGTAGTTTTCCTCCACCACTTCCTCCGCGGACTGGGGTTTCCCCTCCATTCATTCGTCCATGGTCTTATGTTCTACTACGGGCTGGACTTTCATGATCTAGACCCGAACTTCATCCTCAACATTTCGGTGTTCATCGTCGTGTGTGAGGCTTTCCTCCGCATCCAGCCCCACTTTGGTCTGTGGCTGAAGACCTTCAATATCAAGCCGAAGGTGGTGGGAGGCCAACAAGTGGAATGTGGTGGAGCCATGGTGGGCTAGATGCCCAATGTTATATGGCTTGAAGGCTCCTTCGTGGAGACCATAAAGGGGTGGCAATTGGCATGGTTCTACATCACTGAGCCGCGCGACACCAACTGGGTGGTGGTCCCCGAGTTTCGATCCGGAATCCCATGCGGCTCACCTCCTGGAAAGAGAAGGGCCTGTCCTGGGGTTCATCGGTGGAGCTGGACGGACTCCAGAAATGTATCCGGAATATGGCAAGCAAGAAGCTCAAGCTTGTTAACATAGTCCAGGTCATGCTCTTCCGCCGGATCCTCCTGTGTCAACAACGGGATTTCAACCTGTGGGAGTTCGACCCGGCCCAGCACCAGACTCTAATCGAGCTCTTCGACACGATGCACAAAGACGTCTGGAGGGTGCTGTTCAAGGGCGCCGAGGTCCCTCTCTCTCTCACCGAGGACCGCGGGCTAAGCGCGAAGCGCCCTGCGAATCCGGTAAGTTATGTACATCCGGTAGGATATTTACTTCCCATAGCATAACCATGTGTGGGGTCTGAGTTCCCATGCCTTTGACAGGACTGGGTGAAGGCATCGGAGCAGATCGACTATCCGGCCCCTCTGCCCGAAGACACTGCGGACGCTCTCCTGAGGAGATGCTGACTCCGGCTCCTTACAAGGTGTCGGAGAAGACCAAGAAGAAGGCCAAGGGAACCCGAAAGAGCTCCCGACGCCAGGTGGTATCGGATTCATCGTCCGATGACTCCACGACGCACTCCTCCCCCGAAGACGAGGAGGAAGATGAAGATGCTCCCCCTCCAGTCGGGGGAGACAAGAAAAGGAAGGCTGCCCCAACCGGGGGGGGGGCGAAGGGTCCAAGAAGGGAAGGACTCTCCTTTCGGACTACTCCACCACCGCCGCCGAAGGCGAAGACGAGTGGCTGCTCAGGGCCAAGCCCCTGGCGAAGTCGTAAGTATTCGGATACCAGAGTAACTCATAGCATACCTTTGTCGCACTGCTTCTCCTACGCTGAATTATGATTATGCAGACCGCCCTGAGCCCGTATTGACGTATCCTTGTCGGACGGCTCCCTGGACTCGTCGGATATGGATAGCGATCCACTTCCGACCACCACCTCCCCTTTCCCTATGGACAACGCCGAGGTATTGTCTCAAGAGGCACCGGGTCGAGGGGAGACAGTCCCGGAGGCGCCTCAAGGCGACCTTCTGGACTCCGGGAGCAGAGGGAGCAAGGCTCCCGAGGGCTCCGAGTTTGGCCCTCAGCCGAACACCGCGCCGGAACCTCCAGTGGTTCCGGACTCGGGCAGGCGGCCTCCTTCCAAAAGGGGCAAGACGCCTGTGCCGGTGACCTCTGTCCATCCAGAGGCACCGCAACCTGCTGGGAGCGCTTCGCGGTGCTTCCATCGACGAAGAGCACTGCACTATTATGAGTGCGGTGATCAAGAAGGTTCAGTCCGCCAAGAGCGGACTGACTGAAGCCTATGCCAGCCTTCTAACAGGCTTTGAGGTAAGTGTTCAAAATGTAGGAAAAATATTACCCATAGACAGTACCCCCTGATGCTCTGTTTGGTGTTCACAAAGAAAAGCCGAATAGAGGATCAAATAATATCTGCAGGAGCCTAATACTAGTATGTCTGTATGTGTATGCAGGCTTCACTACTGACCTCTGCCGCACTGACTGCGGAGGTCGCCGCACTGAAGCATGACCTCGAGGGGTCCGAGAAAGAGCTCGGCCTTGCCAAGAGGCAGCTCGAGGAGAACAAAGGTAAGTAATACCTACTCTATAGATATGTATATATACAAAAAGGATGCGATTGCAAAATGACAGGATCATCTTTAATTTGCCAGGGGCCACGACCGAAGTGGCAACGCTGAAGCAAGCGCTATCAGAGGCCGAAAACAAAGCGGCCCAGGAGCGCACCGAGCGGGAAAAACAAGAGGTACGGGTGGGCGAGGTGTTGAAAGAGCTCCACGCTCTCGTGACGAAGCACGAGGCGTTGGAGCTTGACTTGAAGACGCGAGAGTCCGAGCTTGCCGCGGCCCTTGAGAATGCAAAGAGTGCTAAGGCTGAAGCCCAAAAGGCCCTCCAGGAGATTGATGTGATGAACAAGATAGCGGAGCATGTGAAAGTATGCAAAGCAAGCATGTGAAAGTAAATTACTTGTTACTTACCCGAGTCCGGAGCTCTCTAGGAGCATTCGCAGATTTGCCCCGCAACATGTCGGATGCCACATAGTTTTACCAGGCCGAGGAGGGAAGCTCAACGGAGAAGTTGTTCTGGTCTCAGTATACTGGGACCGAACACCCGATGCCTCTGAGCGACCAGCTGAAGCAAGTGGTCGAGCTGCACAAGGCGGCCGAACAGGCCATGAAGGGCTTTATAGTCTGGATGTGGCCTGGCGACGCCCTTCCCAACAGCTACTTCGGCCTGGTGAGGCGGCTTGTGGATGCCTGCCTACGGCTGGAAGTCATCAAGCGGTCCGTCTACATCGAAGGTGCACGTCGGGCTTTCGCCCGTGCGAAGGTGCACTGGGCCAAGATGGACGCCATGAAGCTGGTGAAGGAGGGGCCGCCGCAGGGCAAGGAGCATCGCCACCCCGAGATGTACTATGAGGGTGTCCTGAAGGGTGTCCGTCTTGTAGCGGACGAGTGTGCGAAAGATGTAATATTTGAATGAACTTGCTCGTGTGATCCTGTATGATGAAAACTTGTTCATATGCACTATGCAATGCTTGTTTGAATTTAAAATATTACCTTCTGTTCGGCTGTTTATCAAATTTGAGAGATGGCTAGTCGTCGGCTTCTGCCCCCATGCCACGAGTGCTGGGGTGTTCGGGATAAACCTGGGAACTCTTGTTCCCATTTTTGGGTCCTTCGAGGGAGGTGCTCAGCACAACGAACAAGGCAATCGGACTATAATGCATTATCACTCTCACTTAGCCATAGAATTCTATAATTTTAAATTTCGGCAAAGCCCCTAGTATTCGGAAGGCCGAATTCGGGGCGCTATACACGCCTTAAGCCGGACAGGGCCGACTCCTCGCTCTAAGCGGCATAAGTCTTTAGGGATTTGAAACCTCTCGAACAGCGACCAGTCTCTCGCCTTATCATGACAGTCAGTTTTAGCTTTCTCTACTGAGGTGCTTAGCCCAGCAGAACCAGGGCACAATCGTAGTAGTTCTCCCAGTGCTACCTTAGCCGATATAGCGGAACGTAAGGTACCAAAACATGGGAGCCGGGCAAACCCAACTATTGACCCAGGACATGATTCGGAGTTGATGCATATAATGCTATAAGTTCAGGGTGCCGCACTGTCGAAAGTGTTCGGACTTCTCACGCCGCATTATGGGGTATGCTTAAGCCCCTAGCGTATTGGCCATACCATAGTGTACGGGTTCTAGATGTCATGAATGAACACATATATATATATATATAAAGGAAGAATGCAATAATAGTCTTAGTGCTATGCATTGTTTATTCAAAAAGGTGCGTTAAAGCAGAATGATACAAGTAGTGCGATAAGCAAAAAGTAGGACTATTTGACATGTCCCCTCCAAGGGCAAGCTGAGGAATAGTATTAAAGCAAGTATTTCACTCGTTATCGTAATCCACCTGGGAGTTCCGTGGTGTGATGTAGCTTTCTGCCTCCTTGGTTGCTGCATCGTGTGTTCGGCAATCATGCCGCCGAACAGGGTTTCCAGAGATTAAAGTCCTGAAAGAGAAAAATAACAAAGCGGGAAGCCCCTAGTGCAGTTTAAGTCGTGTCTTGGAGCGTGCCATAGTCATTCCCCCCTCCCTGCGTGTGCCCATGGTATCTTTAATGCGTAATTATGTATGCGTGGCACGGATTTCTCCATTTGGTTGGGACCGGGGTGGGGGCTGCATTGCTATGCGAGCTCGAAACGTGCCAGGAAGTCCTGTTGCCGATTACTCTGGGCGCGCTTGAAGGTGTCTGGGTCCTTAATCACCGAACTAGTGGATTTCCTTAAGAGGCTGCTTTGCGCTTCTGCTGCGAGGGCTGCAGTGTGCTCCTCCGTGCGGAGAGAGCGCTATGTGTTTCCATTGACTGTGATGACCCCCCGAGGCCTTGGCATCTTGAGCTTGAGATATGCATAATGCGGTACAGCATTGAATCGCGCAAATGTGGTTCGCCCGAGCAGTGCATGGTAGCCACTGCAGAACGGGACTATATTGAAGATTAACTCTTCGCTTCGGAAGTTATCCGGGGATCCGAAGACCACTTCCAGTGTGACTGAGCCTGTGCAATTGGCCTCTACACCTGGTATGACGCCTTTAAAGGTCGTTTTTATGGGTTTGATCCTTGAGGGGTCTATACCCATTTTGCACAATGTGTCCTGATAAAGTAGGTTCAGGCTGCTGCTGCCATCCATAAGGACTCGAGTGAGGTGAAATCCGTCGATGATTGGGTCTAGGACCAGTGCGGCGAATCCGCCATGACGGATACTAGTGGGGTGGACACTGCGATCGAAGGTGATCGGACAGGAGGACCATGGGTTGAACTTTGGGGTGACTGGCTCCAATGCATATACGTCCCTGAGGGCACGCTTCCGCTCCCTCTTGGGGATGTGGGTTGCGTATATCATGTTCACCGTCCGCACTTGTGGGGGGAACCTCTTCTGTCCTCCGGTGTTCGGCTGCCGGGGCTCCTCCTTGTCATTGCTATGTGACCCCTTATCTTTGTTTTCGGCATTCAACTTGCCGGCCTGCTTGAACACCCAACAATCCCTGCTGGTGTGGTTGGCTGGCTTGTCGGGGGTGCCGTGTATTTGACACGAGCGATCGAGTATACGGTCCAAACTGGATGGGCCCGGAGTGCTTCTTTTGAATGGCTTTTTCCGCTGACCGGGTTTAGAGCCTTTGAATCCGGCATTGACTGCCGTATCCTCGGTATTGTCGTTGTTAATGCGGCGCTTATGTTTGTTGCGATGCGACCTGCCGTTGCCGTCCTTGGTATCCGAAGTACCATCGTTTTTTGATATGTTATTGCTGTGAGCCAACCAGCTGTCCTCTCCCGCACAAAAGCGGGTCATGAGTGTCGTGAGGGCTGCCATAGATTTCGGATTTTCCTGGCCAAGGTGTCGGGCGAGCCATTCGTCGCGGATGTTGTGCTTAAAAGCTGCTAGGGCCTCTGCATTCGGACAGTCGACGATTTGATTTTTCTTTGTTAGGAACCGTGTCCAGAATTGCCTGGCCGATTCCTCTGGCTGCTGAATTATGTGGCTCAAGTCATCGGCATCTGGTGGTCGCACATAAGTGCCCTGAAAGTTGTCGAGGAATGCGGCTTCCAGATCTTCCCAACAGCCAATGGACTCTGCTGGCAAGCTGTTGAGCCAATGCCGAGCTGGTCCTTTGAGTTTGAGTGGGAGGTATTTGATGGCGTGTAGGTCATCACCGCGGGCCATGTGGATGTGCAGGAGGAAATCCTCGATCCATACCGCAGGATCTGTTGTGCCGTCGTATGATTCTATATTTACGGGTTTGAAACCCTCTGGGATTTGATGGTCCATTACTTCGTCTGTGAAGCATAAGGGGTGTGCGGCGCCTCTGTACTGGGCTATATCACGACGCAACTCAAATGAGTCTTGCCCGCTGTGTTCGGCCCGACCGGACTTACTTTTACTGTATCCGGCGTGACGATTGTCGTCTCGCATAGTGGCGCACCCTCGTGATCCATAAATCGATCTTGCATGTTTTGCTTTGTCCTCCAATACGTCTCGCAGGTCTAGCGTATTTCCCCATGCCTTTTTATTTGAATGGCGTCGGGGTGCGGGCTGAGCTTTTGGTTGGAATGCCTCTCTATCGCGGCCACGAGGTGGCCGATTAGGCGCGTCATACGCCGGGGATGTAGGTTTTGGTGCTTCCTCCTCCAGTCGTGGTAGCAACCTACACTTTTTGTAACTCTTGGAGGGGCGTTCGAGTTTATATTCCTCGGCCGCCAGGACTTTAGTCCATCTGTCAGCTAGCAAATCTTGATCAGCTTGAAGCTGTTGCTGCTTCTTCTTAAGGCTATTTGACGTGGCTATAAGTCAGCGCTTGAAGCGCTCTTGTTCGACGGGATCCTCAGGCACGACGAATTCGTCATCATCGAGGCTTGCCTCGTCTTCGGAGGGAGGCATGTAATTATCATCCTCCGCCTCTCCATATACCGCTCTCTCAGGAGGGCTGGCTTCTCCATCCTCCTGCTCTAAATCTTGCTGGAGGGGATTGTTGTTGTCTTCGGCACTGTACGGGGTGCTATTATCTTCGGTGACGGTATCACCGCTTTTGCCTTGGCGGGACTTAGAGCGGCGCCACTGACATCGGCGCTTGGGTTGCTTCTTGAAGGGGTCATCCTCCAATGTCCCGTCGCCATTGCCTTCTTTGGGTGTGTCCACCATGTATATTTCATATGATGAGGTGGCTGTCCAGTGCCCTGTGGGCAGTGGTTCCTCTTCGCCTCCAACATCGTCGTCCATACCGTTGATGTCTTCGGAGTCGAAATCGAGCATGTCGGTTAAGTCATCGACAGTGGCTACTAAGTGGGTGGTGGGTGGGCGGCGAATTTCTTCGTCATCCGCATCCCAGTCCTGCCGGACGTAGTTCGGCCAGGACTCTCCTGACAAGGAGAGAGATCTTAACGAGTTCAGTATGTCACCGAAGGGCGAATGCTGAAAGATATCGGTGGAGGTAAACTCCATGATCGGTGCCCAGTCGGATTCGACAGGCACGGGTGCAGGCGGTTCGGAGTCCGTGGCCGGAGAAGGATCCGGTAGTTCGACAACACGGCTCTCGTGAAAGGTAAGGTCGATCCTCGGCTCGATCGTCGCTGAGAGTATGGCCTCCATGGTGGGGTCTATCCACCCGTCCATGGATGGCATGATTGGCTCCGAATTAAGGGTCGGAGCAGTCGCCGGTGCGATATCCTGAGCACTGTCCGACGGCAGAGCTAAATCATGCTCATCGAGACCGTGCAACGCACTTGGCAGGGGCTCGAATCCGTCGAAGACCAAGTCTTTGAGGATATCGGCCGTGTAGTTTAAGCTTCCAAACCTGACCTGGTGGCCAGGGCCGTAACTTTCGATCTGCTCCAGATGGCCAAGTGAGTTGGCCCGCAGTGCGAAGCCGCCGAATACGAAGATCTGTCCAGGGAGAAAAGTCTCACCCTGGACCGCATCGTTATCGATGATTAAAGGAGCCATCAAGCCTAATGGCGACGACACAGAGGAACTCTCAATGAAAGCACCAATGTCGGTGTCAAAACCGGCGGATCTCGGGTAGGGGGTCCCGAACTGTGCGTCTAAGGCGGATGGTAACAGGAGGCAGGGGACACGATGTTTTACCCAGGTTCGGGCCCTCTTGATGGAGGTAAAACCCTACGTCCTGCTTGATTTATTCTTGATGATATGAGTATTACAAGAGTTGATCTACCATGAGATCGGAGAGGCTAAACCCTAGAAGCTAGCCTATGGTATGATTGTATGTTGTCCTACGGACTAAAACTCTCCGGTTTATATAGACACCGGAGGGGGTTAGGGTTACATAAGGTCGGTTACAAAGGAGGAGATATCCATATCCGTACTGCCTAGCTTGCCTTCCACACCAAGTAGAGTCCTATCCGGACACGGGACGAAGTCTTCAATCTTGTATCTTCATAGTCCAACAGTCCGGCCAAAGGATATAGTCCGGCTGTCCGGAGACCCCCTAATCCAGGACTCCCTCAATCCGGTTGAGCAAACTTGTTCCTTGGGTCCGCCATCTATAGAGTGGAAATTTGAGAAGAGTCATAAATGAGTAGAGAAGAGTGACCTATGGCTTATCTTAGTGGTCGCGTCCTACAATTAGCGTGTGCTCTGATACCATCTTGTAGCGATCCGACCTCAGATGGTCAAATCTCTGTGTATAAGTGTCATCCCTGGATCGGTAATGCTGACACACACGGTACATGAAGGATTTATAACAGAGTGCAATCACACACTTATTACATCGAATGTCCCAAAAGAGTACTTATTACAATAATATGGCTTAAGGCCATCTAAAAGATAAGTGCGGAAGCATCGAAGGTAAATGAGTCCATCAACTCCAACACAATAGCTGAGTGCACGACAACGACCTAGCGCACCTTACTCTTCGTCTGAAAAGTCTGCAACATAATACGTTGCAGCCCGAAATGGGTCAGCACATGGAATATGCTGGCAAAATAACACTGTAGAGCAATGAACAAAATAACTGCTATCGCTACATGCATATATGGCTGGTGGAGGCTCTATGGTTATCATGTTCGCGTAAAGCCAATTTTTCCCTACTGCAAAGGAATATATTTTATTTAACTATCAAGTTGGTTGATAAATATTGAGAAGGTTCCTCCAACTCAATCTCAATTAAACAGTAATTAACAGCCCAACAAAATTAATTATGAGTGATGAGATCAAACCAATAATTCATGGACCGTAACCGGGGATACGGCTAACTATGATTAGTTTATACACACTGCAGATGTTTGTGCACTTTCCCCCACAGGACTCGATCTCCTCCGTGGTATTTCTCGCACTGCATGGTGTTTGAGAAACGGATGATCGAGACACAGTCTTTCTGAAGAGGTCCCCTTAACCGATAGATAGGCCGGTACACCTACAATCCCCTACATCTGCTAGCCCATCATGGAAAGGATTCCCACGACTTACTCAACTATGCCAGAGCCCATAATGGCTTGTGGATGCACACGGAAGTTTCTAGCATGAATAATCTTATGATCCCTTTGAGCCTGGGTGGCATTCCATAGGGTGATCACACGGGTACTCCGGGATCCCCTTGGGCACGCACTGGGTTCTCCAGGTGCCCAGACAACCACTGGGTGCTCCAGGGTGCCCCAACCAATCCACCCAGATGTGTATTAAAGTAGCCACCTTAAGTTAAACCTTAGTTAACAATAACTCTCACATCTTTCATGAATCCTCGCAAACCAATCCCATGTCTATGAGCATAACATAGTAGTATAAGCATAATGTAGCAACTCCAAGGTTTGAATAAAAGGGCAATAGGCTCCTACCTCATCATCTACTTCCCAATACCCACATGTTATCAAATCCTACTCATTCAATATTTGAGGGTTGAAATTAATGCATAAAAACTGGGTAAAAGGGATATGATCAAAGTGTGAACTTTCCTTGCTAACGATCTGAAAACCCTAGTGACTCGTAGTAGCACGCTTCGCACTCCGGAAACTCTATCGCAAAAAAATAGCATACATAAACACTCAAACATAGATGCAAGGGTAAAGCTTAGATGAAAAAGTCCAAACTGAAGATACAACTGAAGAACTTCGATTCGTAAGAAGAATCAATCAAATCGAAGCTACGAGACTCAAACTACGATCGAAAGAAGTTTGAAATCAAATCTGCTTGGAACCAAATTTTAAATTGTCAAAATCATGTTCAAGTTGATTAACTGGAAAGAGGGGTTCGAGACAAAGATTTTGGCGCTGGTTTCACTGGATTTGGACGAACGGTTAAAAATTGCGAGGGTTTAAAGATCAGGGGCTAATCTGCGATAAAAATAATCACGGATAGGTACCTAGCAGAAAATAAAATAAAAAGAAAAGACTAATGAACGAATGTTCGCTCTTTGGGACGAACGGATGAACGCGTTCGCTAACGAAGACGTTCAAGTGAACGTTTGTTAACTAGATCCGATCGGAAAAACCCGAGAAAACCGAGAAAACCCTAAACCTAAAATAAAAACCGATCTAGATCCAAAACCAAAAAACCCGAAATGAACTGGCGAACCGGGGCGGTTTTCTACCGGTTCACGACGACGGTGAGGTCCGCCAGCGAGGCGAGATTCCAGCGAGGCGGGCAGCTCCGGCGGCGGCGTGGTGGGGCGGCGGCGTCGGCGACAAGCGGCGGCTCAGC